>NW_027526295.1:27393808-27924318 GCF_048455015.1 Haemaphysalis longicornis | reverse complement strand
GGTGTTTCGCGAAAGCTTACCTAATGGAATTTTCTACTACGCTTTTTTCTTTTCCGCCTTCAAACTCGTACCGCTCCTCATTAGTTTGCCACTCATAAAAGGAAGTTTACGTATATAACAACGGAGTAGCAATGGTTTGGCTGAAGCTTCGTCTGCGGATATCTTTTCGTTTTTTGGACATCGTATAAAAGTTGTCCCGCTCCTTAATACTTCCCCAAACATATAAGGAACCGAGCAACCGTACGTACTAGGTGTTTCGCGAAAGCTTACCTAATGGAATTGTCTACTAGGCTTTTTTCTTTTCCGCCTTCAAACTCGTACCGCTCCTCAGTAGTGTGCCACTCATAAAAGGAAGAGATTCCGTATATAACAACGTAGTAGCAGAGGGTTGGCTGAAGCTTCGTCTGCGAATACCTTTCCGTTTTTTGGACGTCGTATAAAAGTTGTCCCGCTCCTTAATATTTCCCAAAACATATAAGGAACCGAGCACCCGTACATACTGGGTGTTTCGCGAAAGCTTACCTAATGGAATTGTCTACTACGCTTTTTTCTTTTCCGCCTTCAAACTCGTACCGCTCCTCATTAGTTTGCCACTCTTAAAAGGAAGAGATTCCGGATATAACAACGTAGTAGCAGTGGGTTGGCTGAAGCTTCGTCTGCGAATACCTTTCCGTTTTTTGGACGTCGTATAAAAGTTGTCCCGCTACTTAATATTTCCCCAAACATATAAGGAACCGAGCACCCGTACATACTAGGTGTTTCGCAAAAGCTTACCTAATGGAATTGTCTACTACGCTTTTTTCTTTTCCGCCTTCAAACTCGTACCGCTCCTCATTAGTTTGCCACTCATAAAAGGAAGAGATTCCGTATATAACAACGTAGTAGCAGTGGGTTGGCTGAAGCTTCGTCTGCGAATACCTTTCCGTTTTTTGGACGTCGTATAAAAGTTGTCCCGCTCCTTAATATTTCCCCAAACATATAAGGAACCGAGCACCCGTACATACTAGGTGTTTCGCGAAAGCTTACCTAATGGAATTGTCTACTACGCTTTTTTCTTTTTCGCCTTCAAACTCGTACCGCTCCTCATTAGTTTGCCACTCATAAAAGGAAGAGATTCCGTATACAACAACGTAGTAGCAGTGGGTTGGCTGAAGCTTCGTCTGCGAATACCTTTCCGTTTTTTGGACGTCGTATAAAAGTTGTCCCGCTCCTTAATATTTCCCCAAACATATAAGGAACCGAGCACCCGCACGTACTAGGTGTTTCGCGAAAGCTTACCTAATGGAATTGTCTACTACGCTTTTTTCTTTTCCGCCTTCAAACTCGTACCGCTCCTCATTAGTTTGCCACTCATAAAAAGAAGAGATTCCGTATATAACAACGTAGTAGCAGTGGGTTGGCTGAAGCTTCGTCTGCGAATACCTTTCCGTTTTTTGGACGTCGTATAAAAGTTGTCCCGCTCCTTAATATTTCCCCAAACATATAAGGAACCGAGCACCCGTACATACTAGTTGTTTCGCGAAAGCTTACCTAATGGAATTGTCTACTACGCTTTTTTTCTTTTCCGCCTTCAAACTCGTACCGCTCCTTATTAGTTTGCCACTCATAAAAGGAAGTTTACGTATATAACAACGTAGTAGCAGTGGGTTGGCTGAAGCTTCGTCTGCGAATACCTTTCCATTTTTTGGACGTCGTATAAAAGTTGTCCCGCTCCTTAATATTTCCCCAAACATATAAGAAACCGAGCACCCGTACATACTAGGTGTTTCGCGAAAGCTTACCTAATGGAATTGTCTACTACGCTTTTTTCTTTTCCGCCTTCAAACTCGTACCGCTGCTCATTAGTTTGCCACTCATAAAAGGAAGAGATTCCGTATATAGCAACGTAGTAGCAGTGGGTTGGCTGAAGCTTCGTCTGCGAATACCTTTCCGTTTTTTGGACGTCGTATAAAAGTTGTCCCGCTCCTTAATATTTCCCCAAACATATAAGGAACCGAGCACCCGTACATACTAGGTGTTTCGCGAAAGCTTACCTAATGGAATTGTCTACTACGCTTTTTTCTTTTCCGCCTTCAAACTCGTACCGCTCCTCTTTAGTTTGCCACTCATAAAAGGCAGAGATTCCGTATATAACAACGTAGTAGCAGTGGGTTGGCTGAAGCTTCGTCTGCGAATACCTTTCCGTTTTTTGGACGTCGTATAAAAGTTGTCCCGCTCTTAATATTTCCCCAAACATATAAGGAACCGAGCACCCGTACATACTAGGTGTTTCGCGAAAGCTTACCTAATGGAATTGTCTACTACGCTTTTTTCTTTTCCGCCTTCAAACTCGTACCGCTCCTCATTAGTTTGCCACTCATAACACGAAGAGATTCCGTATATAACAATGTAGTAGCAGTGGGTTGGCTGAAGCTTCGTCTGCGAATACCTTTCCGTTTTTTGGACGTCGTATAAAAGTTGTCCCGCTCCTTAATATTTCCCCAAACATATAAGGAACCGAGCACCCGTACATACTAGGTGTTTCGCGAAAGCTTACCTAATGGAATTGTCTGCTACGCTTTTTTTCTTTTCCGCCTTCAAACTCGTACCGCTCCTCAGTAGTTTGCCACTCATAAAAGGAAGTTTACGTATATAACAACGGAGTAGCAATGGGTTGGCTGAAGCTTCGTCTGCGAATACCTTTCCGTTTTTTGGACGTCGTATAAAAGTTCTCCCGCTCCTTAATATTTACCCAAACATATAAGGAACCGAGCACCCGTACATACTAGTTGTTTCGCGAAAGCTTACCTAATGGAATTGTCTACTACGCTTTTTTCTTTTCCGCCTTCAACTCGTACCGCTCCTCATTAGTTTGCCACTCATAAAAGGAAGAGATTCCGTATATAACAACGTAGTAGCAGTGGGTTGGCTGAAGCTTCGTCTGCGAATACCTTTCCGTTTTTTGGACGTCGTATAAAAGTTGTCCCGCTCCTTAATATTTCCCCAAACATATAAGGAACCGAGCACCCGTACATACTAGGTGTTTCGCGAAAGCTTACCTAATGGAATTGTCTACTACGCTTTTTTCTTTTCCGCCTTCAAACTCGTACCGCTCCTCATTAGTTTGCCACTCATAAAAGGAAGAGATTTCGTATATAACAACGTAGTAGCAGTGGGTTGGCTGAAGCTTCGTCTGCGAATACCTTTCCGTTTTTTGGACGTCGTATAAAAGTTCTCCCGCTCCTTAATATTTACCCAAACATATAAGGAACCGAGCACCCGTACATACTAGGTGTTTCGCGAAAGCTTACCTAATGGAATTGTCTACTACGCTTTTTTCTTTTCCGCCTTCAAACTCGTACCGCTCCTCATTAGTTTGCCACTCATAACACGAAGAGATTCCGTATATAACAACGTAGTAGCAGTGGGTTGGCTGAAGCTTCGTCTGCGAATACCTTTCCGTTTTTTGGACGTCGTATAAAAGTTGTCCCGCTCCTTAATATTTCCCCAAACATATAAGGAACCGAGCACCCGTACATACTAGGTGTTTCGCGAAAGCTTACCTAATGGAATTGTCTGCTACGCTTTTTTTCTTTTCCGCCTTCAAACTCGTACCGCTCCTCAGTAGTTTGCCACTCATAAAAGGAAGTTTACGTATATAACAACGGAGTAGCAATGGGTTGGCTGAAGCTTCGTCTGCGAATACCTTTCCGTTTTTTGGACGTCGTATAAAAGTTCTCCCGCTCCTTAATATTTACCCAAACATATAAGGAACCGAGCACCCGTACATACTAGTTGTTTCGCGAAAGCTTACCTAATGGAATTGTCTACTACGCTTTTTTCTTTTCCGCCTTCAAACTCGTACCGCTCCTCATTAGTTTGCCACTCATAAAAGGAAGAGATTCCGTATATAACAACGTAGTAGCAGAGGGTTGGCTGAAGCTTCGTCTGCGAATACCTTTCCGTTTTTTGGACGTCGTATAAAAGTTGTCCCGCTCCTTAATATTTCCCAAAACATATAAGGAACCGAGCACCCGTACATACTGGGTGTTTCGCGAAAGCTTACCTAATGGAATTGTCTACTACGCTTTTTTCTTTTCCGCCTTCAAACTCGTACCGCTCCTCATTAGTTTGCCACTCATAAAAGGAAGAGATTCCGGATATAACAACGTAGTAGCAGTGGGTTGGCTGAAGCTTCGTCTGCGAATACCTTTCCGTTTTTTGGACGTCGTATAAAAGTTGTCCCGCTACTTAATATTTCCCCAAACATATAAGGAACCGAGCACCCGTACATACTAGGTGTTTCGCGAAAGCTTACCTAATGGAATTGTCTACTACGCTTTTTTCTTTTCCGCCTTCAAACTCGTACCGCTCCTCATTAGTTTGCCACTCATAAAAGGAAGAGATTCCGTATATAACAACGTAGTAGCAGTGGGTTGGCTGAAGCTTCGTCTGCGAATACCTTTCCGTTTTTTGGACGTCGTATAAAAGTTGTCCCGCTCCTTAATATTTCCCCAAACATATAAGGAACCGAGCACCCGTACATACTAGGTGTTTCGCGAAAGCTTACCTAATGGAATTGTCTACTACGCTTTTTTCTTTTTCGCCTTCAAACTCGTACCGCTCCTCATTAGTTTGCCACTCATAAAAGGAAGAGATTCCGTATACAACAACGTAGTAGCAGTGGGTTGGCTGAAGCTTCGTCTGCGAATACCTTTCCGTTTTTTGGACGTCGTATAAAAGTTGTCCCGCTCCTTAATATTTCCCCAAACATATAAGGAACCGAGCACCCGCACGTACTAGGTGTTTCGCGAAAGCTTACCTAATGGAATTGTCTACTACGCTTTTTTCTTTTCCGCCTTCAAACTCGTACCACTCCTCATTAGTTTGCCACTCATAAAAAGAAGAGATTCCGTATATAACAACGTAGTAGCAGTGGGTTGGCTGAAGCTTCGTCTGCGAATACCTTTCCGTTTTTTGGACGTCGTATAAAAGTTGTCCCGCTCCTTAATATTTCCCCAAACATATAAGGAACCGAGCACCCGTACATACTAGTTGTTTCGCGAAAGCTTACCTAATGGAATTGTCTACTACGCTTTTTTTCTTTTCCGCCTTCAAACTCGTACCGCTCCTTATTAGTTTGCCACTCATAAAAGGAAGTTTACGTATATAACAACGTAGTAGCAGTGGGTTGGCTGAAGCTTCGTCTGCGAATACCTTTCCATTTTTTGGACGTCGTATAAAAGTTGTCCCGCTCCTTAATATTTCCCCAAACATATAAGAAACCGAGCACCCGTACATACTAGGTGTTTCGCGAAAGCTTACCTAATGGAATTGTCTACTACGCTTTTTTCTTTTCCGCCTTCAAACTCGTACCGCTGCTCATTAGTTTGCCACTCATAAAAGGAAGAGATTCCGTATATAACAACGTAGTAGCAGTGGGTTGGCTGAAGCTTCGTCTGCGAATACCTTTCCGTTTTTTGGACGTCGTATAAAAGTTGTCCCGCTCCTTAATATTTCCCCAAACATATAAGGAACCGAGCACCCGTACATACTAGGTGTTTCGCGAAAGCTTACCTAATGGAATTGTCTACTACGCTTTTTTCTTTTCCGCCTTCAAACTCGTACCGCTCCTCTTTAGTTTGCCACTCATAAAAGGCAGAGATTCCGTATATAACAACGTAGTAGCAGTGGGTTGGCTGAAGCTTCGTCTGCGAATACCTTTCCGTTTTTTGGACGTCGTATAAAAGTTGTCCCGCTCTTAATATTTCCCCAAACATATAAGGAACCGAGCACCCGTACATACTAGGTGTTTCGCGAAAGCTTACCTAATGGAATTGTCTACTACGCTTTTTTCTTTTCCGCCTTCAAACTCGTACCGCTCCTCATTAGTTTGCCACTCATAACACGAAGAGATTCCGTATATAACAATGTAGTAGCAGTGGGTTGGCTGAAGCTTCGTCTGCGAATACCTTTCCGTTTTTTGGACGTCGTATAAAAGTTGTCCCGCTCCTTAATATTTCCCCAAACATATAAGGAACCGAGCACCCGTACATACTAGGTGTTTCGCGAAAGCTTACCTAATGGAATTGTCTGCTACGCTTTTTTTCTTTTCCGCCTTCAAACTCGTACCGCTCCTCAGTAGTTTGCCACTCATAAAAGGAAGTTTACGTATATAACAACGGAGTAGCAATGGGTTGGCTGAAGCTTCGTCTGCGAATACCTTTCCGTTTTTTGGACGTCGTATAAAAGTTCTCCCGCTCCTTAATATTTACCCAAACATATAAGGAACCGAGCACCCGTACATACTAGTTGTTTCGCGAAAGCTTACCTAATGGAATTGTCTACTACGCTTTTTTCTTTTCCGCCTTCAACTCGTACCGCTCCTCATTAGTTTGCCACTCATAAAAGGAAGAGATTCCGTATATAACAACGTAGTAGCAGTGGGTTGGCTGAAGCTTCGTCTGCGAATACCTTTCCGTTTTTTGGACGTCGTATAAAAGTTGTCCCGCTCCTTAATATTTCCCCAAACATATAAGGAACCGAGCACCCGTACATACTAGGTGTTTCGCGAAAGCTTACCTAATGGAATTGTCTACTACGCTTTTTTCTTTTCCGCCTTCAAACTCGTACCGCTCCTCATTAGTTTGCCACTCATAAAAGGAAGAGATTTCGTATATAACAACGTAGTAGCAGTGGGTTGGCTGAAGCTTCGTCTGCGAATACCTTTCCGTTTTTTGGACGTCGTATAAAAGTTCTCCCGCTCCTTAATATTTACCCAAACATATAAGGAACCGAGCACCCGTACATACTAGGTGTTTCGCGAAAGCTTACCTAATGGAATTGTCTACTACGCTTTTTTCTTTTCCGCCTTCAAACTCGTACCGCTCCTCATTAGTTTGCCACTCATAACACGAAGAGATTCCGTATATAACAACGTAGTAGCAGTGGGTTGGCTGAAGCTTCGTCTGCGAATACCTTTCCGTTTTTTGGACGTCGTATAAAAGTTGTCCCGCTCCTTAATATTTCCCCAAACATATAAGGAACCGAGCACCCGTACATACTAGGTGTTTCGCGAAAGCTTACCTAATGGAATTGTCTGCTACGCTTTTTTTCTTTTCCGCCTTCAAACTCGTACCGCTCCTCAGTAGTTTGCCACTCATAAAAGGAAGTTTACGTATATAACAACGGAGTAGCAATGGGTTGGCTGAAGCTTCGTCTGCGAATACCTTTCCGTTTTTTGGACGTCGTATAAAAGTTCTCCCGCTCCTTAATATTTACCCAAACATATAAGGAACCGAGCACCCGTACATACTAGTTGTTTCGCGAAAGCTTACGTAATGGAATTGTCTACTACGCTTTTTTCTTTTCCGCCTTCAAACTCGTACCGCTCCTCATTAGTTTGCCACTCATAAAAGGAAGAGATTCCGTATATAACAACGTAGTAGCAGTGGGTTGGCTGAAGCTTCGTCTGCGAATACCTTTCCGTTTTTTGGACGTCGTATAAAAGTTGTCCCGCTCCTTAATATTTCCCCAAACATATAAGGAACCGAGCACCCGTACATACTAGGTGTTTCGCTAAAGCTTACCTAATGGAATTGTCTGCTACGCTTTTTTTCTTTTCCGCCTTCAAACTCGTACCGCTCCTCAGTAGTTTGCAACTCATAAAAGGAAGTTTACGTGTATAACAACGGAGTAGCAATGGGTTGGCTGAAGCTTCGTCTGCGAATACCTTTCCGTTTTTTGGACGTCGTATAAAAGTTCTCCCGCTCCTTAATATTTACCCAAACATATAAGGAACCGAGCACCCGTACATACTAGTTGTTTCGCGAAAGCTTACCTAATGGAATTGTCAACTACGCTTTTTTCTTTTCCGCCTTCAAACTCGTACCGCTCCTCATTAGGTTGCCACTCATAAAAGGAAGAGATTCCGTATATAACAACGTAGTAGCAGTGGGTTGGCTGAAGCTTCGTCTGCGAATACCTTTCCGTTTTTTGGACGTCGTATAAAAGTTGTCCCGCTACCTAATACTTCCCCAAACATATAAGGAACCGAGCACCCGTACGTACTAGGTGTTTCGCTAAAGCTTACTCAATGGAATTGTCTGCTACGCTTTTTTTCTTTTCCGCCTTCAAACTCGTACCGCTGCTCATTAGTTTGCCACTCATAAAAGGAAGAGATTCCGTATATAACAATGTAGTAGCAGTGGGTTGGCTGAAGCTTCGTCTGCGAATACCTTTCCGTTTTTTGGACGTCGTATAAAAGTTGTCCCGCTCCTTAATATTTCCCCAAACATATAAGGAACCGAGCACCCGTACATACTAGGTGTTTCGCGAAAGCTTACCTAATGGAATTGTCTACTACGCTTTTTTCTTTTCCGCCTTCAAACTCGTACCGCTCCTCACTAGTTTGCCACTCATAAAAGGCAGAGATTCCGTATATAACAACGTAGTAGCAGTGGGTTGGCTGAAGCTTCGTCTGCGAATACCTTTCCGTTTTTTGGACGTCGTATAAAAGTTGTCCCGCTCTTAATATTTCCCCAAACATATAAGGAACCGAGCACCCGTACATACTAGGTGTTTCGCGAAAGCTTACCTAATGGAATTGTCTACTACGCTTTTTTCTTTTCCGCCTTCAAACTCGTACCGCTCCACATTAGTTTGCCACTCATAACACGAAGAGATTCCATATATAACAACGTAGTAGCAGTGGGTTGGCTGAAGCTTCGTCTGCGAATACCTTTCCGTTTTTTGGACGTCGTATAAAAGTTGTCCCGCTCCTTAATATTTCCCCAAACATATAAGGAACCGAGCACCCGTACATACTAGGTGTTTCGCGAAAGCTTACCTAATGGAATTGTCTGCTACGCTTTTTTTCTTTTCCGCCTTCAAACTCGTACCGCTCCTCAGTAGTTTGCCACTCATAAAAGGAAGTTTACGTATATAACAACGGAGTAGCAATGGGTTGGCTGAAGCTTCGTCTGCGAATACCTTTCCGTTTTTTGGACGTCGTATAAAAGTTTTCCCGCTCCTTAATATTTACCCAAACATATAAGGAACCGAGCACCCGTACATACTAGTTGTTTCGCGAAAGCTTACCTAATGGAATTATCTACTTCGCTTTTTTCTTTTCCGCCTTCAAACTCGTACCGCTCCTCATTAGTTTGCCACTCATAAAAGGAAGAGATTCCGTATATAACAACGTAGTAGCAGTGGGTTGGCTGAAGCTTCGTCTGCGAATACCTTTCCGTTTTTTGGACGTCGTATAAAAGTTGTCCCGCTCCTTAATATTTCCCCAAACATATAAGGAACCGAGCACCCGTACATACTAGGTGTTTCGCGAAAGCTTACCTAATGTAATTGTCTACTACGCTTTTTTCTTTTCCGCCTTCAAACTCGTACCGCTCCTCATTAGTTTGCCACTCATAAAAGGAAGAGATTTCGTATATAACAACGTAGTAGCAGTGGGTTGGCTGAAGCTTCGTCTGCGAATACCTTTCCGTTTTTTGGACGTCGTATAAAAGTTCTCCCGCTCCTTAATATTTACCCAAACATATAAGGAACCGAGCACCCGTACATACTAGGTGTTTCGCGAAAGCTTACCTAATGGAATTGTCTACTACGCTTTTTTCTTTTCCGCCTTCAAACTCGTACCGCTCCTCATTAGTATGCCACTCATAACACGAAGAGATTCCGTATATAACAACGTAGTAGCAGTGGGTTGGCTGAAGCTTCGTCTGCGAATACCTTTCCGTTTTTTGGACGTCGTATAAAAGTTGTCCCGCTCCTTAATATTTCCCCAAACATATAAGGAACCGAGCACCCGTACATACTAGGTGTTTCGCGAAAGCTTACCTAATGGAATTGTCTGCTACGCTTTTTTTCTTTTCCGCCTTCAAACTCGTACCGCTCCTCAGTAGTTTGCCACTCATAAAAGGAAGTTTACGTATATAACAACGGAGTAGCAATGGGTTGGCTGAAGCTTCGTCTGCGAATACCTTTCCGTTTTTTGGACGTCGTATAAAAGTTCTCCCGCTCCTTAATATTTACCCAAACATATAAGGAACCGAGCACCCGTACATACTAGTTGTTTCGCGAAAGCTTACCTAATGGAATTGTCTACTACGCTTTTTTCTTTTCCGCCTTCAAACTCGTACCGCTCCTCATTAGTTTGCCACTCATAAAAGGAAGAGATTCCGTATATAACAACGTAGTAGCAGAGGGTTGGCTGAAGCTTCGTCTGCGAATACCTTTCCGTTTTTTGGACGTCGTATAAAAGTTGTCCCGCTCCTTAATATTTCCCAAAACATATAAGGAACCGAGCACCCGTACATACTGGGTGTTTCGCGAAAGCTTACCTAATGGAATTGTCTACTACGCTTTTTTCTTTTCCGCCTTCAAACTCGTACCGCTCCTCATTAGTTTGCCACTCATAAAAGGAAGAGATTCCGGATATAACAACGTAGTAGCAGTGGGTTGGCTGAAGCTTCGTCTGCGAATACCTTTCCGTTTTTTGGACGTCGTATAAAAGTTGTCCCGCTACTTAATATTTCCCCAAACATATAAGGAACCGAGCACCCGTACATACTAGGTGTTTCGCGAAAGCTTACCTAATGGAATTGTCTACTACGCTTTTTTCTTTTCCGCCTTCAAACTCGTACCGCTCCTCATTAGTTTGCCACTCATAAAAGGAAGAGATTCCGTATATAACAACGTAGTAGCAGTGGGTTGGCTGAAGCTTCGTCTGCGAATACCTTTCCGTTTTTTGGACGTCGTATAAAAGTTGTCCCGCTCCTTAATATTTCCCCAAACATATAAGGAACCGAGCACCCGTACATACTAGGTGTTTCGCGAAAGCTTACCTAATGGAATTGTCTACTACGCTTTTTTCTTTTTCGCCTTCAAACTCGTACCGCTCCTCATTAGTTTGCCACTCATAAAAGGAAGAGATTCCGTATACAACAACGTAGTAGCAGTGGGTTGGCTGAAGCTTCGTCTGCGAATACCTTTCCGTTTTTTGGACGTCGTATAAAAGTTGTCCCGCTCCTTAATATTTCCCCAAACATATAAGGAACCGAGCACCCGCACGTACTAGGTGTTTCGCGAAAGCTTACCTAATGGAATTGTCTACTACGCTTTTTTCTTTTCCGCCTTCAAACTCGTACCGCTCCTCATTAGTTTGCCACTCATAAAAAGAAGAGATTCCGTATATAACAACGTAGTAGCAGTGGGTTGGCTGAAGCTTCGTCTGCGAATACCTTTCCGTTTTTTGGACGTCGTATAAAAGTTGTCCCGCTCCTTAATATTTCCCCAAACATATAAGGAACCGAGCACCCGTACATACTAGTTGTTTCGCGAAAGCTTACCTAATGGAATTGTCTACTACGCTTTTTTTCTTTTCCGCCTTCAAACTCGTACCGCTCCTTATTAGTTTGCCACTCATAAAAGGAAGTTTACGTATATAACAACGTAGTAGCAGTGGGTTGGCTGAAGCTTCGTCTGCGAATACCTTTCCATTTTTTGGACGTCGTATAAAAGTTGTCCCGCTCCTTAATATTTCCCCAAACATATAAGAAACCGAGCACCCGTACATACTAGGTGTTTCGCGAAAGCTTACCTAATGGAATTGTCTACTACGCTTTTTTCTTTTCCGCCTTCAAACTCGTACCGCTGCTCATTAGTTTGCCACTCATAAAAGGAAGAGATTCCGTATATAACAACGTAGTAGCAGTGGGTTGGCTGAAGCTTCGTCTGCGAATACCTTTCCGTTTTTTGGACGTCGTATAAAAGTTGTCCCGCTCCTTAATATTTCCCCAAACATATAAGGAACCGAGCACCCGTACATACTAGGTGTTTCGCGAAAGCTTACCTAATGGAATTGTCTACTACGCTTTTTTCTTTTCCGCCTTCAAACTCGTACCGCTCCTCTTTAGTTTGCCACTCATAAAAGGCAGAGATTCCGTATATAACAACGTAGTAGCAGTGGGTTGGCTGAAGCTTCGTCTGCGAATACCTTTCCGTTTTTTGGACGTCGTATAAAAGTTGTCCCGCTCTTAATATTTCCCCAAACATATAAGGAACCGAGCACCCGTACATACTAGGTGTTTCGCGAAAGCTTACCTAATGGAATTGTCTACTACGCTTTTTTCTTTTCCGCCTTCAAACTCGTACCGCTCCTCATTAGTTTGCCACTCATAACACGAAGAGATTCCGTATATAACAATGTAGTAGCAGTGGGTTGGCTGAAGCTTCGTCTGCGAATACCTTTCCGTTTTTTGGACGTCGTATAAAAGTTGTCCCGCTCCTTAATATTTCCCCAAACATATAAGGAACCGAGCACCCGTACATACTAGGTGTTTCGCGAAAGCTTACCTAATGGAATTGTCTGCTACGCTTTTTTTCTTTTCCGCCTTCAAACTCGTACCGCTCCTCAGTAGTTTGCCACTCATAAAAGGAAGTTTACGTATATAACAACGGAGTAGCAATGGGTTGGCTGAAGCTTCGTCTGCGAATACCTTTCCGTTTTTTGGACGTCGTATAAAAGTTCTCCCGCTCCTTAATATTTACCCAAACATATAAGGAACCGAGCACCCGTACATACTAGTTGTTTCGCGAAAGCTTACCTAATGGAATTGTCTACTACGCTTTTTTCTTTTCCGCCTTCAACTCGTACCGCTCCTCATTAGTTTGCCACTCATAAAAGGAAGAGATTCCGTATATAACAACGTAGTAGCAGTGGGTTGGCTGAAGCTTCGTCTGCGAATACCTTTCCGTTTTTTGGACGTCGTATAAAAGTTGTCCCGCTCCTTAATATTTCCCCAAACATATAAGGAACCGAGCACCCGTACATACTAGGTGTTTCGCGAAAGCTTACCTAATGGAATTGTCTACTACGCTTTTTTCTTTTCCGCCTTCAAACTCGTACCGCTCCTCATTAGTTTGCCACTCATAAAAGGAAGAGATTTCGTATATAACAACGTAGTAGCAGTGGGTTGGCTGAAGCTTCGTCTGCGAATACCTTTCCGTTTTTTGGACGTCGTATAAAAGTTCTCCCGCTCCTTAATATTTACCCAAACATATAAGGAACCGAGCACCCGTACATACTAGGTGTTTCGCGAAAGCTTACCTAATGGAATTGTCTACTACGCTTTTTTCTTTTCCGCCTTCAAACTCGTACCGCTCCTCATTAGTTTGCCACTCATAACACGAAGAGATTCCGTATATAACAACGTAGTAGCAGTGGGTTGGCTGAAGCTTCGTCTGCGAATACCTTTCCGTTTTTTGGACGTCGTATAAAAGTTGTCCCGCTCCTTAATATTTCCCCAAACATATAAGGAACCGAGCACCCGTACATACTAGGTGTTTCGCGAAAGCTTACCTAATGGAATTGTCTGCTACGCTTTTTTTCTTTTCCGCCTTCAAACTCGTACCGCTCCTCAGTAGTTTGCCACTCATAAAAGGAAGTTTACGTATATAACAACGGAGTAGCAATGGGTTGGCTGAAGCTTCGTCTGCGAATACCTTTCCGTTTTTTGGACGTCGTATAAAAGTTCTCCCGCTCCTTAATATTTACCCAAACATATAAGGAACCGAGCACCCGTACATACTAGTTGTTTCGCGAAAGCTTACGTAATGGAATTGTCTACTACGCTTTTTTCTTTTCCGCCTTCAAACTCGTACCGCTCCTCATTAGTTTGCCACTCATAAAAGGAAGAGATTCCGTATATAACAACGTAGTAGCAGTGGGTTGGCTGAAGCTTCGTCTGCGAATACCTTTCCGTTTTTTGGACGTCGTATAAAAGTTGTCCCGCTCCTTAATATTTCCCCAAACATATAAGGAACCGAGCACCCGTACATACTAGGTGTTTCGCTAAAGCTTACCTAATGGAATTGTCTGCTACGCTTTTTTTCTTTTCCGCCTTCAAACTCGTACCGCTCCTCAGTAGTTTGCCACTCATAAAAGGAAGTTTACGTGTATAACAACGGAGTAGCAATGGGTTGGCTGAAGCTTCGTCTGCGAATACCTTTCCGTTTTTTGGACGTCGTATAAAAGTTCTCCCGCTCCTTAATATTTACCCAAACATATAAGGAACCGAGCACCCGTACATACTAGTTGTTTCGCGAAAGCTTACCTAATGGAATTGTCAACTACGCTTTTTTCTTTTCCGCCTTCAAACTCGTACCGCTCCTCATTAGGTTGCCACTCATAAAAGGAAGAGATTCCGTATATAACAACGTAGTAGCAGTGGGTTGGCTGAAGCTTCGTCTGCGAATACCTTTCCGTTTTTTGGACGTCGTATAAAAGTTGTCCCGCTACCTAATACTTCCCCAAACATATAAGGAACCGAGCACCCGTACGTACTAGGTGTTTCGCTAAAGCTTACTCAATGGAATTGTCTGCTACGCTTTTTTTCTTTTCCGCCTTCAAACTCGTACCGCTGCTCATTAGTTTGCCACTCATAAAAGGAAGAGATTCCGTATATAACAATGTAGTAGCAGTGGGTTGGCTGAAGCTTCGTCTGCGAATACCTTTCCGTTTTTTGGACGTCGTATAAAAGTTGTCCCGCTCCTTAATATTTCCCCAAACATATAAGGAACCGAGCACCCGTACATACTAGGTGTTTCGCGAAAGCTTACCTAATGGAATTGTCTACTACGCTTTTTTCTTTTCCGCCTTCAAACTCGTACCGCTCCTCATTAGTTTGCCACTCATAAAAGGCAGAGATTCCGTATATAACAACGTAGTAGCAGTGGGTTGGCTGAAGCTTCGTCTGCGAATACCTTTCCGTTTTTTGGACGTCGTATAAAAGTTGTCCCGCTCTTAATATTTCCCCAAACATATAAGGAACCGAGCACCCGTACATACTAGGTGTTTCGCGAAAGCTTACCTAATGGAATTGTCTACTACGCTTTTTTCTTTTCCGCCTTCAAACTCGTACCGCTCCTCATTAGTTTGCCACTCATAAAAAGAAGAGATTCCGTATATAACAACGTAGTAGCAGTGGGTTGGCTGAAGCTTCGTCTGCGAATACCTTTCCGTTTTTTGGACGTCGTATAAAAGTTGTCCCGCTCCTTAATATTTCCCCAAACATATAAGGAACCGAGCACCCGTACATACTAGTTGTTTCGCGAAAGCTTACCTAATGGAATTGTCTACTACGCTTTTTTTCTTTTCCGCCTTCAAACTCGTACCGCTCCTTATTAGTTTGCCACTCATAAAAGGAAGTTTACGTATATAACAACGTAGTAGCAGTGGGTTGGCTGAAGCTTCGTCTGCGAATACCTTTCCATTTTTTGGACGTCGTATAAAAGTTGTCCCGCTCCTTAATATTTCCCCAAACATATAAGAAACCGAGCACCCGTACATACTAGGTGTTTCGCGAAAGCTTACCTAATGGAATTGTCTACTACGCTTTTTTCTTTTCCGCCTTCAAACTCGTACCGCTGCTCATTAGTTTGCCACTCATAAAAGGAAGAGATTCCGTATATAACAACGTAGTAGCAGTGGGTTGGCTGAAGCTTCGTCTGCGAATACCTTTCCGTTTTTTGGACGTCGTATAAAAGTTGTCCCGCTCCTTAATATTTCCCCAAACATATAAGGAACCGAGCACCCGTACATACTAGGTGTTTCGCGAAAGCTTACCTAATGGAATTGTCTACTACGCTTTTTTCTTTTCCGCCTTCAAACTCGTACCGCTCCTCTTTAGTTTGCCACTCATAAAAGGCAGAGATTCCGTATATAACAACGTAGTAGCAGTGGGTTGGCTGAAGCTTCGTCTGCGAATACCTTTCCGTTTTTTGGACGTCGTATAAAAGTTGTCCCGCTCTTAATATTTCCCCAAACATATAAGGAACCGAGCACCCGTACATACTAGGTGTTTCGCGAAAGCTTACCTAATGGAATTGTCTACTACGCTTTTTTCTTTTCCGCCTTCAAACTCGTACCGCTCCTCATTAGTTTGCCACTCATAACACGAAGAGATTCCGTATATAACAATGTAGTAGCAGTGGGTTGGCTGAAGCTTCGTCTGCGAATACCTTTCCGTTTTTTGGACGTCGTATAAAAGTTGTCCCGCTCCTTAATATTTCCCCAAACATATAAGGAACCGAGCACCCGTACATACTAGGTGTTTCGCGAAAGCTTACCTAATGGAATTGTCTGCTACGCTTTTTTTCTTTTCCGCCTTCAAACTCGTACCGCTCCTCAGTAGTTTGCCACTCATAAAAGGAAGTTTACGTATATAACAACGGAGTAGCAATGGGTTGGCTGAAGCTTCGTCTGCGAATACCTTTCCGTTTTTTGGACGTCGTATAAAAGTTCTCCCGCTCCTTAATATTTACCCAAACATATAAGGAACCGAGCACCCGTACATACTAGTTGTTTCGCGAAAGCTTACCTAATGGAATTGTCTACTACGCTTTTTTCTTTTCCGCCTTCAACTCGTACCGCTCCTCATTAGTTTGCCACTCATAAAAGGAAGAGATTCCGTATATAACAACGTAGTAGCAGTGGGTTGGCTGAAGCTTCGTCTGCGAATACCTTTCCGTTTTTTGGACGTCGTATAAAAGTTGTCCCGCTCCTTAATATTTCCCCAAACATATAAGGAACCGAGCACCCGTACATACTAGGTGTTTCGCGAAAGCTTACCTAATGGAATTGTCTACTACGCTTTTTTCTTTTCCGCCTTCAAACTCGTACCGCTCCTCATTAGTTTGCCACTCATAAAAGGAAGAGATTTCGTATATAACAACGTAGTAGCAGTGGGTTGGCTGAAGCTTCGTCTGCGAATACCTTTCCGTTTTTTGGACGTCGTATAAAAGTTCTCCCGCTCCTTAATATTTACCCAAACATATAAGGAACCGAGCACCCGTACATACTAGGTGTTTCGCGAAAGCTTACCTAATGGAATTGTCTACTACGCTTTTTTCTTTTCCGCCTTCAAACTCGTACCGCTCCTCATTAGTTTGCCACTCATAACACGAAGAGATTCCGTATATAACAACGTAGTAGCAGTGGGTTGGCTGAAGCTTCGTCTGCGAATACCTTTCCGTTTTTTGGACGTCGTATAAAAGTTGTCCCGCTCCTTAATATTTCCCCAAACATATAAGGAACCGAGCACCCGTACATACTAGGTGTTTCGCGAAAGCTTACCTAATGGAATTGTCTGCTACGCTTTTTTTCTTTTCCGCCTTCAAACTCGTACCGCTCCTCAGTAGTTTGCCACTCATAAAAGGAAGTTTACGTATATAACAACGGAGTAGCAATGGGTTGGCTGAAGCTTCGTCTGCGAATACCTTTCCGTTTTTTGGACGTCGTATAAAAGTTCTCCCGCTCCTTAATATTTACCCAAACATATAAGGAACCGAGCACCCGTACATACTAGTTGTTTCGCGAAAGCTTACGTAATGGAATTGTCTACTACGCTTTTTTCTTTTCCGCCTTCAAACTCGTACCGCTCCTCATTAGTTTGCCACTCATAAAAGGAAGAGATTCCGTATATAACAACGTAGTAGCAGTGGGTTGGCTGAAGCTTCGTCTGCGAATACCTTTCCGTTTTTTGGACGTCGTATAAAAGTTGTCCCGCTCCTTAATATTTCCCCAAACATATAAGGAACCGAGCACCCGTACATACTAGGTGTTTCGCTAAAGCTTACCTAATGGAATTGTCTGCTACGCTTTTTTTCTTTTCCGCCTTCAAACTCGTACCGCTCCTCAGTAGTTTGCCACTCATAAAAGGAAGTTTACGTGTATAACAACGGAGTAGCAATGGGTTGGCTGAAGCTTCGTCTGCGAATACCTTTCCGTTTTTTGGACGTCGTATAAAAGTTCTCCCGCTCCTTAATATTTACCCAAACATATAAGGAACCGAGCACCCGTACATACTAGGTGTTTCGCGAAAGCTTACCTAATGGAATTGTCTACTACGCTTTTTTCTTTTCCGCCTTCAAACTTGTACCGCTCCTCATTAGTTTGCCACTCATAACACGAAGAGATTCCATATATAACAACGTAGTAGCACTGGGTTGGCTGAAGCTTCGTCTGCGAATACCTTTCCGTTTTTTGGACGTCGTATAAAAGTTGTCCCGCTCCTTAATATTTCCCCAAACATATAAGGAACCGAGCACCCGTACATACTAGGTGTTTCGCGAAAGCTTACCTAATGGAATTGTCTGCTACGCTTTTTTTCTTTTCCGCCTTCAAACTCGTACCGCTCCTCAGTAGTTTGCCACTCATAAAAGGAAGTTTACGTATATAACAACGGAGTAGCAATGGGTTGGCTGAAGCTTCGTCTGCGAATACCTTTCCGTTTTTTGGACGTCGTATAAAAGTTTTCCCGCTCCTTAATATTTACCCAAACATATAAGGAACCGAGCACCCGTACATACTAGTTGTTTCGCGAAAGCTTACCTAATGGAATTATCTACTTCGCTTTTTTCTTTTCCGCCTTCAAACTCGTACCGCTCCTCATTAGTTTGCCACTCATAAAAGGAAGAGATTCCGTATATAACAACGTAGTAGCAGTGGGTTGGCTGAAGCTTCGTCTGCGAATACCTTTCCGTTTTTTGGACGTCGTATAAAAGTTGTCCCGCTCCTTAATATTTCCCCAAACATATAAGGAACCGAGCACCCGTACATACTAGGTGTTTCGCGAAAGCTTACCTAATGTAATTGTCTACTACGCTTTTTTCTTTTCCGCCTTCAAACTCGTACCGCTCCTCATTAGTTTGCCACTCATAAAAGGAAGAGATTTCGTATATAACAACGTAGTAGCAGTGGGTTGGCTGAAGCTTCGTCTGCGAATACCTTTCCGTTTTTTGGACGTCGTATAAAAGTTCTCCCGCTCCTTAATATTTACCCAAACATATAAGGAACCGAGCACCCGTACATACTAGGTGTTTCGCGAAAGCTTACCTAATGGAATTGTCTACTACGCTTTTTTCTTTTCCGCCTTCAAACTCGTACCGCTCCTCATTAGTATGCCACTCATAACACGAAGAGATTCCGTATATAACAACGTAGTAGCAGTGGGTTGGCTGAAGCTTCGTCTGCGAATACCTTTCCGTTTTTTGGACGTCGTATAAAAGTTGTCCCGCTCCTTAATATTTCCCCAAACATATAAGGAACCGAGCACCCGTACATACTAGGTGTTTCGCGAAAGCTTACCTAATGGAATTGTCTGCTACGCTTTTTTTTTTCCGCCTTCAAACTCGTACCGCTCCTCAGTAGTTTGCCACTCATAAAAGGAAGTTTACGTATATAACAACGGAGTAGCAATGGGTTGGCTGAAGCTTCGTCTGCGAATACCTTTCCGTTTTTTGGACGTCGTATAAAAGTTCTCCCGCTCCTTAATATTTACCCAAACATATAAGGAACCGAGCACCCGTACATACTAGTTGTTTCGCGAAAGCTTACCTAATGGAATTGTCTACTACGCTTTTTTCTTTTCCGCCTTCAAACTCGTACCGCTCCTCATTAGTTTGCCACTCATAAAAGGAAGAGATTCCGTATATAACAACGTAGTAGCAGTGGGTTGGCTGAAGCTTCGTCTGCGAATACCTTTCCGTTTTTTGGACGTCGTATAAAAGTTGTCCCGCTCCTTAATATTTCCCCAAACATATAAGGAATCGAGCACCCGTACATACTAGGTGTTTCGCTAAAGCTTACCTAATGGAATTGTCTGCTACGCTTTTTTTCTTTTCCGCCTTCAAACTCGTACCGCTCCTCATTAGTTTGCCACTCATAAAAGGAAGAGATTCCGTATATAACAACGTAGTAGCAGTGGGTTGGCTGAAGCTTCGTCTGCGAATACCTTTCCGTTTTTTGGACGTCGTATAAAAGTTGTCCCGCTCCTTAATATTTCCCCAAACATATAAGGAACCGAGCACCCGTACATACTAGGTGTTTCGCTAAAGCTTACCTAATGGAATTGTCTGCTACGCTTTTTTTCTTTTCCGCCTTCAAACTCGTACCGCTCCTCACTAGTTTGCCACTCATAAAAGGAAGTTTACGTGTAAAACAACGGAGTAGCAATGGGTTGGCTGAAGCTTCGTCTGCGAATACCTTTCCGTTTTTTGGACGTCGTATAAAAGTTCTCCCGCTCCTTAATATTTACCCAAACATATAAGGAACCGAGCACCCGTACATACTAGTTGTTTCGCGAAAGCTTACCTAATGGAATTGTCTACTACGCTTTTTTCTTTTCCGCCTTCAAACTCGTACCGCTCCTCATTAGTTTGCCACTCATAAAAGGAAGAGATTCCGTATATAACAACGTAGTAGCAGTGGGTTGGCTGAAGCTTCGTCTGCGAATACCTTTCCGTTTTTTGGACGTCGTATAAAAGTTGTCCCGCTACTTAATACTTCCCCAAACATATAAGGAACCGAGCACCCGTACGTACTAGGTGTTTCGCTAAAGCTTACTCAATGGAATTGTCTGCTACGCTTTTTTTCTTTTCCGCCTTCAAACTCGTACCGCTGCTCATTAGTTTGCCACTCATAAAAGGAAGAGATTCCGTATATAACAACGTAGTAGCAGTGGGTTGGTGAAGCTTCGTCTGCGAATACCTTTCCGTTTTTTGGACGTCGTATAAAAGTTGTCCCGCTCCTTAATATTTCCCCAAACATATAAGGAACCGAGCACCCGTACATACTAGGTGTTTCGCGAAAGCTTACCTAATGGAATTGTCTACTACGCTTTTTTCTTTTCCGCCTTCAAACTCGTACCGCTCCTCATTAGTTTGCCACTCATAAAAGGCAGAGATTCCGTATATAACAACGTAGTAGCAGTGGGTTGGCTGAAGCTTCGTCTGCGAATACCTTTCCGTTTTTTGGACGTCGTATAAAAGTTGTCCCGCTCTTAATATTTCCCCAAACATATAAGGAACCGAGCACCCGTACATACTAGGTGTTTCGCGAAAGCTTACCTAATGGAATTGTCTACTACGCTTTTTTCTTTTCCGCCTTCAAACTCGTACCGCTCCTCATTAGTATGCCACTCATAACACGAAGAGATTCCGTATATAACAACGTAGTAGCAGTGGGTTGGCTGAAGCTTCGTCTGCGAATACCTTTCCGTTTTTTGGACGTCGTATAAAAGTTGTCCCGCTCCTTAATATTTCCCCAAACATATAAGGAACCGAGCACCCGTACATACTAGGTGTTTCGCGAAAGCTTACCTAATGGAATTGTCTGCTACGCTTTTTTTTTTCCGCCTTCAAACTCGTACCGCTCCTCAGTAGTTTGCCACTCATAAAAGGAAGTTTACGTATATAACAACGGAGTAGCAATGGGTTGGCTGAAGCTTCGTCTGCGAATACCTTTCCGTTTTTTGGACGTCGTATAAAAGTTCTCCCGCTCCTTAATATTTACCCAAACATATAAGGAACCGAGCACCCGTACATACTAGTTGTTTCGCGAAAGCTTACCTAATGGAATTGTCTACTACGCTTTTTTCTTTTCCGCCTTCAAACTCGTACCGCTCCTCATTAGTTTGCCACTCATAAAAGGAAGAGATTCCGTATATAACAACGTAGTAGCAGTGGGTTGGCTGAAGCTTCGTCTGCGAATACCTTTCCGTTTTTTGGACGTCGTATAAAAGTTGTCCCGCTCCTTAATATTTCCCCAAACATATAAGGAATCGAGCACCCGTACATACTAGGTGTTTCGCTAAAGCTTACCTAATGGAATTGTCTGCTACGCTTTTTTTCTTTTCCGCCTTCAAACTCGTACCGCTCCTCATTAGTTTGCCACTCATAAAAGGAAGAGATTCCGTATATAACAACGTAGTAGCAGTGGGTTGGCCGAAGCTTCGTCTGCGAATACCTTTCCGTTTTTTGGACGTCGTATAAAAGTTGTCCCGCTCCTTAATATTTCCCCAAACATATAAGGAACCGAGCACCCGTACATACTAGGTGTTTCGCTAAAGCTTACCTAATGGAATTGTCTGCTACGCTTTTTTTCTTTTCCGCCTTCAAACTCGTACCGCTCCTCACTAGTTTGCCACTCATAAAAGGAAGTTTACGTGTAAAACAACGGAGTAGCAATGGGTTGGCTGAAGCTTCGTCTGCGAATACCTTTCCGTTTTTTGGACGTCGTATAAAAGTTCTCCCGCTCCTTAATATTTACCCAAACATATAAGGAACCGAGCACCCGTACATACTAGTTGTTTCGCGAAAGCTTACCTAATGGAATTGTCTACTACGCTTTTTTCTTTTCCGCCTTCAAACTCGTACCGCTCCTCATTAGTTTGCCACTCATAAAAGGAAGAGATTCCGTATATAACAACGTAGTAGCAGTGGGTTGGCTGAAGCTTCGTCTGCGAATACCTTTCCGTTTTTTGGACGTCGTATAAAAGTTGTCCTGCTACTTAATACTTCCCCAAACATATAAGGAACCGAGCACCCGTACGTACTAGGTGTTTCGCTAAAGCTTACTCAATGGAATTGTCTGCTACGCTTTTTTTCTTTTCCGCCTTCAAACTCGTACCGCTGCTCATTAGTTTGCCACTCATAAAAGGAAGAGATTCCGTATATAACAACGTAGTAGCAGTGGGTTGGTGAAGCTTCGTCTGCGAATACCTTTCCGTTTTTTGGACGTCGTATAAAAGTTGTCCCGCTCCTTAATATTTCCCCAAACATATAAGGAACCGAGCACCCGTACATACTAGGTGTTTCGCGAAAGCTTACCTAATGGAATTGTCTACTACGCTTTTTTCTTTTCCGCCTTCAAACTCGTACCGCTCCTCATTAGTTTGCCACTCATAAAAGGCAGAGATTCCGTATATAACAACGTAGTAGCAGTGGGTTGGCTGAAGCTTCGTCTGCGAATACCTTTCCGTTTTTTGGACGTCGTATAAAAGTTGTCCCGCTCTTAATATTTCCCCAAACATATAAGGAACCGAGCACCCGTACATACTAGGTGTTTCGCGAAAGCTTACCTAATGGAATTGTCTACTACGCTTTTTTCTTTTCCGCCTTCAAACTCGTACCGCTCCTCATTAGTTTGCCACTCATAAAAGGAAGAGATTTCGTATATAACAACGTAGTAGCAGTGGGTTGGCTGAAGCTTCGTCTGCGAATACCTTTCCGTTTTTGGACGTCGTATAAAAGTTGTCCCGCTCTTAATATTTCCCCAAACATATAAGGAACCGAGCACCCGTACATACTAGGTGTTTCGCGAAAGCTTACCTAATGGAATTGTCTGCTACGCTTTTTTTCTTTTCCGCCTTCAAACTCGTACCGCTCCTCAGTAGTTTGCCACTCATAAAAGGAAGTTTACGTATATAACAACGGAGTAGCAATGGGTTGGCTGAAGCTTCGTCTGCGAATACCTTTCCGTTTTTTGGACGTCGTATAAAAGTTCTCCCGCTCCTTAATATTTACCCAAACATATAAGGAACCGAGCACCCGTACATACTAGTTGTTTCGCGAAAGCTTACCTAATGGAATTGTCTACTACGCTTTTTTCTTTTCCGCCTTCAAACTCGTACCGCTCCTCATTAGTTTGCCACTCATAAAAGGAAGAGATTCCGTATATAACAACGTAGTAGCAGTGGGTTGGCTGAAGCTTCGTCTGCGAATACCTTTCCGTTTTTTGGACGTCGTATAAAAGTTGTCCCGCTCCTTAATATTTCCCCAAACATATAAGGAACCGAGCACCCGTACATACTATGTGTTTCGCGAAAGCTTACCTAATGGAATTGTCTGCTACGCTTTTTTTCTTTTCCGCCTTCAAACTCGTACCGCTCCTCAGTAGTTTGCCACTCATAAAAGGAAGTTTACGTGTATAACAACGGAGTAGCAATGGGTTGGCTGAAGCTTCGTCTGCGAATACCTTTCCGTTTTTTGGACGTCGTATAAAAGTTCTCCCGCTCCTTAATATTTACCCAAACATATAAGGAACCGAGCACCCGTACATACTAGTTGTTTCGCGAAAGCTTACCTAATGGAATTGTCTACTACGCTTTTTTCTTTTCCGCCTTCAAACTCGTACCGCTCCTCATTAGTTTGCCACTCATAAAAGGAAGAGATTCCGTATATAACAACGTAGTAGCAGTGGGTTGGCTGAAGCTTCGTCTGCGAAGACCTTTCCGTTTTTTGGACGTCGTATAAAAGTTGTCCCGCTACTTAATACTTCCCCAAAACATATAAGGAACCGAGCACCCGTACGTACTAGGTGTTTCGCTAAAGCTTACTCAATGGAATTGTCTGCTACGCTTTTTTTCTTTTCCGCCTTCAAACTCGTACCGCTCCTCAGTAGTTTGCCACTCATAAAAGGAAGAGATTCCGTATATAACAACGTATAGCAGTGGGTTGGCTGAAGCTTCGTCTGCGAATACCTTTCCGTTTTTTGGACGTCGTATAAAAGTTGTCCCGCTACCTAATACTTCCCCAAACATATAAGGAACCGAGCACCCGTACGTACTAGGTGTTTCGCTAAAGCTTACTCAATGGAATTGTCTGCTACGCTTTTTTCTTTTCCGCCTTCAAACTCGTACCGCTCCTCAGTAGTGTGCCACTCATAAAAGGAAGAGATTCCGTATATAACAACGTAGTAGCAGTGGGTTGACTGAAGCTTCGTCTGCGAATACCTTTCCGTTTTTTGGACGTCGTATAAAAGTTGTCCCGCTCTTTAATACTTCCCCAAACTTATAAGGAACCGAGCACCCGTGCGTACTAGGTGTTTCGCGAAAGCTTACCTAATGGAATTGTCTACTACGCTTTTTTCTTTTCCGCCTTCAAACTCGTACCGCTCCTCAGTAGTGTGCCACTCATAAAAGGAAGAGATTCCGTATACAACAACGTAGTAGCAGTGGGTTGGCTGAAGCTTCGTCTGCGAATACCTTTCCGTTTTTTGGACGTCGTATAAAAGTTGTCCCGCTCCTTAATATTTCCCCAAACATATAAGGAACCGAGCACCCGTACATATTAGGTGTTTTGCGAAAGCTTACCTAATGGAATTGTCTACTACGCTTTTTTCTTTTCCGCCTTCAAACTCGTACCGCTCCTCATTAATTTGCCACTCATAAAAGGAAGAGATTCCGTATATAACAACGTAGTAGCAGTGGGTTGGCTGAAGCTTCGTCTGCGAATGCCTTTCCGTTTTTTGGACGTCGTATAAAAGTTGTCCCGCTCCTTAATATTTCCCCAAACATATAAGGAACCGAGCACCCGTACATACTAGGTGTTTCGCGAAAGCTTACCTAATGAAATTGTCTACTACGCTTTTTTTCTTTTCCGCCTTCAAACTCGTACCGCTCCTCATTAGTTTGCCACTCATAAAAGGAAGAGATTCCGTATACAACAACGTAGTAGCAATGGGTTGGCTGAAGCTTCGTCTGCGAATACCTTTCCGTTTTTTGGACGTCGTATAAAAGTTGTCCCGCTCCTTAATATTTCCCCAAACATATAAGGAACCGAGCACCCGTACATACTAGGTGTTTCGCGAAAGCTTACCTAATGGAATTGTCTACTACGCTTTTTTCTTTTCCGCCTTCAAACTCGTACCGCTCCTCATTAGTTTGCCACTCATAAAAGGAAGTTTACGTATATAACAATGGAGTAGCAATGGGTTGGCTGAAGCTTCGTCTGGGGATATCTTTTCGTTTTTTGGACGTCGTATAAAAGTTGTCCCGCTCCTTAATACTTCCCCAAACATATAAGGAACCGAGCACCCGTACGTACTAGGTGCTTCGCGAAAGCTTACCTAATGGAATTGTCGCGACGGCGACAGAGAGATGAGGAGACACACGTCTGCACGCTACAGCGCCGTGGGCCCAAACTGGAGGCCCCGCTTTATTCCACCTCGTGCCCAGCGCGCACCGCAAGCGCGTGGTCAGCACTCGCCACTCGTGGCTCAGCCCCAGCGTCATCGTTCCTGGAGCGTGCCCGTTTGCGGCAGCAGACGACGCAAGCTGCTGGGGCGCCGCCACATAGCCCCCCCCTCTTCAGACGGAGTGTCGGCAAAACGGACAGTCTTTGCGCTGGGATGTTCGCGGGTGGGGCTGCCAACGGAGGGGAGAGTGGTGGTGTTCAGGGTGGAGTCGTGGATGGTGGTGTCGAAGGCAGGCGGTTCAGCCTCGGTGAAAGCGGGCTTGAGGCGATCGATGGAAACGACAGTGTCGCGGCCGTTAACGCGAACTGTAAACGTCTTTTCGCCGCGTGAAATGACGAGATGAGGGCCGGTGTAGGGCGGTTGAAGTGGCCGGCGGGCACTGTCGACACGGATGAAAACGTATTGGCTGACAGAAAGACTTGGGTGAATAAAAGTGGGTTTTGTGGAACACGGGCGTGGCGGTTGAGGACGGATATAGCTGAAAAACCGGGTTAAATCCTTTACGTAGGATGGGCCAGGAGAGGAAGGGTTATCTTGAGGCTGTGGAGGGACCAGGAAGTCTGACGGTAATCGCAAAGACGTGCCGTAGACCATTTGGGATGGGGCACAACCAAGATCATCTTTGATGGCAGTGCGCAATCCTAGCAGCACAAGAGGAAGGTGAACTGCCCACTGCTCAGGTGATTCGTGAGCCATCAGCGAGGCCTTGAGCTGACGATGAAACCTCTCGACCATGCCGTTGGCTTGAGGATGATAGGCCGTTGTTTTTAGGTGAGTAACACCGAGTAGGCATGTCAAGTGGCGAAAGAGTGTGGACTCAAATTGGCGGCCACGGTCTGTGATAATCTCCGACGGCACGCCAAAACGGGCGATCCACGTCGACATAAGCTTGGAAGCAACAGTCTCAGCCGTAATATCGTCGATTGGAGAAGCCTCCGGCCAGCGGGTAAAACGGTCGATCACTGTCAAGATGTAGCGGCAGCCCTTAGATGGTGGTAGTGGGCCAACAAGGTCCACGTGAATTGTGGAGAACCTTGAGTCCGGTAGTGGGAAAGTAGCCAGAGGCGATGTGGTATGCCGAGAGACCTTGCATTGTTGGCAGGCGAGGCAGGAACGGGCCCAGGCGCGTACGTCAGTATTCATGCCCGGCCAGACGTATCTCTCGGCAATCAAACGCCGTGAGGCACGAACTCCAGGATGAGAGAGACGGTGAATAGAGTTGAAGGCAATGCGCCTGAGAGACGCAGGAAGGTACGGCCGTCTGCGGCCTGAGACCGGGTCAATGTCGCAAACGATGCTGATTCCTGAATCAGGGCATAGAATGTCCTCGAGTTGCAGAGAGGAGCTGTTTGAAGAACGTAGAGTTCGGAGCTCCTCGTCATCGCTTTGGGCTTGGGCCAACTCCTGAGAACTGAAACCGGGGCGCTGTATGGCGGAAATACGGCTAAGGGCGTCGGCTGGAATGTTGTTAACTCCCTTGACATGCCGAATGTCCGTCGTAAACTCTGCAAGATAAGCCAAATGTCGCATCTCTCGGGGAGAATATGTAGTCTTCGATGACTTGAAGGCGTTCGTAAGAGGCTTGTGATCGGTGAAGATCACGAAGCTGCGGCCTTCGAGGAAAAATCGGAAATGCTTCACAGCGAGGTATGCCGCCAGGAGTTCCCGTCCGAAAGTGCTGTACCGTTGCTCGGTGGGAGAAAGCTTCTTCGAAAAGAAACCGAGCGGGTGCCAGCTGCCGCGGATGTGCTGCTGAAGTACGCCTCCAATCGCACAGTGGGAAGCATCTACCATCAGGCTTGTGGGAGCGTTGTGGCGCGGGTGCACGAGGAGGGTAGAAGAGGCCAGGCGCTCCTTGATGGTAGTGAATGCGCGATCAGCGGCTTCAGACCATTCAAGACTGCACTCGGGAGACTTGGGAGTTTGAAGGAAAGTTTCGAGAGGTTGAACAATGGCCGCACATTCCGGGATGAACCGTCGGTAATAATTCACCAGCCCTAGGAAACGGCGCAGTTGGCGCAAGGACTCAGGTCGGGGAAAGTCGATTATGGCCTTCACTTTGTCTGGCAGAGGGCGAATTCCATTGCAGTCAACGAAATGACCGAGAAACTCCAACGACGGCAACCCGAACGCACACTTGTCGCTATTAAGGATGAGGCCGTGCTCTGCTAGGCGTTCGAAAACTATCCGCAGATGGTGCAGGTGCTCAGATAGCGATGAACTGGCGACAAGAACGTCATCTATGTAGGCGAAAACAAAAGGTAGACCACGGAGGACGACGTCTATGAAGCGCTGAAAAGTCTGAGCTGCGTTGCGTAACCCGAAAGGCATTCGAGTGAATTCGAAGAGGCCAAACGGTGTAATAATGGCAGTTTTCTTGACGTCATCCGGGGCTACGGGGATTTGGTGGTAGGCTTTTTGGAGGTCAAGCTTTGAAAAGATGGTACATCCACTGAGGTTATTGGTGAAGTCCTGTATATTAGGTAGGGGGTACCTGTCGGGTACAGTGGCCACGTTCAGGGAGCGGTAATCACCACAGGGTCGCCAGTCTCCTGATTTCTTCGGGACCATGTGTAACGACGAGGACCAGTTGCTCGATGACGGGCGAGCAATGCCAATTTCAACCATGTGGTGAAATTCCTGTTCCGCGATTTTATGTTTCTCTGGAGCCAGTCGACGCGCCACGGCGTGCGTAGGTGGACCGGTGGTGATGATCTGATGAACGACGTCATGCTTCACTGGCTTTGTCCAGTCTGGAGGGGCAGTCAGGGAAGGAAACTCGTTCAGCAATTCCCGGTACGGAGAAGGTAGGTCGCAAAGAAGCGTGAATGCGAACGGATGGACTGCAGACGATTTGCCGATGACAGAAAGGCCGGTTGTGGCGTCCAGGATTCTTTTTCGGGCCATGTCAACCAGGAGGCCGAAGTGCGAAAGGAAATCGGCTCCTAGAATGGCGTGACTCACGTTGGCCACGAGGAAAATCCAGCGGAACGCACGGCGTAGGCCGATGTTT
This sequence comes from Haemaphysalis longicornis, assembly GCF_048455015.1. Taxonomy (NCBI): domain Eukaryota; kingdom Metazoa; phylum Arthropoda; class Arachnida; order Ixodida; family Ixodidae; genus Haemaphysalis; species Haemaphysalis longicornis. The sequence continues at coordinate 27,895,492 of NW_027526295.1, read as the reverse complement.
ACCATCAGCGATTTTTTTCGGTACACGGGAATGCTGGACTTGTTATTAGCTTGGAGATGGCACAGTGGTGCTTGAGTGCGGTCACAGGAATTAGCGGGGAGCACACTCACTTCAGCACCAGTGTCAACTAGGAAACGTTGACCACTGGTTGCATCTGTGATGTAGAAGAGGCGACTGTCGCTGGCTTGGGAATCGGTCGCCGCCGCTAACGATCCCTCGCCTCGTTTCCCGGCCAGCCGCAAGGACGGGTGCAACGTTGCGCCGCTGCACCGAAGCGGCGATGGTACCAGCACAATGAATCGGGGTGTTGAGGTGGCTGGCGCGTTGTGCCTTCCTGGCGAAATACTTGCGGAGACGGGGTACGGTGAGAAGGGCCAAACCGGCGAGCTCGATGGTTGCGAGGCGGCGGCGAGCTGTAACCAGCCGAGGCGACAAGCTCCTCCAAGTTTTGCATGCGCTCTCGGAGAGCGGCGAGGTCGTCGGATAGCGCTGAGGGCAAAGGAGTAGCAGGCGCCGCCACGGTGGTATGGTCGGAAGATTGAGCGGATGCCACCGTGGACAAAGGCGGATGCAACGTGGCGACTTCCATTATCTTGTCAGCATGTGCGGCCAACGCGGATAAGGGAAGGTCAGAAGCAGTCGCGAGGATCATCTGCACGGAAGAGGGGAGCCGTCGCAGGAAAAGTTCCTTCAACAAACGGGAGTCCGTGGCAGAAGGTGCGTCGCCGAGCAGGGTTTGCAGTTCCTGAAGGAGCTGCGAAGGTCGACGGTCACCCAACTCCTCTGCAGAAAGCAGCCCCTGGAAAAGCTGCCGTTCCGAAGGGCTCGTGCGGCTCAAGATGGCAGCCTTCAACGTGTCGTAAGGGTTCGTGGTAGGCGGGTTGGCAAGGATGTCACGAACCTCAACCGCGATCTCAATAGGCAGTGACTGTTGTAGATGGTTGAAGCGGGTCTCTTGCGACGTGATGTGACTCACTCGGAAGCTTGCCTCGGCTTGAAGGAACCACACGTCGGTGTGCTTAGCGCTGAAGGGGGGCAAACGGCAAGCGACGGCGGAGATGCCAGGTGAAGAGGCAGCGGAGGACACAGAAGGACCGCTGGCGTCGCGGGGAGGTTCCATTCTGAGTACGTAGCTCCGCTGCAACGTCCGGGTCACCAATGTCGCGACGGCGACAGAGAGATGAGGAGACACACGTCTGCACGCTACAGCGCCGTGGGCCCAAACTGGAGGCCCCGCTTTATTCCACCTCGTGCCCAGCGCGCACCGCAAGCGCGTGGTCAGCACTCGCCACTCGTGGCTCAGCCCCAGCGTCATCGTTCCTGGAGCGTGCCCGTTTGCGGCAGCAGACGACGCAAGCTGCTGGGGCGCCGCCACAGAATTGTCTACTACGCTTTTTTCTTTTCCGCCTTCAAACTCGTACCGCTCCTCATTAGTTTGCCACTCATAAAAGGAAGAGATTCCGTATATAACAACGTAGTAGCAGTAGGTTGGCTGAAGCTTCGTCTGCGAATACCTTTCCGTTTTTTGGACGTCGTATAAAAGTTGTCCCGCTCCTTAATATTTCCCCAAACATATAAGGAACCGAGCACCCGTACGTACTAGGTGTTTCGCGAAAGCTTACCTAATGGAATCGTCTACAACGCTTTTTTCTTTTCCGCCTTCAAACTCGTACCGCTCCTCATTAGTTTGCCACTCATAAAAGGAAGAGATTCCGTATATAACAACGTAGTAGCAGTGGGTTGGCTAAAGCTTCGTCTGCGAATACCTTTCCGTTTTTTGGACGTCGTATAAAAGTTGTCTCGCTCCTTAATATTTCCCCAAACATATAAGGAACCGAGCACCCGTACGTACTAGGTGTTTCGCGAAAGCTTACCTAATGGAATTGTCTGCTACGCTTTTTTCTTTTCCGCCTTCAAACTCGTACCGCTCCTCATTAGTTTGCCACTCATAAAAGGAAGAGATTCCGTATATAACAACGTAGTAGCAGTGGGTTGGCTGAAGCTTCGTCTGCGAATACCTTTCCGTTTTTTGGACGTCGTATAAAAGTTGTCCCGCTCCTTAATACTTCCCCAAACTTATAAGGAACCGAGCACCCGTGCGTACTAGGTGTTTCGCGAAAGCTTACCTAATGGAATTGTCTACTACGCTTTTTTCTTTTCCGCCTTCAAACTCGTACCGCTCCTCAGTAGTGTGCCACTCATAAAAGGAAGAGATTCCGTATATAACAACGTAGTAGCAGTGGGTTGGCTGAAGCTTCGTCTGCGAATACCTTTCCGTTTTTTGGACGTCGTATAAAAGTTGTCCCGCTCCTTAATATTTCCCCAAACATATAAGGAACCGAGCACCCGTACGTACTAGGTGTTTCGCGAAAGCTTACCTAATGGAATTGTCTACTACGCTTTTTTCTTTTCCGCCTTCAAACTCGTACCGCTCCTCAGTAGTGTGCCACTCATAAAAGGAAGAGATTCCGTATACAACAACGTAGTAGCAGTGGGTTGGCTGAAGCTTCGTCTGCGAATACCTTTCCGTTTTTTGGACGTCGTATAAAAGTTGTCCCGCTCCTTAATATTTCCCCAAACATATAAGGAACCGAGCACCCGTACATACTAGGTGTTTCGCGAAAGCTTACTTAATGGAATTGTCTACTACGCTTTTTTCTTTTCCGCCTTCAAACTCGTACCGCTCCTCATTAGTTTGCCACTCATAAAAGGAAGAGATTCCGTATATAACAACGTAGTAGCAGTGGGTTGGCTGAAGCTTCGTCTGCGAATACCTTTCCGTTTTTTGGACGTCGTATAAAAGTTGTCCCGCTCCTTAATATTTCCCCAAACATATAAGGAACCGAGCACCCGTACATACTAGGTGTTTCGCGAAAGCTTACCTAATGGAATTGTCTACTACGCTTTTTTCTTTTCCGCCTTCAAACTCGTACCGCTCCTCATTAGTTTGCCACTCATAAAAGGCAGAGATTCCGTATATAACAACGTAGTAGCAGTGGGTTGGCTGAAGCTTCGTCTGCGAATACCTTTCCGTTTTTTGGACGTCGTATGAAAGTTGTCCCGCTCCTTAATATTTCCCAAAACATATCAGGAACCGAGCACCCGTACATACTGGGTGTTTCGCAAAAGCTTACCTAATGGAATTGTCTACTACGCTTTTTTCTTTTCCGCCTTCAAACTCGTACCGCTCCTCATTAGTTTGCCACTCATAAAAGGAAGAGATTCCGGATATAACAACGTAGTAGCAGTGGGTTGGCTGAAGCTTCGTCTGCGAATACCTTTCCGTTTTTTGGACGTCGTATAAAAGTTGTCCCGCTACTTAATATTTCCCCAAACATATAAGGAACCGAGCACCCGTACATACTAGGTGTTTCGCGAAAGCTTACCTAATGGAATTGTCTACTACGCTTTTTTCTTTTCCGCCTTCAAACTCGTACCACTCCTCATTAGTTTGCCACTCATAAAAGGAAGAGATTCCGTATATAACAACGTAGTAGCAGTGGGTTGGCTGAAGCTTCGTCTGCGAATACCTTTCCGTTTTTTGGACGTAGTATAAAAGTTGTCCCGCTCCTTAATATTTCCCCAAACATATAAGGAACCGAGCACCCGTACATACTAGGTGTTTCGCGAAAGCTTACCTAATGGAATTGTCTACTACGCTTTTTTCTTTTTCGCCTTCAAACTCGTACCGCTCCTCATTAGTTTGCCACTCATAAAAGGAAGAGATTCCGTATACAACAACGTAGTAGCAGTGGGTTGGCTGAAGCTTCGTCTGCGAATACCTTTCCGTTTTTTGGACGTCGTATAAAAGTTGTCCCGCTCCTTAATATTTCCCCAAACATATAAGGAACCGAGCACCGGCACGTACTAGGTGTTTCGCGAAAGCTTACCTAATGGAATTGTCTACTAGGCTTTTTTCTTTTCCGCCTTCAAACTCGTACCGCTCCTCATTAGTTTGCCACTCATAAAAAGAAGAGATTCCGTATATAACAACGTAGTAGCAGTGGGTTGGCTGAAGCATCGTCTGCGAATACCTTTCCGTTTTTTGGACGTCGTATAAAAGTTGTCGCGCTCCTTAATATTTCCCCAAACATATAAGGAACCGAGCACCCGTACATACTAGTTGTTTCGCGAAAGCTTACCTAATGGAATTGTCTACTACGCTTTTTTTCTTTTCCGCCTTCAAACTCGTACCGCTCCTTATTAGTTTGCCACTCATAAAAGGAAGTTTACGTATATAACAACGTAGTAGCAGTGGGTTGACTGAAGCTTCGTCTGCGAATACCTTTCCATTTTTTGGACGTCGTATAAAAGTTGTCCCGCTCCTTAATATTTCCCCAAACATATAAGAAACCGAGCACCCGTACATACTAGGTGTTTCGCGAAAGCTTACCTAATGGAATTGTCTACTACACTTTTTTCTTTTCCGCCTTCAAACTCGTACCGCTGCTCATTAGTTTGCCACTCATAAAAGGAAGAGATTCCGTATATAACAACGTAGTAGCAGTGGGTTGGCTGAAGCTTCGTCTGCGAATACCTTTCCGTTTTTTGGACGTCGTATAAAAGTTGTCCCGCTCCTTAATATTTCCCCAAACATATAAGGAACCGAGCACCCGTACATACTAGGTGTTTCACGAAAGCTTACCTAACGGAATTGTCTACTACGCTTTTTTCTTTTCCGCCTTCAAACTCGTACCGCTCCTCATTAGTTTGCCACTCATAAAAGGCAGAGATTCCGTATATAACAACGTAGTAGCAGTGGGTTGGCTGAAGCTTCGTCTGCGAATACCTTTCCGTTTTTTGGACGTCGTATAAAAGTTGTCCTGCTGCTTAATATTTCCCCAAACATATAAGGAACCGAGCACCCGTACATACTAGGTGTTTCGCGAAAGCTTACCTAATGGAATTGTCTACTACGCTTTTTTCTTTTCCGCCTTCAAACTCGTACCACTCCTCATTAGTTTGCCACTCATAAAAGGAAGAGATTCCGTATATAACAACGTAGTAGCAGTGGGTTGGCTGAAGCTTCGTCTGCGAATACCTTTCCGTTTTTTGGACGTCGTATAAAAGTTGTCCCGCTCCTTAATATTTCCCCAAACATATAAGGAACCGAGCACCCGTACATACTAGGTGTTTCGCGAAAGCTTACCTAATGGAATTGTCTACTACGCTTTTTTCTTTTTCGCCTTCAAACTCGTACCGCTCCTCATTAGTTTGCCACTCATAAAAGGAAGAGATTCCGTATACAACAACGTAGTAGCAGTGGGTTGGCTGAAGCTTCGTCTGCGAATACCTTTCCGTTTTTTGGACGTCGTATAAAAGTTGTCCCGCTCCTTAATATTTCCCCAAACATATAAGGAACCGAGCACCGGCACGTACTAGGTGTTTCGCGAAAGCTTACCTAATGGAATTGTCTACTAGGCTTTTTTCTTTTCCGCCTTCAAACTCGTACCGCTCCTCATTAGTTTGCCACTCATAAAAAGAAGAGATTCCGTATATAACAACGTAGTAGCAGTGGGTTGGCTGAAGCATCGTCTGCGAATACCTTTCCGTTTTTTGGACGTCGTATAAAAGTTGTCGCGCTCCTTAATATTTCCCCAAACATATAAGGAACCGAGCACCCGTACATACTAGTTGTTTCGCGAAAGCTTACCTAATGGAATTGTCTACTACGCTTTTTTTCTTTTCCGCCTTCAAACTCGTACCGCTCCTTATTAGTTTGCCACTCATAAAAGGAAGTTTACGTATATAACAACGTAGTAGCAGTGGGTTGACTGAAGCTTCGTCTGCGAATACCTTTCCATTTTTTGGACGTCGTATAAAAGTTGTCCCGCTCCTTAATATTTCCCCAAACATATAAGAAACCGAGCACCCGTACATACTAGGTGTTTCGCGAAAGCTTACCTAATGGAATTGTCTACTACACTTTTTTCTTTTCCGCCTTCAAACTCGTACCGCTGCTCATTAGTTTGCCACTCATAAAAGGAAGAGATTCCGTATATAACAACGTAGTAGCAGTGGGTTGGCTGAAGCTTCGTCTGCGAATACCTTTCCGTTTTTTGGACGTCGTATAAAAGTTGTCCCGCTCCTTAATATTTCCCCAAACATATAAGGAACCGAGCACCCGTACATACTAGGTGTTTCACGAAAGCTTACCTAACGGAATTGTCTACTGCGCTTTTTTCTTTTCCGCCTTCAAACTCGTACCGCTCCTCATTAGTTTGCCACTCATAAAAGGAAGAGATTCCGTATATAACAACGGAGTAGCAATGGGTTGGCTGAAGCTTCGTCTGCGAATACCTTTCCGTTTTTTGGACGTGGTATAAAAGTTCTCCCGCTCCTTAATATTTACCCAAACATATAAGGAACCGAGCACCCGTACATACTAGTTGTTTCGCGAAAGCTTACCTAATGGAATTGTCTACTACGCTTTTTTCTTTTCCGCCTTCAAACTCGTACCGCTCCTCATTAGTTTGCCACTCATAAAAGGAAGAGATTCCGTATATAACAACGTAGTAGCAGTGGGTTGGCTGAAGCTTCGTCTGCGAATACCTTTCCGTTTTTTGGACGTCGTATAAAAGTTCTCCCGCTCCTTAATATTTACCCAAACATATAAGGAACCGAGCACCCGTACATACTAGGTGTTTCGCGAAAGCTTACCTAATGGAAATGTCTGCTACGCTTTTTTTCTTTTCCGCCTTCAAACTCGTACCGCTCCTCAGTAGTTTGCCACTCATAAAAGGAAGTTTACGTATATAACAACGGAGTAGCAATGGGTTGTCTGAAGCTTCGTCTGCGAATACCTTTCCGTTTTTTGGACGTCGTATAAAAGTTCTCCCGCTCCTTAATATTTACCCAAACATATAAGGAACCGAGCACCCGTACATACTAGGTGTTTCGCGAAAGCTTACCTAATGGAATTGTCTACTACGCTTTTTTCTTTTCCGCCTTCAAACTCGTACCGCTCCTCATTAGTTTGCCACTCATAAAAGGAAGAGATTTCGTATATAACAACGTAGTAGCAGTGGGTTGGCTGAAGCTTCGTCTGCGAATATCTTTCCGTTTTTTGGACGTCGTATAAAAGTTCTCCCGCTCCTTAATATTTACCCAAACATATAAGGAACCGAGCACCCGTACATACTAGGTGTTTCGCGAAAGCTTACCTAATGGAATTGTCTACTACGCTTTTTTCTTTTCCGCCTTCAAACTCGTACCGCTCCTCATTAGTTTGCCACTCATAACACGAAGAGATTCCGTATATAACAACGTAGTAGCAGTGGGTTGGCTGAAGCTTCGTCTGCGAATACCTTTCCGTTTTTTGGACGTCGTATAAAAGTTGTCCCGCTCCTTAATATTTCCCCAAACATATAAGGAACCGAGCACCCGTACATACTAGGTGTTTCGCGAAAGCTTACCTAATGGAATTGTCTGCTACGCTTTTTTTCTTTTCCGCCTTCAAACTCGTACCGCTCCTCAGTAGTTTGCCACTCATAAAAGGAAGTTTACGTATATAACAACGGAGTAGCAATGGGTTGGCTGAAGCTTCGTCTGCGAATACCTTTCCGTTTTTTGGACGTCGTATAAAAGTTCTCCCGCTCCTTAATATTTACCCAAACATATAAGGAACCGAGCACCCGTACATACTAGTTGTTTCGCGAAAGCTTACCTAATGGAATTGTCTACTACGCTTTTTTCTTTTCCGCCTTCAAACTCGTACCGCTCCTCATTAGTTTGCCACTCATAAAAGGAAGAGATTCCGTATATAACAACGTAGTAGCAGTAGGTTGGCTGAAGCTTCGTCTGCGAATACCTTTCCGTTTTTTGGACGTCGTATAAAAGTTGTCCCGCTCCTTAATATTTCCCCAAACATATAAGGAACAGAGCACCCGTACGTACTAGGTGTTTCGCGAAAGCTTACCTAATGGAATTGTCTGCTACGCTTTTTTTCTTTTCCGCCTTCAAACTCGTACCGCTCCTCAGTAGTTTGCCACTCATAAAAGGAAGTTTACGTATATAACAACGGAGTAGCAATGGGTTGGCTGAAGCTTCGTCTGCGAATACCTTTCCGTTTTTTGGACGTCGTATAAAAGTTCTCCCGCTCCTTAATATTTACCCAAACATATAAGGAACCGAGCACCCGTACATACTAGTTGTTTCGCGAAAGCTTACCTAATGGAATTGTCTACTACGCTTTTTTCTTTTCCGCCTTCAAACTCGTACCGCTCCTCATTAGTTTGCCACTCATAAAAGGAAGAGATTCCGTATATAACAACGTAGTAGCAGTGGGTTGGCTGAAGCTTCGTCTGCGAATACCTTTCCGTTTTTTGGACGTCGTATAAAAGTTGTCCCGCTACTTAATACTTCCCCAAACATATAAGGAACCGAGCACCCGTACGTACTAGGTGTTTCGCGAAAGCTTACTCAATGGAATTGTCTGCTACGCTTTTTTTCTTTTCCGCCTTCAAACTCGTACCGCTCCTCAGTAGTTTGCCACTCATAAAAGGAAGAGATTCCGTATATAACAACGGAGTAGCAATGGGTTGGCTGAAGCTTCGTCTGCGAATACCTTTCCGTTTTTTGGACGTGGTATAAAAGTTCTCCCGCTCCTTAATATTTACCCAAACATATAAGGAACCGAGCACCCGTACATACTAGTTGTTTCGCGAAAGCTTACCTAATGGAATTGTCTACTACGCTTTTTTCTTTTCCGCCTTCAAACTCGTACCGCTCCTCATTAGTTTGCCACTCATAAAAGGAAGAGATTCCGTATATAACAACGTAGTAGCAGTGGGTTGGCTGAAGCTTCGTCTGCGAATACCTTTCCGTTTTTTGGACGTCGTATAAAAGTTCTCCCGCTCCTTAATATTTACCCAAACATATAAGGAACCGAGCACCCGTACATACTAGGTGTTTCGCGAAAGCTTACCTAATGGAAATGTCTGCTACGCTTTTTTTCTTTTCCGCCTTCAAACTCGTACCGCTCCTCAGTAGTTTGCCACTCATAAAAGGAAGTTTACGTATATAACAACGGAGTAGCAATGGGTTGTCTGAAGCTTCGTCTGCGAATACCTTTCCGTTTTTTGGACGTCGTATAAAAGTTCTCCCGCTCCTTAATATTTACCCAAACATATAAGGAACCGAGCACCCGTACATACTAGGTGTTTCGCGAAAGCTTACCTAATGGAATTGTCTACTACGCTTTTTTCTTTTCCGCCTTCAAACTCGTACCGCTCCTCATTAGTTTGCCACTCATAAAAGGAAGAGATTTCGTATATAACAACGTAGTAGCAGTGGGTTGGCTGAAGCTTCGTCTGCGAATATCTTTCCGTTTTTTGGACGTCGTATAAAAGTTCTCCCGCTCCTTAATATTTACCCAAACATATAAGGAACCGAGCACCCGTACATACTAGGTGTTTCGCGAAAGCTTACCTAATGGAATTGTCTACTACGCTTTTTTCTTTTCCGCCTTCAAACTCGTACCGCTCCTCATTAGTTTGCCACTCATAACACGAAGAGATTCCGTATATAACAACGTAGTAGCAGTGGGTTGGCTGAAGCTTCGTCTGCGAATACCTTTCCGTTTTTTGGACGTCGTATAAAAGTTGTCCCGCTCCTTAATATTTCCCCAAACATATAAGGAACCGAGCACCCGTACATACTAGGTGTTTCGCGAAAGCTTACCTAATGGAATTGTCTGCTACGCTTTTTTTCTTTTCCGCCTTCAAACTCGTACCGCTCCTCAGTAGTTTGCCACTCATAAAAGGAAGTTTACGTATATAACAACGGAGTAGCAATGGGTTGGCTGAAGCTTCGTCTGCGAATACCTTTCCGTTTTTTGGACGTCGTATAAAAGTTCTCCCGCTCCTTAATATTTACCCAAACATATAAGGAACCGAGCACCCGTACATACTAGTTGTTTCGCGAAAGCTTACCTAATGGAATTGTCTACTACGCTTTTTTCTTTTCCGCCTTCAAACTCGTACCGCTCCTCATTAGTTTGCCACTCATAAAAGGAAGAGATTCCGTATATAACAACGTAGTAGCAGTAGGTTGGCTGAAGCTTCGTCTGCGAATACCTTTCCGTTTTTTGGACGTCGTATAAAAGTTGTCCCGCTCCTTAATATTTCCCCAAACATATAAGGAACAGAGCACCCGTACATACTAGGTGTTTCGCGAAAGCTTACCTAATGGAATTGTCTGCTACGCTTTTTTTCTTTTCCGCCTTCAAACTCGTACCGCTCCTCAGTAGTTTGCCACTCATAAAAGGAAGTTTACGTATATAACAACGGAGTAGCAATGGGTTGGCTGAAGCTTCGTCTGCGAATACCTTTCCGTTTTTTGGACGTCGTATAAAAGTTCTCCCGCTCCTTAATATTTACCCAAACATATAAGGAACCGAGCACCCGTACATACTAGTTGTTTCGCGAAAGCTTACCTAATGGAATTGTCTACTACGCTTTTTTCTTTTCCGCCTTCAAACTCGTACCGCTCCTCATTAGTTTGCCACTCATAAAAGGAAGAGATTCCGTATATAACAACGTAGTAGCAGTGGGTTGGCTGAAGCTTCGTCTGCGAATACCTTTCCGTTTATTGGACGTCGTATAAAAGTTGTCCCGCAACTTAATACTTCCCCAAACATATAAGGAACCGAGCACCCGTACGTACTAGGTGTTTCGCTAAAGCTTACTCAATGGAATTGTCTGCTACGCTTTTTTTCTTTTCCGCCTTCAAACTCGTACCGCTCCTCAGTAGTTTGCCACTCATAAAAGGAAGAGATTCCGTATATAACAACGTAGTAGCAGTGGGTTGGCTGAAGCTTCGTCTGCGAATACCTTTCCGTTTTTTGGACGTCGTATGAAAGTTGTCCCGCTACTTAATACTTCCCCAAACATATAAGGAACCGCGCACCCGTACGTACTAGGTGTTTCGCTAAAGCTTACTCAATGGAATTGTCTGCTACGCTTTTTTTCTTTTCCGCCTTCAAACTCGTACCGCTCCTCAGTAGTGTGCCACTCATAAAAGGAAGAGATTCCGTATATGACAACGTAGTAGCAGTGGGTTGACTGAAGCTTCGTCTGCGAATACCTTTCCGTTTTTTGGACGTCGTATAAAAGTTGTCCCGCTCCTTAATACTTCCCCAAACTTATAAGGAACCGAGCACCCGTGCGTACTAGGTGTTTCGCGAAAGCTTACCTAATGGAATTGTCTACTACGCTTTTTTCTTTTCCGCCTTCAAACTCGTACCGCTCCTCAGTAGTGTGCCACTCATAAAAGGAAGAGATTCCGTATATAACAACGTAGTAGCAGTGGGTTGGCTGAAGCTTCGTCTGCGAATACCTTTCCGTTTTTTGGACGTCGTATAAAAGTTGTCCCGCTACTTAATACTTCCCCAAACATATAAGGAACCGAGCACCCGTACGTACTAGGTGTTTCGCTAACGCTTACTCAATGGAATTGTCTGCTACGCTTTTTTTTCTTTTCCGCCTTCAAACTCGTACCGCTCCTCAGTAGTTTGCCACTCATAAAAGGAAGAGATTCCGTATATAACAACGTAGTAGCAGTGGGTTGGCTGAAGCTTCGTCTGCGAATACCTTTCCGTTTTTTGGACGTCGTATAAAAGTTGTCCCGCTCCTTAATATTTCCCCAAACATATAAGGAACCGAGCACCCGTACATACTAGGTGTTTCGCGAAAGCTTACCTAACGGAATTGTCTACTACGCTTTTTTCTTTTCCGCCTTCAAACTCGTACCGCTCCTCATTAGTTTGCCACTCATAAAAGGCAGAGATTCCGTATATAACAACGTAGTAGCAGTGGGTTGGCTGAAGCTTCGTCTGCGAATACCTTTCCGTTTTTTGGACGTCGTATAAAAGTTGTCCCGCTCTTAATATTTCCCCAAACATATAAGGAACCGAGCACCCGTACATACTAGGTGTTTCGCGAAAGCTTACCTAATGGAATTGTCTACTACGCTTTTTTCTTTTCCGCCTTCAAACTCGTACCGCTCCTCATTAGTTTGCCACTCATAAAAGGAAGAGATTTCGAATATAACAACGTAGTAGCAGTGGGTTGGCTGAAGCTTCGTCTGCGAATATCTTTCCGTTTTTTGGACGTCGTATAAAAGTTCTCCCGCTCCTTAATATTTACGCAAACATATAAGGAACCGAGCACCCGTACATACTAGGTGTTTCGCGAAAGCTTACCTAATGGAATTGTCTACTACGCTTTTTTCTTTTCCGCCTTCAAACTCGTACCGCTCCTCATTAGTTTGCCACTCATAACACGAAGAGATTCCGTATATAACAACGTAGTAGCAGTGGGTTGGCTGAAGCTTCGTCTGCGAATACCTTTCCGTTTTTTGGACGTCGTATAAAAGTTGTCCCGCTCCTTAATATTTCCCCAAACATATAAGGAACCGAGCACCCGTACATACTAGGTGTTTCGCGAAAGCTTACCTAATGGAATTGTCTGCTACGCTTTTTTTCTTTTCCGCCTTCAAACTCGTACCGCTCCTCAGTAGTTTGCCACTCATAAAAGGAAGTTTACGTATATAACAACGGAGTAGCAATGGGTTGGCTGAAGCTTCGTCTGCGAATACCTTTCCGTTTTTTGGACGTCGTATAAAAGTTCTCCCGCTCCTTACTATTTACCCAAACATATAAGGAACCGAGCACCCGTACATACTAGTTGTTTCGCGAAAGCTTACCTAATGGAATTGTCTACTACGCTTTTTTCTTTTCCGCCTTCAAACTCGTACCGCTCCTCATTAGTTTGCCACTCATAAAAGGAAGAGATTCCGTATATAACAACGTAGTAGCAGTGGGTTGGCTGAAGCTTCGTCTGCGAATACCTTTCCGTTTTTTGGACGTCGTATAAAAGTTGTCCCGCTCCTTAATATTTCCCCAAACATATAAGGAACCGAGCACCCGTACATACTAGGTGTTTCGCGAAAGCTTACCTAATGGAATTGTCTGCTACGCTTTTTTTCTTTTCCGCCTTCAAACTCGTACCGCTCCTCAGTAGTTTGCCACTCATAAAAGGAAGTTTACGTATATAACAACGGAGTAGCAATGGGTTGGCTGAAGCTTCGTCTGCGAATACCTTTCCGTTTTTTGGACGTCGTATAAAAGTTCTCCCGCTCCTTAATATTTACCCAAACATATAAGGAACCGAGCACCCGTACATACTAGTTGTTTCGCGAAAGCTTACCTAATGGAATTGTCTACTATGCTTTTTTCTTTTCCGCCTTCAAACTCGTACCGCTCCTCATTAGTTTGCCACTCATAAAAGGAAGAGATTCCGTATATAACAACGTAGTAGCAGTAGGTTGGCTGAAGCTTCGTCTGCGAATACCTTTCCGTTTTTTGGACGTCGTATAAAAGTTGTCCCGCTCCTTAATATTTCCCAAAACATATAAGGAACCGAGCACCCGTACATACTAGGTGTTTCGCGAAAGCTTACCTAATGGAATTGTCTGCTACGCTTTTTTTCTTTTCCGCCTTCAAACTCGTACCGCTCCTCAGTAGTTTGCCACTCATAAAAGGAAGTTTACGTATATAACAACGGAGTAGCAATGGGTTGGCTGAAGCTTCGTCTGCGAATACCTTTCCGTTTTTTGGACGTCGTATAAAAGTTCTCCCGCTCCTTAATATTTACCCAAACATATAAGGAACCGAGCACCCGTACATACCAGTTGTTTCGCGAAAGCTTACCTAATGGAATTGTCTACTACGCTTTTTTCTTTTCCGCCTTCAAACTCGTACCGCTCCTCATTAGTTTGCCACTCATAAAAGGAAGAGATTCCGTATATAACAACGTAGTAGCAGTGGGTTGGCTGAAGCTTCGTCTGCGAATACCTTTCCGTTTTTTGGACGTCGTATAAAAGTTGTCCCGCTACTTAATACTTCCCCAAACATATAAGGAACCGAGCACCCGTACGTACTAGGTGTTTCGCTAAAGCTTACTCAATGGAATTGTCTGCTACGCTTTTTTTCTTTTCCGCCTTCAAACTCGTACCGCTCCTCAGTAGTTTGCCACTCATAAAAGGAAGAGATTCCGTATATAACAACGGAGTAGCAATGGGTTGGCTGAACCTTCGTCTGCGAATACCTTTCCGTTTTTTGGACGTCGTATAAAAGTTCTCCCGCTCCTTAATATTTACCCAAACATATAAGGAACCGAGCACCCGTACATACTAGTTGTTTCGCGAAAGCTTACCTAATGGAATTGTCTACTACGCTTTTTTCTTTTCCGCCTTCAAACTCGTACCGCTCCTCATTAGTTTGCCACTCATAAAAGGAAGAGATTCCGTATATAACAACGTAGTAGCAGTGGGTTGGCTGAAGCTTCGTCTGCGAATACCTTTCCGTTTTTTGGACGTCGTATAAAAGTTGTCCCGCTCCTTAATATTTCCCCAAACATATAAGGAACCGAGCACCCGTACATACTAGGTGTTTCGCGAAAGCTTGCCTAATGGAATTGTCTGCTACGCTTTTTTTCTTTTCCGCCTTCAAACTCGTACCGCTCCTCAGTAGTTTGCCACTCATAAAAGGAAGTTTACGTATATAACAACGGAGTAGCAATGGGTTGGCTGAAGCTTCGTCTGCGAATACCTTTCCGTTTTTTGGACGTCGTATAAAAGTTCTCCCGCTCCTTAATATTTACCCAAACATATAAGGAACCGAGCACCCGTACATACTAGGTGTTTCGCGAAAGCTTACCTAATGGAATTGTCTGCTACGCTTTTTTTCTTTTCCGCCTTCAAACTCGTACCGCTCCTCAGTAGTTTGCCACTCATAAAAGGAAGTTTACGTATATAACAACGGAGTAGCAATGGGTTGGCTGAAGCTTCGTCTGCGAATACCTTTCCGTTTTTTGGACGTCGTATAAAAGTTCTCCCGCTCCTTAATATTTACCCAAACATACAAGGAACCGAGCACCCGTACATACTAGTTGTTTCGCGAAAGCTTACCTAATGGAATTGTCTACTACGCTTTTTTCTTTTCCGCCTTCAAACTCGTACCGCTCCTCATTAGTTTGCCACTCATAAAAGGAAGAGATTCCGTATATAACAACGTAGTAGCAGTAGGTTGGCTGAAGCTTCGTCTGCGAATACCTCTCCGTTTTTTGGACGTCGTATAAAAGTTGTCCCGCTCCTTAATATTTCCCCAAACATATAAGGAACCGAGCACCCGTACATACTAGGTGTTTCGCGAAAGCTTACCTAATGGAATTGTCTGCTACGCTTTTTTTCTTTTCCGCCTTCAAACTCGTACCGCTCCTCAGTAGTTTGCCACTCATAAAAGGAAGTTTACGTATATAACAACGGAGTAGCAATGGGTTGGCTGAAGCTTCGTCTGCGAATACCTTTCCGTTTTTTGGACGTCGTATAAAAGTTCTCCCGCTCCTTAATATTTACCCAGACATATAAGGAACCGAGCACCCGTACATACTAGTTGTTTCGCGAAAGCTTAGCTAATGGAATTGTCTACTACGCTTTTTTCTTTTCCGCCTTCAAACTCGTACCGCTCCTCATTAGTTTGCCACTCATAAAAGGAAGAGATTCCGTATATAACAACGTAGTAGCAGTGGGTTGGCTGAAGCTTCGTCTGCGAATACCTTTCCGTTTTTTGGACGTCGTATAAAAGTTGTCCCGCTACTTAATACTTCCCCAAACATATAAGGAACCGAGCACCCGTACGTACTAGGTGTTTCGCTAAAGCTTACTCAATGGAATTGTCTGCTACGCTTTTTTTCTTTTCCGCCTTCAAACTCGTACCGCTCCTCAGTAGTTTGCCACTCATAAAAGGAAGAGATTCCGTATATAACAACGTAGTAGCAGTGGGTTGGCTGAAGCTTCGTCTGCGAATACCTTTCCGTTTTTTGGACGTCGTATAAAAGTTGTCCCGCTACTTAATACTTCCCCAAACATATAAGGAACCGAGCACCCGTACGTACTAGGTGTTTCGCCAAAGGTTACTCAATGGAATTGTCTGCTACGCTTTTTTTCTTTTCCGCCTTCAAACTCGTACCGCTCCTCAGTAGTGTGCCACTCATAAAAGGAAGAGATTCCGTATATGACAACGTAGTAGCAGTGGGTTGACTGAAGCTTCGTCTGCGAATACCTTTCCGTTTTTTGGACGTCGTATAAAAGTTGTCCCGCTCCTTAATACTTCCCCAAACTTATAAGGAACCGAGCACCCGTGCGTATTAGGTGTTTCGCGAAAGCTTACCTAATGGAATTGTCTACTACGCTTTTTTCTTTTCCGCCTTCAAACTCGTACCGCTCCTCATTAGTTTGCCACTCATAAAAGGAAGAGATTCCGTATACAACAACGTAGTAGCAGTGGGTTGGCTGAAGCTTCGTCTGCGAATACCTTTCCGTTTTTTGGACGTCGTATAAAAGTTGTCCCGCTCCTTAATATTTCCCCAAACATATAAGGAACCGAGCACCCGTACATACTAGGTGTTTCGCGAAAGCTTACCTAATGGAATTGTCTGCTACGCTTTTTTTCTTTTCCGCCTTCAAACTCGTACCGCTCCTCAGTAGTTTGCCACTCATAAAAGGAAGTTTACGTATATAACAACGGAGTAGCAATGGGTTGGCTGAAGCTTCGTCTGCGAATACCTTTCCGTTTTTTGGACGTCGTATAAAAGTTCTCCCGCTCCTTAATATTTACCCAGACATATAAGGAACCGAGCACCCGTACATACTAGTTGTTTCGCGAAAGCTTAGCTAATGGAATTGTCTACTACGCTTTTTTCTTTTCCGCCTTCAAACTCGTACCGCTCCTCATTAGTTTGCCACTCATAAAAGGAAGAGATTCCGTATATAACAACGTAGTAGCAGTGGGTTGGCTGAAGCTTCGTCTGCGAATACCTTTCCGTTTTTTGGACGTCGTATAAAAGTTGTCCCGCTACTTAATACTTCCCCAAACATATAAGGAACCGAGCACCCGTACGTACTAGGTGTTTCGCTAAAGCTTACTCAATGGAATTGTCTGCTACGCTTTTTTTCTTTTCCGCCTTCAAACTCGTACCGCTCCTCAGTAGTTTGCCACTCATAAAAGGAAGAGATTCCGTATATAACAACGTAGTAGCAGTGGGTTGGCTGAAGCTTCGTCTGCGAATACCTTTCCGTTTTTTGGACGTCGTATAAAAGTTGTCCCGCTACTTAATACTTCCCCAAACATATAAGGAACCGAGCACCCGTACGTACTAGGTGTTTCGCCAAAGGTTACTCAATGGAATTGTCTGCTACGCTTTTTTTCTTTTCCGCCTTCAAACTCGTACCGCTCCTCAGTAGTGTGCCACTCATAAAAGGAAGAGATTCCGTATATGACAACGTAGTAGCAGTGGGTTGACTGAAGCTTCGTCTGCGAATACCTTTCCGTTTTTTGGACGTCGTATAAAAGTTGTCCCGCTCCTTAATACTTCCCCAAACTTATAAGGAACCGAGCACCCGTGCGTATTAGGTGTTTCGCGAAAGCTTACCTAATGGAATTGTCTACTACGCTTTTTTCTTTTCCGCCTTCAAACTCGTACCGCTCCTCATTAGTTTGCCACTCATAAAAGGAAGAGATTCCGTATACAACAACGTAGTAGCAGTGGGTTGGCTGAAGCTTCGTCTGCGAATACCTTTCCGTTTTTTGGACGTCGTATAAAAGTTGTCCCGCTCCTTAATATTTCCCCAAACATATAAGGAACCGAGCACCCGTACATACTAGGTGTTTCGCGAAAGCTCACCTAATGGAATTGTCTACTACGCTTTTTTCTTTTCCGCCTTCAAACTCGTACCGGTCCTCATTAGTTTGCCACTCATAAAAGGAAGAGATTCCGTATATAACAACGTAGTAGCAGTGGGTTGGCTGAAGCTTCGTCTGCGAATACCTTTCCGTTTTTTGGACGTCGTATAAAAGTTGTCCCGCTCCTTAATATTTCCCCAAACATATAAGGAACCGAGCACCCGTACGTACTAGGTGTTTCGCGAAAGCTTACCTAATGGAATTGTCTACTACGCTTTTTTCTTTTCCGCCTTCAAACTCGTACCGCTCCTTATTAGTTTGCCACTCATAAAAGGAAGAGATTCCGTATATAACAACGTAGTAGCAGTGGGTTGGCTGAAGCTTCGTCTGCGAATACCTTTCCGTTTTTTGGACGTCGTATAAAAGTTGTCCCGCTCCTTAATACTTCCCCAAACATATAAGGAACCGAGCACCCGTACATACTAGTTGTTTCGCGAAAGCTTACCTAATGGAATTGTCTACTACGCTTTTTTCTTTTCCGCCTTCAAACTCGTACCGCTGCTCATTAGTTTGCCACTCATAAAAGGAAGAGATTCCGTATATAACAACGTAGTAGCAGTGGGTTGGCTGAAGCTTCGTCTGCGAATACCTTTCCGTTTTTTGGACGTCGTATAAAAGTTGTCCCGCTCCTTAATATTTCCCCAAACATATAAGGAACCGAGCACCCGTACATACTAGGTGTTTCGCGAAAGCTTACCTAATGGAATTGTCTACTACGCTTTTTTCTTTTCCGCCTTCAAACTCGTACCGCTCCTCATTAGTTTGCCACTCATAAAAGGCAGAGATTCCGTATATAACAACGTAGTAGCAGTGGGTTGGCTGAAGCTTCGTCTGCGAATACCTTTCCGTTTTTTGGACGTCGTATAAAAGTTCTCCCGCTCCTTAATATTTACCCAAACATATAAGGAACCGAGCACCCGTACATACTAGGTGTTTCGCGAAAGCTTACCTAATGGAATTGTCTACTACGCTTTTTTCTTTTCCGCCTTCAAACTCGTACCACTCCTCATTAATTTGCCACTCATAACAGGAAGAGATTCCGTATATAACAACGTAGTAGCAGTGGGTTGGCTGAAGCTTCGTCTGCGAATACCTTTCCGTTTTTTGGACGTCGTATAAAAGTTGTCCCGCTACTTAATACTTCCCCAAACATATAAGGAACCGAGCACCCGTACGTACTAGGTGTTTCGCTAAAGCTTACTCAATGGAATTGTCTGCTACGCTTTTTTTCTTTTCCGCCTTCAAACTCGTACCGCTCCTCAGTAGTTTGCCACTCATAAAAGGAAGAGATTCCGTATATAACAACATAGTAGCAGTGGGTTGGCTGAAGCTTCGTCTGCGAATACCTTTCCGTTTTTTGGACGTCGTATAAAAGTTGTCCCGCTACTTAATACTTCCCCAAACATATAAGGAACCGAGCACCCGTACGTACTAGGTGTTTCGGTAAAGCTTACTCAATGGAATTGTCTGCTACGCTTTTTTTGTTTTCCGCCTTCAAACTCGTACCGCTCCTCAGTAGTGTGCCACTCATAAAAGGAAGAGATTCCGTATATAACAACGTAGTAGCAGTGGGTTGACTGAAGCTTCGTCTGCGAATACCTTTCCGTTTTTTGGACGTCGTATAAAAGTTGTCCCGCTCCTTAATACTTCCCCAAACTTATAAGGAACCGAGCACCCGTGCGTACTAGGTGTTTCGCGAAAGCTTACCTAATGGAATTGTCTACTATGCTTTTTTCTTTTCCGCCTTCAAACTCGTACCGCTCCTCAGTAGTGTGCCACTCATAAAAGGAAGAGATTCCGTATATAACAACGTAGTAGCAGTGGGTTGGCTGAAGCTTCGTCTGCGAATACCTTTCCGTTTTTTGGACGTCGTATAAAAGTTGTCCCGCTCCTTAATATTTCCCTAAATATATAAGGAACCGAGCACCCGTACATACTAGGTGTTTCGCGAAAGCTTACCTAATGGAATTGTCTACTACGCTTTTTTCTTTTCCGCCTTCAAACTCGTACCGCTCCTCATTAGTTTGCCACTCATAAAAGGAAGAGATTCCGTATATAACAACGTAGTAGCAGTGGGTTGGCTGAAGCTTCGTCTGCGAATACCTTTCCGTTTTTTGGACGTCGTATAAAAGTTGTCCCGCTCCTTAATATTTCCCCAAACATATAAGGAACCGAGCACCCGTACATACTAGGTGTTTCGCGAAAGCTTACCTAATGGAATTGTCTACTACGCTTTTTTCTTTTCCGCCTTCAAACTCGTACCGCTCCTCATTAGTTTGCGACTCATAAAAGGAAGAGATTCCGTATATAACAACGTAGTAGCAGTGGGTTGGCTGAAGCTTCGTCTGCGAATACCTTTCCGTTTTTTGGACGTCGTATAAAAGTGGTCCCGCTCCTTAATATTTCCCCAAACATATAAGGAACCGAGCACCCGTACATACTAGGTGTTTCGCGAAAGCTTACCTAATGGAATTGTCTACTACGCTTTTTTCTTTTCCGCCTTCAAACTCGTACCGCTCCTCATTAGTTTGCCACTCATAAAAGGAAGAGATTCCGTATACAACAACGTAGTAGCAGTGGGTTGGCTGAAGCTTCGTCTGCGAATACCTTTCCGTTTTTTGGACGTCGTATAAAAGTTGTCCCGCTCCTTAATACTTCTCCAAACTTATAAGGAACCGAGCACCCGTGCGTACTAGGTGTTTCGCGAAAGCTTACCTAATGGAATTGTCTACTACGCTTTTTTCTTTTCCGCCTTCAAACTCGTACCGCTCCTCAGTAGTGTGCCACTCATAAAAGGAAGAGATTCCGTATATAACAACGTAGTAGCAGTGGTTGGCTGAAGCTTCGTCTGCGAATACCTTTCCGTTTTTTGGACGTCGTATAAAAGTTGTCCCGCTCCTTAATATTTCCCCAAACATATAAGGAACCGAGCACCCGTACGTACTAGGTATTTCGCGAAAGCTTACCTAATGGAATTGTCTACTACGCTTTTTTCTTTTCCGCCTTCAAACTCGTACCGCTCCTCATTAGTTTGCCACTCATAAAAGGAAGAGATTCCGTATACAACAACGTAGTAGCAGTGGGTTGGCTGAAGCTTCGTCTGCTGATACCTTTTCGTTTTTTGGACGTCGTATAAAAGTTGTCCCGCTCCTTAATATTTCCCCAAACATATAAGGAACCGAGCACCCGTACATACTAGGTGTTTCGCGAAAGCTTACGTAATGGAATTGTCTACTACGCTTTTTTCTTTTCCGCCTTCAAACTCGTACCGCTCCTCATTAGTTTGCCACTCATAAAAGGAAGTTTACGTATATAACAACAACGGAGTAGCAATGGGTTGGCTGAAGCTTCGTCTGCGAATACCTTTCCGTTTTTTGGACGTCGTATAAAAGTTGTCCCGCTCCTTAATATTTCCCCAAACATATAAGGAACCGAGCACCCGTACATACTAGGTGTTTCGCGAAAGCTTACGTAATGGAATTGTCTACTACGCTTTTTTCTTTTCCGCCTTCAAACTCGTACCGCTCCTCATTAGTTTGCCACTCATAAAAGGAAGTTTACGTATATAACAACAACGGAGTAGCAATGGGTTGGCTGAAGCTTCGTCTGCGGATATCTTTTCGTTTTTTAGACGTCGTATAAAAGTTGTCCCGCTCCTTAATACTTCCCCAAACATATAAGGAACCGAGCACCCGTACGTACTAGGTGCTTCGCGAAAGCTTACCTAATGGAATTGTCTACTACACTTTTTTCTTTTCCGCCTTCAAACTCGTACCGCTCCTCATTAGTTTGCCACTAATAAAAGGAAGAGATTCCGTATATAACAACGTAGTAGCAGTAGGTTGGCTGAAGCTTCGTCTGCGAATACCTTTCCGTTATTTGGACGTCGTATAAAAGTTGTCCCGCTCCTTAATATTTCCCAAACATATAAGGAACCGAGCACCCGTACGTACTAGGTGTTTCGCGAAAGCTTACCTAATGGAATTGTCTACTACGCTTTTTTCTTTTCCGCCTTCAAACTCGTACCGCTCCTCATTAGTTTGCCACTCATAAAAGGAAGTTTACGTATATAACAACGGAGTAGCAATGGTTTGGCTGAAGCTTCGTCTGCGGATATCTTTTCGTTTTTTGGACGTCGTATAAAAGTTGTCCCGCTCCTTAATATTTCCCCAAACATATAAGGAACCGAGCACCCGTACGTACTAGGTATTTCGCGAAAGCTTACCTAATGGAATTGTCTACTACGCTTTTTTCTTTTCCGCCTTCAAACTCGTACCGCTCCTCAGTAGTTTGCCACTAATAAAAGGAAGAGATTCCGTATATAACAACGTAGTAGCAGTGCGTTGGCTGAAGCTTCGTCTGCGAATACCTTTCCGTTTTTTGGACGTCGTATAAAAGTTGTCCCGCTCCTTAATACTTCCCCAAACTTATAAGGAACCGAGCACCCGTGCGTACTAGGTGTTTCGCGAAAGCTTACCTAATGGAATTGTCTACTACGCTTTTTTCTTTTCCGCCTTCAAACTCGTACCGCTCCTCAGTAGTGTGCCACTCATAAAAGGAAGAGATATATAACAACCTAGTAGCAGTGGGTTGGCTGAAGCTTCGTCTGCGAATACCTTTCCGTTTTTTGGACGTCGTATAAAAGTTGTCCCGCTCCTTAATATTTCCCCAAACATATAAGGAACCGAGCACCCATACGTACTAGGTGTTTCGCGAAAGCTTACCTAATGGAATTGTCTACTACGCTTTTTTCTTTTCCGCCTTCAAACTCGTACCGCTCCTCAGTAGTTTGCCACTCATAAAAGGAAGAGATTCCGTATATAACAACCTAGTAGCAGTGGGTTGGCTGAAGCTTCGTGTGCGAATACCTTTCCGTTTTTTGGACGTCGTATAAAAGTTGTCCCGCTCCTTAATATTTCCCCAAATATATAAGGAACCGAGCACCCGTACGTACTAGGTGTTTCGCGAAAGCTTACCTAATGGAATTGTCTACTACGCTTTTTTCTTTTCCGCCTTCAAACTCGTACCGCTCCTCAGTAGTTTGCCACTCATAAAAGGAAGAGATTCCGTATATAACAACCTAGTAGCAGTGGGTTGGCTGAAGCTTCGTGTGCGAATACCTTTCCGTTTTTTGGACGTCGTATAAAAGTTGTCCCGCTCCTTAATATTTCCCCAAACATATAAGGAACCGAGCACCCGTACATACTAGGTGTTTCGCGAAAGCTTACCTAATGGAATTGTCTACTACGCTTTTTTCTTTTCCGCCTTCAAACTCGTACCGCTCCTCATTAGTTTGCGACTCATAAAAGGAAGAGATTCCGTATATAACAACGTAGTAGCAGTGGGTTGGCTGAAGCTTCGTCTGCGAATACCTTTCCGTTTTTTGGACGTCGTATAAAAGTTGTCCCGCTCCTTAATATTTCCCCAAACATATAAGGAACCGAGCACCCGTACATACTAGGTGTTTCGCGAAAGCTTACCTAATGGAATTGTCTACTACGCTTTTTTCTTTTCCGCCTTCAAACTCGTACCGCTCCTCATTAGTTTGCCACTCATAAAAGGAAGAGATTCCGTATACAACAACGTAGTAGCAGTGGGTTGGCTGAAGCTTCGTCTGCGAATACCTTTCCGTTTTTTGGACGTCGCATAAAAGTTGTCCCGCTCCTTAATACTTCCCCAAACTTATAAGGAACCGAGCACCCGTGCGTACTAGGTGTTTCGCGAAAGCTTACCTAATGGAATTGTCTACTACGCTTTTTTTTTTCCGCCTTCAAACTCGTACCGCTCCTCAGTAGTGTGCCACTCATAAAAGGAAGAGATTCCGTATATAACAACGTAGTAGCAGTGGGTTGGCTGAAGCTTCGTCTGCGAATACCTTTCCGTTTTTTGGACGTCGTATAAAAGTTGTCCCGCTCCTTAATATTTCCCCAAACATATAAGGAACCGAGCACCCGTACGTACTAGGTATTTCGCGAAAGCTTACCTAATGGAATTGTCTACTACGCTTTTTTCTTTTCCGCCTTCAAACTCGTACCGCTCCTCAGTAGTTTGCCACTCATAAAAGGAAGAGATTCCGTATATAACAACGTAGTAGCAGTGGGTTGGCTGAAGCTTCGTCTGCGAATACCTTTCCGTTTTTTGGACGTCGTATAAAAGTTGTCCCGCTCCTTAATATTTCCCCAAACATATAAGGAACCGAGCACCCGTACATACTAGGTGTTTCGCGAAAGCTTACCTAATGGAATTGTCTACTACGCTTTTTTCTTTTCCGCCTTCAAACTCGTACCGCTCCTCATTAGTTTGCGACTCATAAAAGGAAGAGATTCCGTATATAACAACGTAGTAGCAGTGGGTTGGCTGAAGCTTCGTCTGCGAATACCTTTCCGTTTTTTGGACGTCGTATAAAAGTTGTCCCGCTCCTTAATATTTCCCCAAACATATAAGGAACCGAGCACCCGTACATACTAGGTGTTTCGCGAAAGCTTACCTAATGGAATTGTCTACTACGCTTTTTTCTTTTCCGCCTTCAAACTCGTACCGCTCCTCATTAGTTTGCCACTCATAAAAGGAAGAGATTCCGTATACAACAACGCAGTAGCAGTGGGTTGGCTGAAGCTTCGTCTGCTGATACCTTTTCGTTTTTTGGACGTCGTATAAAAGTTGTCCCGCTCCTTAATATTTCCCCAAACATATAAGGAACCGAGCACCCGTACATACTAGGTGTTTCGCGAAAGCTTACGTAATGGAATTGTCTACTACGCTTTTTTCTTTTCCGCCTTCAAACTCGTACCGCTCCTCATTAGTTTGCCACTCATAAAAGGAAGTTTACGTATATAACAACGGAGTAGCAATGCGTTGGCTGAAGCTTCGTCTGCGGATATCTTTCCGTTTTTTGGACGTCGTATAAAAGTTGTCCCGCTCCTTAATATTTCCCCAAACATATAAGGAACCGAGCACCCGTACATACTAGGTGTTTCGCGAAAGCTTACCTAATGGAATTGTCTACTACGCTTTTTTCTTTTCCGCCTTCAAACTCGTACCGCTCCTCATTAGTTTGCCACTCATAAAAGGAAGAGATTCCGTATACAACAACGTAGTAGCAGTGGGTTGGCTGAAGCTTCGTCTGCTGATACCTTTTCGTTTTTTGGACGTCGTATAAAAGTTGTCCCGCTCCTTAATATTTCCCCAAACATATAAGGAACCGAGCACCCGTACATACTAGGTGTTTCGCGAAAGCTTACGTAATGGAATTGTCTACTACGCTTTTTTTCTTTTCCGCCTTCAAACTCGTACCGCTCCTCATTAGTTTGCCACTCATAAAAGGAAGTTTACGTATATAACAACGGAGTAGCAATGCGTTGGCTGAAGCTTCGTCTGCGGATATCTTTTCGTTTTTTAGACGTCGTATAAAAGTTGTCCCGCTCCTTAATATTTCCCCAAACATATAAGGAACCGAGCACCCGTACATACTAGGTGTTTCGCGAAAGCTTACCTAATGGAATTGTCTACTACGCTTTTTTCTTTTCCGCCTTCAAACTCGTACCGCTCCTCATTAGTTTGCCACTCATAAAAGGAAGAGATTCCGTATATAACAACGTAGTAGCAGTAGGTTGGCTGAAGCTTCGTCTGCGAATACCTTTCCGTTATTTGGACGTCGTATAAAAGTTGTCCCGCTCCTTAATATTTCCCCAAACATATAAGGAACCGAGCACCCGTACGTACTAGGTGTTTCGCGAAAGCTTACCTAATGGAATTGTCTACTACGCTTTTTTCTTTTCCGCCTTCAAACTCGTACCGCTCCTCATTAGTTTGCCACTCATAAAAGGAAGAGATTCCGTATATAACAACGTAGTAGCAGTGGGTTGGCTGAAGCTTCGTATGCGAATACCTTTCCGTTTTTTGGACGTCGTATAAAAGTTGTCCCGCTCCTTAATACTTCCCCAAACTTATAAGGAACCGAGCACCCGTACGTACTAGGTGTTTCGCGAAAGCTTAACTAATGGAATTGTCTACTACGCTTTTTTCTTTTCCGCCTTCAAACTCGTACCGCTCCTCAGTAGTGTGCCACTCATAAAAGGAAGAGATTCCGTATATAACAACGTAGTAGCAGTGGGTTGGCTGAAGCTTCGTCTGCGAATACCTTTCCATTTTTTGGACGTCGTATAAAAGTTGTCCCGCTCCTTAATATTTCCCCAAACATATAAGGAACCGAGCACCCGTACATACTAGGTGTTTCGCGAAAGCTTACCTAATGGAATTGTCTACTACGCTTTTTTCTTTTCCGCCTTCAAACTCGTACCGCTCCTCATTAGTTTGCCACTCATAAAAGGAAGAGATTCCGTATATAACAACGTAGTAGCAGTGGGTTGGCTGAAGCTTCGTCTGCGAATACCTTTCCGTTTTTTGGACGTCGTATAAAAGTTGTCCCGCTCCTTAATATTTCCCCAAACATATAAGGAACCGAGCACCCGTACATACTAGGTGTTTCGCGAAAGCTTACCTAATGGAATTGTCTACTACGCTTTTTTCTTTTCCGCCTTCAAACTCGTACCGCTCCTCAGTAGTGTGCCACTCATAAAAGGAAGAGATTCCGTATATAACAACGTAGTAGCAGTGGGTTGGCTGAAGCTTCGTCTGCGAATGCCTTTCCGTTTTTTGGACGTCGTATAAAAGTTGTCCCGCTCCTTAATATTTCCCCAAACATATAAGGAACCGAGCACCCGTACATACTAGGTGTTTCGCGAAAGCTTACCTAATGAAATTGTCTACTACGCTTTTTTCTTTTCCGCCTTCAAACTCGTACCGCTCCTCATTAGTTTGCCACTCATAAAAGGAAGAGATTCCGTATACAACAACGTAGTAGCAGTGGGTTGGCTGAAGCTTCGTCTGCGAATACCTTTCCGTTTTTTGGACGTCGTATAAAAGTTGTCCCGCTCCTTAATATTTCCCCAAACATATAAGGAACCGAGCACCCGTACATACTAGGTGTTTCGCGAAAGCTTACCTAATGGAATTGTCTACTACGCTTTTTTCTTTTCCGCCTTCAAACTCGTACCGCTCCTCATTAGTTTGCAACTCATAAAAGGAAGTTTACGTATATAACAATGGAGTAGCAATGGGTTGGCTGAAGCTTCGTCTGGGGATATCTTTTCGTTTTTTGGACGTCGTATAAAAGTTGTCCCGCTCCTTAATACTTCCCCAAACATATAAGGAACCGAGCACCCGTACATACTAGGTGTTTCGCGAAAGCTTACCTAATGGAATTGTCTACTACGCTTTTTTCTTTTCCGCCTTCAAACTCGTACCGCTCCTCATTAGTTTGCGACTCATAAAAGGAAGAGATTCCGTATATAACAACGTAGTAGCAGTGGGTTGGCTGAAGCTTCGTCTGCGAATACCTTTCCGTTTTTTGGACGTCGTATAAAAGTTGTCCCGCTCCTTAATATTTCCCCAAACATATAAGGAACCGAGCACCCGTACATACTAGGTGTTTCGCGAAAGCTTACCTAATGGAATTGTCTACTACGCTTTTTTCTTTTCCGCCTTCAAACTCGTACCGCTCCTCATTAATTTGCCACTCATAAAAGGAAGAGATTCCGTATATAACAACGTAGTAGCAGTGGGTTGGCTGAAGCTTCGTCTGCGAATGCCTTTCCGTTTTTTGGACGTCGTATAAAAGTTGTCCCGCTCCTTAATATTTCCCCAAACATATAAGGAACCAAGCACCCGTACATACTAGGTGTTTCGCGAAAGCTTACCTAATGAAATTGTCTACTACGCTTTTTTTCTTTTCCGCCTTCAAACTCGTACCGCTCCTCATTAGTTTGCCACTCATAAAAGGAAGAGATTCCGTATACAACAACGTAGTAGCAATGGGTTGGCTGAAGCTTCGTCTGCGAATACCTTTCCGTTTTTTGGACGTCGTATAAAAGTTGTCCAGCTCCTTAATATTTCCCCAAACATATAAGGAACCGAGCACCCGTACATACTAGGTGTTTCGCGAAAGCTTACCTAATGGAATTGTCTACTACGCTTTTTTCTTTTCCGCCTTCAAACTCGTACCGCTCCTCATTAGTTTGCCACTCATAAAAGGAAGTTTACGTATATAACACTGGAGTAGCAATGGGTTGGCTGAAGCTTCATCTGGGGATATCTTTTCGTTTTTTGGACGTCGTATAAAAGTTCTCCCGCTCCTTAATACTTCCCCAAACATATAAGGAACCGAGCACCCGTACGTACTAGGTGCTTCGCGAAAGCTTACCTAATGGAATTGTCTACTACGCTTTTTTCTTTTCCGCCTTCAAACTCGTACCGCTCCTCATTAGTTTGCCACTCATAAAAGGAAGAGATTCCGTATATAACAACGTAGTAGCAGTAGGTTGGCTGAAGCTTCGTCTGCGAATACCTTTCCGTTTTTTGGACGTCGTATAAAAGTTGTCCCGCTCCTTAATATTTCCCCAAACATATAAGGAACCGAGCACCCGTACGTACTAGGTGTTTCGCGAAAGCTTACCTAATGGAATTGTCTACTACGCTTTTTTCTTTTCCGCCTTCAAACTCGTACCGCTCCTCATTAGTTTGCCACTCATAAAAGGAAGAGATTCCGTATATAACAACGTAGTAGCAGTGGGTTGGCTGAAGCTTCGTCTGCGAATACCTTTCCGTTTTTTGGACGTCGTATAAAAGTTGTCCCGCTCCTTAATATTTCCCCAAACATATAAGGAACCGAGCACCCGTACGTACTAGGTGTTTCGCGAAAGCTTACCAAATGGAATTGTCTGCTACGCTTTTTTCTTTTCCGCCTTCAAACTCGTACCGCTCCTCATTAGTTTGCCACTCATAAAAGGAAGAGATTCCGTATATAACAACGTAGTAGCAGTGGGTTGGCTGAAGCTTCGTCTGCGAATACCTTTCCATTTTTTGGACGTCGTATAAAAGTTGTCCCGCTCCTTAATACTTCCCCAAACTTATAAGGAACCGAGCACCCGTGCGTACTAGGTGTTTCGCGAAAGCTTACCTAATGGAATTGTCTACTACGCTTTTTTCTTTTCCGCCTTCAAACTCGTACCGCTCCTCAGTAGTGTGCCACTCATAAAAGGAAGAGATTCCGTATATAACAACGTAGTAGCAGTGGGTTGGCTGAAGCTTCGTCTGCGAATACCTTTCCGTTTTTTGGACGTCGTATAAAAGTTGTCCCGCTCCTTAATATTTCCCCAAACATATAAGGAACCGAGCACCCGTACGTACTAGGTGTTTCGCAAAAGCTTACCTAATGGAATTGTCTACTACGCTTTTTTCTTTTCCGCCTTCAAACTCGTACCGCTCCTCAGTAGTGTGCCACTCATAAAAGGAAGAGATTCCGTATACAACAACGTAGTAGCAGTGGGTTGGCTGAAGCTTCGTCTGCGAATACCTTTCCGTTTTTTGGACGTCGTATAAAAGTTGTCCCGCTCCTTAATATTTCCCCAAACATATAAGGAACCGAGCACCCGTACATACTAGGTGTTTCGCGAAAGCTTACTTAATGGAACTGTCTACTACGCTTTTTTCTTTTCCGCCTTCAAACTCGTACCGCTCCTCATTAGTTTGCCACTCATAAAAGGAAGAGATTCCGTATATAACAACGTAGTAGCAGTGGGTTGGCTGAAGCTTCGTCTGCGAATACCTTTCCGTTTTTTGGACGTCGTATAAAAGTTGTCCCGCTCCTTAATATTTCCCCAAACATATAAGGAACCGAGCACCCGTACATACTAGGTGTTTCGCGAAAGCTTACCTAATGGAATTGTCTACTACGCTTTTTTCTTTTCCGCCTTCAAACTCGTACCGCTCCTCATTAGTTTGCCACTCATAAAAGGAAGAGATTCCGTATATAACAACGTAGTAGCAGTGGGTTGGCTGAAGCTTCGTCTGCGAATACCTTTCCGTTTTTTGGACGTCGTATAAAAGTTGTCCCGCTCCTTAATATTTCCCCAAACATATAAGGAACCGAGCACCCGTACATACTAGGTGTTTCGCGAAAGCTTACCTAATGGAATTGTCTACTACGCTTTTTTCTTTTCCGCCTTCAAACTCGTACCGCTCCTCATTAATTTGCCACTCATAAAAGGAAGAGATTCCGTATATAACAACGTAGTAGCAGTGGGTTGGCTGAAGCTTCGTCTGCGAATGCCTTTCCGTTTTTTGGACGTCGTATAAAAGTTGTCCCGCTCCTTAATATTTCCCCAAACATATAAGGAACCGAGCACCCGTACATACTAGGTGTTTCGCGAAAGCTTACCTAATGAAATTGTCTACTACGCTTTTTTTCTTTTCCGCCTTCAAACTCGTACCGCTCCTCATTAGTTTGCCACTCATAAAAGGAAGAGATTCCGTATACAACAACGTAGTAGCAATGGGTTGGCTGAAGCTTCGTCTGCGAATACCTTTCCGTTTTTTGGACGTCGTATAAAAGTTGTCCAGCTCCTTAATATTTCCCCAAACATATAAGGAACCGAGCACCCGTACATACTAGGTGTTTCGCGAAAGCTTACCTAATGGAATTGTCTACTACGCTTTTTTCTTTTCCGCCTTCAAACTCGTACCGCTCCTCATTAGTTTGCCACTCATAAAAGGAAGTTTACGTATATAACACTGCAGTAGCAATGGGTTGGCTGAAGCTTCATCTGGGGATATCTTTTCGTTTTTTGGACGTCGTATAAAAGTTCTCCCGCTCCTTAATACTTCCCCAAACATATAAGGAACCGAGCACCCGTACGTACTAGGTGCTTCGCGAAAGCTTACCTAATGGAATTGTCTACTACGCTTTTTTCTTTTCCGCCTTCAAACTCGTACCGCTCCTCATTAGTTTGCCACTCATAAAAGGAAGAGATTCCGTATATAACAACGTAGTAGCAGTGGGTTGGCTGAAGCTTCGTCTGCGAATACCTTTCCGTTTTTTGGACGTCGTATAAAAGTTGTCCCGCTCCTTAATACTTCCCCAAACTTATAAGGAACCGAGCACCCGTGCGTACTAGGTGTTTCGCGAAAGCTTACCTAATGGAATTGTCTACTACGCTTTTTTCTTTTCCGCCTTCAAACTCGTACCGCTCCTCAGTAGTGTGCCACTCATAAAAGGAAGAGATTCCGTATATAACAACGTAGTAGCAGTGGGTTGGCTGAAGCTTCGTCTGCGAATACCTTTCCGTTTTTTGGACGTCGTATAAAAGTTGTCCCACTCCTTAATATTTCCCCAAACATATAAGGAACCGAGCACCCGTACGTACTAGGTGTTTCGCAAAAGCTTACCTAATGGAATTGTCTACTACGCTTTTTTCTTTTCCGCCTTCAAACTCGTACCGCTCCTCAGTAGTGTGCCACTCATAAAAGGAAGAGATTCCGTATACAACAACGTAGTAGCAGTGGGTTGGCTGAAGCTTCGTCTGCGAATACCTTTCCGTTTTTTGGACGTCGTATAAAAGTTGTCCCGCTCCTTAATATTTCCCCAAACATATAAGGAACCGAGCACCCGTACATACTAGGTGTTTCGCGAAAGCTTACTTAATGGAACTGTCTACTACGCTTTTTTCTTTTCCGCCTTCAAACTCGTACCGCTCCTCATTAGTTTGCCACTCATAAAAGGAAGAGATTCCGTATATAACAACGTAGTAGCAGTGGGTTGGCTGAAGCTTCGTCTGCGAATACCTTTCCGTTTTTTGGACGTCGTATAAAAGTTGTCCCGCTCCTTAATATTTCCCCAAACATATAAGAACCGAGCACCCGTACATACTAGGTGTTTCGCGAAAGCTTACCTAATGGAATTGTCTACTACGCTTTTTTCTTTTCCGCCTTCAAACTCGTACCGCTCCTCATTAGTTTGCCACTCATAAAAGGAAGAGATTCCGTATATAACAACGTAGTAGCAGTGGGTTGGCTGAAGCTTCGTCTGCGAATACCTTTCCGTTTTTTGGACGTCGTATAAAAGTTGTCCCGCTCCTTAATATTTCCCCAAACATATAAGGAACCGAGCACCCGTACATACTAGGTGTTTCGCGAAAGCTTACCTAATGGAATTGTCTACTACGCTTTTTTCTTTTCCGCCTTCAAAATCGTACCGCTCCTCATTAATTTGCCACTCATAAAAGGAAGAGATTCCGTATATAACAACGTAGTAGCAGTGGGTTGGCTGAAGCTTCGTCTGCGAATGCCTTTCCGTTTTTTGGACGTCGTATAAAAGTTGTCCCGCTCCTTAATATTTCCCCAAACATATAAGGAACCGAGCACCCGTACATACTAGGTGTTTCGCGAAAGCTTACCTAATGAAATTGTCTACTACGCTTTTTTTCTTTTCCGCCTTCAAACTCGTACCGCTCCTCATTAGTTTGCCACTCATAAAAGGAAGAGATTCCGTATACAACAACGTAGTAGCAATGGGTTGGCTGAAGCTTCGTCTGCGAATACCTTTCCGTTTTTTGGACGTCGTATAAAAGTTGTCCAGCTCCTTAATATTTCCCCAAACATATAAGGAACCGAGCACCCGTACATACTAGGTGTTTCGCGAAAGCTTACCTAATGGAATTGTCTACTACGCTTTTTTCTTTTCCGCCTTCAAACTCGTACCGCTCCTCATTAGTTTGCCACTCATAAAAGGAAGTTTACGTATATAACACTGGAGTAGCAATGGGTTGGCTGAAGCTTCATCTGGGGATATCTTTTCGTTTTTTGGACGTCGTATAAAAGTTCTCCCGCTCCTTAATACTTCCCCAAACATATAAGGAACCGAGCACCCGTACGTACTAGGTGCTTCGCGAAAGCTTACCTAATGGAATTGTCTACTACGCTTTTTTCTTTTCCGCCTTCAAACTCGTACCGCTCCTCATTAGTTTGCCACTCATAAAAGGAAGAGATTCCGTATATAACAACGTAGTAGCAGTAGGTTGGCTGAAGCTTCGTCTGCGAATACCTTTCCGTTTTTTGGACGTCGTATAAAAGTTGTCCCGCTCCTTAATATTTCCCCAAACATATAAGGAACCGAGCACCCGTACATACTAGGTGTTTCGCGAAAGCTTACCTAATGGAATTGTCTACTACGCTTTTTTCTTTTCCGCCTTCAAACTCGTACCGCTCCTCATTAATTTGCCACTCATAAAAGGAAGAGATTCCGTATATAACAACGTAGTAGCAGTGGGTTGGCTGAAGCTTCGTCTGCGAATGCCTTTCCGTTTTTTGGACGTCGTATAAAAGTTGTCCCGCTCCTTAATATTTCCCCAAACATATAAGGAACCGAGCACCCGTACATACTAGGTGTTTCGCGAAAGCTTACCTAATGAAATTGTCTACTACGCTTTTTTTCTTTTCCGCCTTCAAACTCGTACCGCTCCTCATTAGTTTGCCACTCATAAAAGGAAGAGATTCCGTATACAACAACGTAGTAGCAATGGGTTGGCTGAAGCTTCGTCTGCGAATACCTTTCCGTTTTTTGGACGTCGTATAAAAGTTGTCCAGCTCCTTAATATTTCCCCAAACATATAAGGAACCGAGCACCCGTACATACTAGGTGTTTCGCGAAAGCTTACCTAATGGAATTGTCTACTACGCTTTTTTCTTTTCCGCCTTCAAACTCGTACCGCTCCTCATTAGTTTGCCACTCATAAAAGGAAGTTTACGTATATAACACTGCAGTAGCAATGGGTTGGCTGAAGCTTCATCTGGGGATATCTTTTCGTTTTTTGGACGTCGTATAAAAGTTCTCCCGCTCCTTAATACTTCCCCAAACATATAAGGAACCGAGCACCCGTACGTACTAGGTGCTTCGCGAAAGCTTACCTAATGGAATTGTCTACTACGCTTTTTTCTTTTCCGCCTTCAAACTCGTACCGCTCCTCATTAGTTTGCCACTCATAAAAGGAAGAGATTCCGTATATAACAACGTAGTAGCAGTGGGTTGGCTGAAGCTTCGTCTGCGAATACCTTTCCGTTTTTTGGACGTCGTATAAAAGTTGTCCCGCTCCTTAATACTTCCCCAAACTTATAAGGAACCGAGCACCCGTGCGTACTAGGTGTTTCGCGAAAGCTTACCTAATGGAATTGTCTACTACGCTTTTTTCTTTTCCGCCTTCAAACTCGTACCGCTCCTCAGTAGTGTGCCACTCATAAAAGGAAGAGATTCCGTATATAACAACGTAGTAGCAGTGGGTTGGCTGAAGCTTCGTCTGCGAATACCTTTCCGTTTTTTGGACGTCGTATAAAAGTTGTCCCACTCCTTAATATTTCCCCAAACATATAAGGAACCGAGCACCCGTACGTACTAGGTGTTTCGCAAAAGCTTACCTAATGGAATTGTCTACTACGCTTTTTTCTTTTCCGCCTTCAAACTCGTACCGCTCCTCAGTAGTGTGCCACTCATAAAAGGAAGAGATTCCGTATACAACAACGTAGTAGCAGTGGGTTGGCTGAAGCTTCGTCTGCGAATACCTTTCCGTTTTTTGGACGTCGTATAAAAGTTGTCCCGCTCCTTAATATTTCCCCAAACATATAAGGAACCGAGCACCCGTACATACTAGGTGTTTCGCGAAAGCTTACTTAATGGAACTGTCTACTACGCTTTTTTCTTTTCCGCCTTCAAACTCGTACCGCTCCTCATTAGTTTGCCACTCATAAAAGGAAGAGATTCCGTATATAACAACGTAGTAGCAGTGGGTTGGCTGAAGCTTCGTCTGCGAATACCTTTCCGTTTTTTGGACGTCGTATAAAAGTTGTCCCGCTCCTTAATATTTCCCCAAACATATAAGAACCGAGCACCCGTACATACTAGGTGTTTCGCGAAAGCTTACCTAATGGAATTGTCTACTACGCTTTTTTCTTTTCCGCCTTCAAACTCGTACCGCTCCTCATTAGTTTGCCACTCATAAAAGGAAGAGATTCCGTATATAACAACGTAGTAGCAGTGGGTTGGCTGAAGCTTCGTCTGCGAATACCTTTCCGTTTTTTGGACGTCGTATAAAAGTTGTCCCGCTCCTTAATATTTCCCCAAACATATAAGGAACCGAGCACCCGTACATACTAGGTGTTTCGCGAAAGCTTACCTAATGGAATTGTCTACTACGCTTTTTTCTTTTCCGCCTTCAAAATCGTACCGCTCCTCATTAATTTGCCACTCATAAAAGGAAGAGATTCCGTATATAACAACGTAGTAGCAGTGGGTTGGCTGAAGCTTCGTCTGCGAATGCCTTTCCGTTTTTTGGACGTCGTATAAAAGTTGTCCCGCTCCTTAATATTTCCCCAAACATATAAGGAACCGAGCACCCGTACATACTAGGTGTTTCGCGAAAGCTTACCTAATGAAATTGTCTACTACGCTTTTTTTCTTTTCCGCCTTCAAACTCGTACCGCTCCTCATTAGTTTGCCACTCATAAAAGGAAGAGATTCCGTATACAACAACGTAGTAGCAATGGGTTGGCTGAAGCTTCGTCTGCGAATACCTTTCCGTTTTTTGGACGTCGTATAAAAGTTGTCCAGCTCCTTAATATTTCCCCAAACATATAAGGAACCGAGCACCCGTACATACTAGGTGTTTCGCGAAAGCTTACCTAATGGAATTGTCTACTACGCTTTTTTCTTTTCCGCCTTCAAACTCGTACCGCTCCTCATTAGTTTGCCACTCATAAAAGGAAGTTTACGTATATAACACTGGAGTAGCAATGGGTTGGCTGAAGCTTCATCTGGGGATATCTTTTCGTTTTTTGGACGTCGTATAAAAGTTCTCCCGCTCCTTAATACTTCCCCAAACATATAAGGAACCGAGCACCCGTACGTACTAGGTGCTTCGCGAAAGCTTACCTAATGGAATTGTCTACTACGCTTTTTTCTTTTCCGCCTTCAAACTCGTACCGCTCCTCATTAGTTTGCCACTCATAAAAGGAAGAGATTCCGTATATAACAACGTAGTAGCAGTAGGTTGGCTGAAGCTTCGTCTGCGAATACCTTTCCGTTTTTTGGACGTCGTATAAAAGTTGTCCCGCTCCTTAATATTTCCCCAAACATATAAGGAACCGAGCACCCGTGCGTACTAGGTGTTTCGCGAAAGCTTACCTAATGGAATTGTCTACTACGCTTTTTTCTTTTCCGCCTTCAAACTCGTACCGCTCCTCAGTAGTGTGCCACTCATAAAAGGAAGAGATTCCGTATATAACAACGTAGTAGCAGTGGGTTGGCTGAAGCTTCGTCTGCGAATACCTTTCCGTTTTTTGACGTCGTATAAAAGTTGTCCCGCTCCTTAATATTTCCCCAAACATATAAGGAACCGAGCACCCGTACGTACTAGGTGTTTCGCAAAAGCTTACCTAATGGAATTGTCTACTACGCTTTTTTCTTTTCCGCCTTCAAACTCGTACCGCTCCTCAGTAGTGTGCCACTCATAAAAGGAAGAGATTCCGTATACAACAACGTAGTAGCAGTGGGTTGGCTGAAGCTTCGTCTGCGAATACCTTTCCGTTTTTTGGACGTCGTATAAAAGTTGTCCCGCTCCTTAATATTTCCCCAAACATATAAGGAACCGAGCACCCGTACATACTAGGTGTTTCGCGAAAGCTTACCTAATGGAATTGTCTACTACGCTTTTTTCTTTTCCGCCTTCAAACTCGTACCGCTCCTCATTAGTTTGCCACTCATAAAAGGAAGAGATTCCGTATATAACAACGTAGTAGCAGTGGGTTGGCTGAAGCTTCGTCTGCGAATACCTTTCCGTTTTTTGGACGTCGTATAAAAGTTGTCCCGCTCCTTAATATTTCCCCAAACATATAAGGAACCGAGCACCCGTACATACTAGGTGTTTCGCGAAAGCTTACCTAATGGAATTGTCTACTACGCTTTTTTCTTTTCCGCCTTCAAACTCGTACCGCTCCTCATTAATTTGCCACTCATAAAAGGAAGAGATTCCGTATATAACAACGTAGTAGCAGTGGGTTGGCTGAAGCTTCGTCTGCGAATGCCTTTCCGTTTTTTGGACGTCGTATAAAAGTTGTCCCGCTCCTTAATATTTCCCCAAACATATAAGGAACCGAGCACCCGTACATACTAGGTGTTTCGCGAAAGCTTACCTAATGAAATTGTCTACTACGCTTTTTTTCTTTTCCGCCTTCAAACTCGTACCGCTCCTCATTAGTTTGCCACTCATAAAAGGAAGAGATTCCGTATACAACAACGTAGTAGCAATGGGTTGGCTGAAGCTTCGTCTGCGAATACCTTTCCATTTTTTGGACGTCGTATCAAAGTTGTCCAGCTCCTTAATATTTCCCCAAACATATAAGGAACCGAGCACCCGTACATACTAGGTGTTTCGCGAAAGCTTACCTAATGGAATTGTCTACTACGCTTTTTTCTTTTCCGCCTTCAAACTCGTACCGCTCCTCATTAGTTTGCCACTCATAAAAGGAAGTTTACGTATATAACACTGGAGTAGCAATGGGTTGGCTGAAGCTTCATCTGGGGATATCTTTTCGTTTTTTGGACGTCGTATAAAAGTTCTCCCGCTCCTTAATACTTCCCCAAACATATAAGGAACCGAGCACCCGTACGTACTAGGTGCTTCGCGAAAGCTTACCTAATGGAATTGTCTACTACGCTTTTTTCTTTTCCGCCTTCAAACTCGTACCGCTCCTCATTAGTTTGCCACTCATAAAAGGAAGAGATTCCGTATATAACAACGTAGTAGCAGTAGGTTGGCTGAAGCTTCGTCTGCGAATACCTTTCCGTTTTTTGGACGTCGTATAAAAGTTGTCCCGCTCCTTAATATTTCCCCAAACATATAAGGAACCGAGCACCCGTGCGTACTAGGTGTTTCGCGAAAGCTTACCTAATGGAATTGTCTACTACGCTTTTTTCTTTTCCGCCTTCAAACTCGTACCGCTCCTCAGTAGTGTGCCACTCATAAAAGGAAGAGATTCCGTATATAACAACGTAGTAGCAGTG
Organism: Haemaphysalis longicornis; assembly: GCF_048455015.1. Classification (NCBI taxonomy): domain Eukaryota; kingdom Metazoa; phylum Arthropoda; class Arachnida; order Ixodida; family Ixodidae; genus Haemaphysalis; species Haemaphysalis longicornis. The sequence goes on along the minus strand of NW_027526295.1, from coordinate 27,857,744 downwards.
GGTTGGCTGAAGCTTCGTCTGCGAATACCTTTCCGTTTTTTGGACGTCGTATAAAAGTTGTCCCGCTCCTTAATATTTCCCCAAACATATAAGGAACCGAGCACCCGTACGTACTAGGTGTTTCGCAAAAGCTTACCTAATGGAATTGTCTACTACGCTTTTTTCTTTTCCGCCTTCAAACTCGTACCGCTCCTCAGTAGTGTGCCACTCATAAAAGGAAGAGATTCCGTATACAACAACGTAGTAGCAGTGGGTTGGCTGAAGCTTCGTCTGCGAATACCTTTCCGTTTTTTGGACGTCGTATAAAAGTTGTCCCGCTCCTTAATATTTCCCCAAACATATAAGGAACCGAGCACCCGTACATACTAGGTGTTTCGCGAAAGCTTACTTAATGGAACTGTCTACTACGCTTTTTTCTTTTCCGCCTTCAAACTCGTACCGCTCCTCATTAGTTTGCCACTCATAAAAGGAAGAGATTCCGTATATAACAACGTAGTAGCAGTGGGTTGGCTGAAGCTTCGCTGCGAATACCTTTCCGTTTTTTGGACGTCGTATAAAAGTTGTCCCGCTCCTTAATATTTCCCCAAACATATAAGGAACCGAGCACCCGTACATACTAGGTGTTTCGCGAAAGCTTACCTAATGGAATTGTCTACTACGCTTTTTTCTTTTCCGCCTTCAAACTCGTACCGCTCCTCATTAGTTTGCCACTCATAAAAGGAAGAGATTCCGTATACAACAACGTAGTAGCAGTGGGTTGGCTGAAGCTTCGTCTGCTGATACCTTTTCGTTTTTTGGACGTCGTATAAAAGTTGTCCCGCTCCTTAATATTTCCCCAAACATATAAGGAACCGAGCACCCGTACATACTAGGTGTTTCGCGAAAGCTTACGTAATGGAATTGTCTACTACGCTTTTTTCTTTTCCGCCTTCAAACTCGTACCGCTCCTCATTAGTTTGCCACTCATAAAAGGAAGTTTACGTATATAACAACGGAGTAGCAATGGGTTGGCTGAAGCTTCGTCTGCGGATATCTTTTCGTTTTTTAGACGTCGTATAAAAGTTGTCCCGCTCCTTAATACTTCCCCAAACATATAAGGAACCGAGCACCCGTACGTACTAGGTGCTTCGCGAAAGCTTACCTAATGGAATTGTCTACTACACTTTTTTCTTTTCCGCCTTCAAACTCGTACCGCTCCTCATTAGTTTGCCACTCATAAAAGGAAGAGATTCCGTATATAACAACGTAGTAGCAGTGGGTTGGCTGAAGCTTGGTCTGCGAATACCTTTCCGTTATTTGGACGTCGTATAACAGTTGTCCCGCTCCTTAATATTTCCCCAAACATATAAGGAACCGAGCACCCGTACGTACCAGGTGTTTCGCGAAAGCTTACCTAATGGAATTGTCTACTACGCTTTTTTCTTTTCCGCCTTCAAACTCGTACCGCTCCTCATTAGTTTGCCACTCATAAAAGGAAGTTTACGTATATAACAACGGAGTAGCAATGGTTTGGCTGAAGCTTCGTCTGCGGATATCTTTTCGTTTTTTGGACGTCGTATAAAAGTTGTCCCGCTCCTTAATACTTCCCCAAACATATAAGGAACCGAGCACACGTACGTACTTGGTGTTTCGCGAAAGCTTACCTAATGGAATTGTCTACTACGCTTTTTTCTTTTCCGCCTTCAAACTCGTACCGCTCCTCAGTAGTGTGCCACTCATAAAAGGAAGAGATTCCGTATATAACAACGTAGTAGCAGAGGGTTGGCTGAAGCTTCGTCTGCGAATACCTTTCCGTTTTTTGGACGTCGTATAAAAGTTGTCCCGCTCCTTAATATTTCCCAAAACATATAAGGAACCGAGCACCCGTACATACTAGGTGTTTCGCGAAAGCTTACCTAATGGAATTGTCTACTACGCTTTTTTCTTTTCCGCCTTCAAACTCGTACCGCTCCTCATTAGTTTGCCACTCATAAAAGGAAGAGATTCCGTATATAACAACGTAGTAGCAGTGGGTTGGCTGAAGCTTCGTCTGCGAATACCTTTCCGTTTTTTGGACGTCGTATAAAAGTTGTCCCGCTACTTAATATTTCCCCAAACATATAAGGAACCGAGCACCCGTACATACTAGGTGTTTCGCGAAAGCTTACCTAATGGAATTGTCTACTACGCTTTTTTTCTTTTCCGCCTTCAAACTCGTACCGCTCCTCATTAGTTTGCCACTCATAAAAGGAAGAGATTCCGTATATAACAACGTAGTAGCAGTGGGTTGGCTGAAGCTTCGTCTGCGAATACCTTTCCGTTTTTTGGACGTCGTATAAAAGTTGTCCCGCTCCTTAATATTTCCCCAAACATATAAGGAACCGAGCACCCGTACATACTAGGTGTTTCGCGAAAGCTTACCTAATGGAATTGTCTACTACGCTTTTTTCTTTTTCGCCTTCAAACTCGTACCGCTCCTCATTAGTTTGCCACTCATAAAAGGAAGTTTACGTATATAACAACGGAGTAGCAATGCGTTGGCTGAAGCTTCGTCTGCGGATATCTTTCCGTTTTTTGGACGTCGTATAAAAGTTGTCCCGCTCCTTAATATTTCCCCAAACATATAAGGAACCGAGCACCCGTACATACTAGGTGTTTCACGAAAGCTTACCTAATGGAATTGTCTACTACGCTTTTTTCTTTTCCGCCTTCAAACTCGTACCGCTCCTCATTAGTTTGCCACTCATAAAAGGAAGAGATTCCGTATACAACAACGTAGTAGCAGTGGGTTGGCTGAAGCTTCGTCTGCTGATACCTTTTCGTTTTTTGGACGTCGTATAAAAGTTGTCCCGCTCCTTAATATTTCCCCAAACATATAAGGAACCGAGCACCCGTACATACTAGGTGTTTCGCGAAAGCTTACGTAATGGAATTGTCTACTACGCTTTTTTTCTTTTCCGCCTTCAAACTCGTACCGCTCCTCATTAGTTTGCCACTCATAAAAGGAAGTTTACGTATATAACAACGGAGTAGCAATGCGTTGGCTGAAGCTTCGTCTGCGGATATCTTTTCGTTTTTTAGACGTCGTATAAAAGTTGTCCCGCTCCTTAATATTTCCCCAAACATATAAGGAACCGAGCACCCGTACATACTAGGTGTTTCGCGAAAGCTTACCTAATGGAATTGTCTACTACGCTTTTTTCTTTTCCGCCTTCAAACTCGTACCGCTCCTCAGTAGTGTGCCACTCATAAAAGGAAGAGATTCCGTATATAACAACGTAGTAGCAGTGGGTTGGCTGAAGCTTCGTCTGCGAATACCTTTCCGTTTTTTGGACGTCGTATAAAAGTTGTCCCGCTCCTTAATATTTCCCCAAACATATAAGGAACCGAGCACCCGTACGTACTAGGTGTTTCGCAAAAGCTTACCTAATGGAATTGTCTACTACGCTTTTTTCTTTTCCGCCTTCAAACTCGTACCGCTCCTCAGTAGTGTGCTACTCATAAAAGGAAGAGATTCCGTATACAACAACGTAGTAGCAGTGGGTTGGCTGAAGCTTCGTCTGCGAATACCTTTCCGTTTTTTGGACGTCGTATAAAAGTTGTCCCGCTCCTTAATATTTCCCCAAACATATAAGGAACCGAGCACCCGTACATACTAGGTGTTTCGCGAAAGCTTACTTAATGGAACTGTCTACTACGCTTTTTTCTTTTCCGCCTTCAAACTCGTACCGCTCCTCATTAGTTTGCCACTCATAAAAGGAAGAGATTCCGTATATAACAACGTAGTAGCAGTGGGTTGGCTGAAGCTTCGTCTGCGAATACCTTTCCGTTTTTTGGACGTCGTATAAAAGTTGTCCCGCTCCTTAATATTTCCCCAAACATATAAGGAACCGAGCACCCGTACATACTAGGTGTTTCGCGAAAGCTTACCTAATGGAATTGTCTACTACGCTTTTTTCTTTTCCGCCTTCAAACTCGTACCGCTCCTCATTAGTTTGCCACTCATAAAAGGAAGAGATTCCGTATATAACAACGTAGTAGCAGAGGGTTGGCTGAAGCTTCGTCTGCGAATACCTTTCCGTTATTTGGACGTCGTATAACAGTTGTCCCGCTCCTTAATATTTCCCCAAACATATAAGGAACCGAGCACCCGTACGTACCAGGTGTTTCGCGAAAGCTTACCTAATGGAATTGTCTACTACGCTTTTTTCTTTTCCGCCTTCAAACTCGTACCGCTCCTCATTAGTTTGCCACTCATAAAAGGAAGTTTACGTATATAACAACGGAGTAGCAATGGTTTGGCTGAAGCTTCGTCTGCGGATATCTTTTCGTTTTTTGGACGTCGTATAAAAGTTGTCCCGCTCCTTAATACTTCCCCAAACATATAAGGAACCGAGCACCCGTACGTACTTGGTGTTTCGCGAAAGCTTACCTAATGGAATTGTCTACTACGCTTTTTTCTTTTCCGCCTTCAAACTCGTACCGCTCCTCAGTAGTGTGCCACTCATAAAAGGAAGAGATTCCGTATATAACAACGTAGTAGCAGAGGGTTGGCTGAAGCTTCGTCTGCGAATACCTTTCCGTTTTTTGGACGTCGTATAAAAGTTGTCCCGCTCCTTAATATTTCCCAAAACATATAAGGAACCGAGCACCCGTACATACTGGGTGTTTCGCGAAAGCTTACCTAATGGAATTGTCTACTACGCTTTTTTCTTTTCCGCCTTCAAACTCGTACCGCTCCTCATTAGTTTGCCACTCATAAAAGGAAGAGATTCCGTATATAACAACGTAGTAGCAGTGGGTTGGCTGAAGCTTCGTCTGCGAATACCTTTCCGTTTTTTGGACGTCGTATAAAAGTTGTCCCGCTCCTTAATATTTCCCCAAACATATAAGGAACCGAGCACCCGTACATACTAGGTGTTTCGCGAAAGCTTACCTAATGGAATTGTCTACTACGCTTTTTTCTTTTCCGCCTTCAAACTCGTACCGCTCCTCATTAGTTTGCAACTCATAAAAGGAAGTTTACGTATATAACAATGGAGTAGCAATGGGTTGGCTGAAGCTTCGTCTGGGGATATCTTTTCGTTTTTTGGACGTCGTATAAAAGTTGTCCCGCTCCTTAATACTTCCCCAAACATATAAGGAACCGAGCACCCGTACATACAAGGTGTTTCGCGAAAGCTTACCTAATGGAATTGTCTACTACGCTTTTTTCTTTTCCGCCTTCAAACTCGTACCGCTCCTCATTAGTTTGCGACTCATAAAAGGAAGAGATTCCGTATATAACAACGTAGTAGCAGTGGGTTGGCTGAAGCTTCGTCTGCGAATACCTTTCCGTTTTTTGGACGTCGTATAAAAGTTGTCCCGCTCCTTAATATTTCCCCAAACATATAAGGAACCGAGCACCCGTACATACTAGGTGTTTCGCGAAAGCTTACCTAATGGAATTGTCTACTACGCTTTTTTCTTTTCCGCCTTCAAACTCGTACCGCTCCTCATTAATTTGCCACTCATAAAAGGAAGAGATTCCGTATATAACAACGTAGTAGCAGTGGGTTGGCTCAAGCTTCGTCTGCGAATGCCTTTCCGTTTTTTGGACGTCGTATAAAAGTTGTCCCGCTCCTTAATATTTCCCCAAACATATAAGGAACCGAGCACCCGCACATACTAGGTGTTTCGCGAAAGCTTACCTAATGAAATTGTCTACTACGCTTTTTTTCTTTTCCGCCTTCAAACTCGTACCGCTCCTCATTAGTTTGCCACTCATAAAAGGAAGAGATTCCGTATACAACAACGTAGTAGCAATGGGTTGGCTGAAGCTTCGTCTGCGAATACCTTTCCGTTTTTTGGACGTCGTATAAAAGTTGTCCAGCTCCTTAATATTTCCCCAAACATATAAGGAACCGAGCACCCGTACATACTAGGTGTTTCGCGAAAGCTTACCTAATGGAATTGTCTACTACGCTTTTTTCTTTTCCGCCTTCAAACTCGTACCGCTCCTCATTAGTTTGCCACTCATAAAAGGAAGTTTACGTATATAACACTGGAGTAGCAATGGGTTGGCTGAAGCTTCATCTGGGGATATCTTTTCGTTTTTTGGACGTCGTATAAAAGTTCTCCCGCTCCTTAATACTTCCCCAAACATATAAGGAACCGAGCACCCGTACGTACTAGGTGCTTCGCGAAAGCTTACCTAATGGAATTGTCTACTACGCTTTTTTCTTTTCCGCCTTCAAACTCGTACCGCTCCTCATTGGTTTGCCACTCATAAAAGGAAGAGATTCCGTATATAACAACGTAGTAGCAGTAGGTTGGCTGAAGCTTCGTCTGCGAATACCTTTCCGTTTTTTGGACGTCGTATAAAAGTTGTCCCGCTCCTTAATATTTCCCCAAACATATAAGGAACCGAGCACCCGTACGTACTAGGTGTTTCGCGAAAGCTTACCTAATGGAATTGTCTACTACGCTTTTTTCTTTTCCGCCTTCAAACTCGTACCGCTCCTCATTAGTTTGCCACTCATAAAAGGAAGAGATTCCGTATATAACAACGTAGTAGCAGTGGGTTGGCTGAAGCTTCGTCTGCGAATACCTTTCCGTTTTTTGGACGTCGTATAAAAGTTGTCCCGCTCCTTAATATTTCAACAAACATATAAGGAACCGAGCACCCGTACGTACTAGGTGTTTCGCGAAAGCTTACCTAATGGAATTGTCTGCTACGCTTTTTTCTTTTCCGCCTTCAAACTCGTACCGCTCCTCATTAGTTTGCCACTCATAAAAGGAAGAGATTCCGTATATAACAACGTAGTAGCAGTGGGTTGGCTGAAGCTTCGTCTGCGAATACCTTTCCGTTTTTTGGACGTCGTATAAAAGTTGTCCCGCTCCTTAATACTTCCCCAAACTTATAAGGAACCGAGCACCCGTGCGTACTAGGTGTTTCGCGAAAGCTTACCTAATGGAATTGTCTACTACGCTTTTTTCTTTTCCGCCTTCAAACTCGTACCGCTCCTCAGTAGTGTGCCACTCATAAAAGGAAGAGATTCCGTATATAACAACGTAGTAGCAGTGGGTTGGCTGAAGCTTCGTCTGTGAATACATTTCCGTTTTTTGGACGTCGTATAAAAGTTGTCCCGCTCCTTAATATTTCCCCAAACATATAAGGAACCGAGCACCCGTACATACTAGGTGTTTCGCGAAAGCTTACTTAATGGAATTGTCTACTACGCTTTTTTCTTTTCCGCCTTCAAACTCGTACCGCTCCTCATTAGTTTGCCACTCATAAAAGGAAGAGATTCCGTATATAACAACGTAGTAGCAGTGGGTTGGCTGAAGCTTCGTCTGCGAATACCTTTCCGTTTTTTGGACGTCGTATAAAAGTTGTCCCGCTCCTTAATATTTCCCCAAACATATAAGGAACCGAGCACCCGTACATACTAGGTGTTTCGCGAAAGCTTACCTAATGGAATTGTCTACTACGCTTTTTTCTTTTCCGCCTTCAAACTCGTACCGCTCCTCATTAGTTTGCCACTCATAAAAGGAAGAGATTCCGTATATAACAACGTAGTAGCAGTGGGTTCGCTGAAGCTTCGTCTGCGAATACCTCTCCGTTTTTTGGACGTCGTATAAAAGTTGTCCCGCTACTTAATACTTCCCCAAACATATAAAGAACCGAGCACCCGTACGTACTAGGTGTTTCGCTAAAGCTTACTCAATGGAATTGTCTGCTACGCTATTTTTCTTTTCCGCCTTTAAACTCGTTCCGCTCCTCAGTAGTTTGCCACTCATAAAAGGAAGAGATTCCGTATATAACAACGTAGTAGCAGTGGGTTGGCTGAAGCTTCGTCTGCGAATACCTTTCCGTTTTTTTGACGTCGTATAAAAGTTGTCCCGCTCCTTAATACTTCCCCAAACTTATAAGGAACCGAGCACCCGTGCGTACTAGGTGTTTCGCGAAAGCTTACCTAATGGAATTGTCTACTACGCTTTTTTCTTTTCCGCCTTCAAACTCGTACCGCTCCTCATTAGTTTGCCACTCATAAAAGGAAGAGATTCCGTATACAACAACGTAATAGCAATGGGTTGGCTGAAGCTTCGTCTGCTGATACCTTTTCGTTTTTTGGACGTCGTATAAAAGTTGTCCCGCTCCTTAATATTTCCCCAAACATATAAGGAACCGAGCACCCGTACATACTAGGTGTTTCGCGAAAGCTTACGTAATGGAATTGTCTACTACGCTTTTCTCTTTTCCGCCTTCAAACTCGTACCGCTCCTCATTAGTTTGCCACTCATAAAAGGAAGTTTACGTATATAACAACGGAGTAGCAATGGGTTGGCTGAAGCTTCGTCTGCGGATATCTTTTCGTTTTTTAGACGTCGTATAAAAGTTGTCCCGCTCCTTAATACTTCCCCAAACATATAAGGAACCGAGCACCCGTACGTACTAGGTGCTTCGCGAAAGCTTACCTAATGGAATTGTCTACTACACTTTTTTCTTTTCCGCCTTCAAACTCGTACCGCTCCTCATTAGTTTGCCACTCATAAAAGGAAGAGATTCCGTATATAACAACGTAGTAGCAGTGGGTTGGCTGAAGCTTCGTCTGCGAATACCTTTCCGTTTTTTGGACGTCGTATAAAAGTTGTCCCGCTCCTTAATATTTCCCCAAACATATAAGGAACCGAGCACCCGTACATACTAGGTGTTTCGCGAAAGCTTACCTAATGGAATTGTCTACTACGCTTTTTTCTTTTTCGCCTTCAAACTCGTACCGCTCCTCATTAGTTTGCCACTCATAAAAGGAAGAGATTCCGTATACAACAACGTAGTAGCAGTGGGTTGGCTGAAGCTTCGTCTGTGAATACATTTCCGTTTTTTGGACGTCGTATAAAAGTTGTCCCGTGGCAGAATTGTCTACTACGCTTTTTTCTTTTTCGCCTTCAAACTCGTACCGCTCCTCATTAGTTTGCCACTCATAAAAGGAAGTTTACGTATATAACAACGGAGTAGCAATGCGTTGGCTGAAGCTTCGTCTGCGGATATCTTTCCGTTTTTTGGACGTCGTATAAAAGTTGTCCCGCTCCTTAATATTTCCCCAAACATATAAGGAACCGAGCACCCGTACATACTAGGTGTTTCACGAAAGCTTACCTAATGGAATTGTCTACTACGCTTTTTTCTTTTCCGCCTTCAAACTCGTACCGCTCCTCATTAGTTTGCCACTCATAAAAGGAAGAGATTCCGTATACAACAACGTAGTAGCAGTGGGTTGGCTGAAGCTTCGTCTGCTGATACCTTTTCGTTTTTTGGACGTCGTATAAAAGTTGTCCCGCTCCTTAATATTTCCCCAAACATATAAGGAACCGAGCACCCGTACATACTAGGTGTTTCGCGAAAGCTTACGTAATGGAATTGTCTACTACGCTTTTTTTCTTTTCCGCCTTCAAACTCGTACCGCTCCTCATTAGTTTGCCACTCATAAAAGGAAGTTTACGTATATAACAACGGAGTAGCAATGCGTTGGCTGAAGCTTCGTCTGCGGATATCTTTTCGTTTTTTAGACGTCGTATAAAAGTTGTCCCGCTCCTTAATATTTCCCCAAACATATAAGGAACCGAGCACCCGTACATACTAGGTGTTTCGCGAAAGCTTACCTAATGGAATTGTCTACTACGCTTTTTTCTTTTCCGCCTTCAAACTCGTACCGCTCCTCAGTAGTGTGCCACTCATAAAAGGAAGAGATTCCGTATATAACAACGTAGTAGCAGTGGGTTGGCTGAAGCTTCGTCTGCGAATACCTTTCCGTTTTTTGGACGTCGTATAAAAGTTGTCCCGCTCCTTAATATTTCCCCAAACATATAAGGAACCGAGCACCCGTACGTACTAGGTGTTTCGCAAAAGCTTACCTAATGGAATTGTCTACTACGCTTTTTTCTTTTCCGCCTTCAAACTCGTACCGCTCCTCAGTAGTGTGCTACTCATAAAAGGAAGAGATTCCGTATACAACAACGTAGTAGCAGTGGGTTGGCTGAAGCTTCGTCTGCGAATACCTTTCCGTTTTTTGGACGTCGTATAAAAGTTGTCCCGCTCCTTAATATTTCCCCAAACATATAAGGAACCGAGCACCCGTACATACTAGGTGTTTCGCGAAAGCTTACTTAATGGAACTGTCTACTACGCTTTTTTCTTTTCCGCCTTCAAACTCGTACCGCTCCTCATTAGTTTGCCACTCATAAAAGGAAGAGATTCCGTATATAACAACGTAGTAGCAGTGGGTTGGCTGAAGCTTCGTCTGCGAATACCTTTCCGTTTTTTGGACGTCGTATAAAAGTTGTCCCGCTCCTTAATATTTCCCCAAACATATAAGGAACCGAGCACCCGTACATACTAGGTGTTTCGCGAAAGCTTACCTAATGGAATTGTCTACTACGCTTTTTTCTTTTCCGCCTTCAAACTCGTACCGCTCCTCATTAGTTTGCCACTCATAAAAGGAAGAGATTCCGTATATAACAACGTAGTAGCAGAGGGTTGGCTGAAGCTTCGTCTGCGAATACCTTTCCGTTATTTGGACGTCGTATAACAGTTGTCCCGCTCCTTAATATTTCCCCAAACATATAAGGAACCGAGCACCCGTACGTACCAGGTGTTTCGCGAAAGCTTACCTAATGGAATTGTCTACTACGCTTTTTTCTTTTCCGCCTTCAAACTCGTACCGCTCCTCATCAGTTTGCCACTCATAAAAGGAAGTTTACGTATATAACAACGGAGTAGCAATGGTTTGGCTGAAGCTTCGTCTGCGGATATCTTTTCGTTTTTTGGACGTCGTATAAAAGTTGTCCCGCTCCTTAATACTTCCCCAAACATATAAGGAACCGAGCACCCGTACGTACTTGGTGTTTCGCGAAAGCTTACCTAATGGAATTGTCTACTACGCTTTTTTCTTTTCCGCCTTCAAACTCGTACCGCTCCTCAGTAGTGTGCCACTCATAAAAGGAAGAGATTCCGTATATAACAACGTAGTAGCAGAGGGTTGGCTGAAGCTTCGTCTGCGAATACCTTTCCGTTTTTTGGACGTCGTATAAAAGTTGTCCCGCTCCTTAATATTTCCCAAAACATATAAGGAACCGAGCACCCGTACATACTGGGTGTTTCGCGAAAGCTTACCTAATGGAATTGTCTACTACGCTTTTTTCTTTTCCGCCTTCAAACTCGTACCGCTCCTCATTAGTTTGCCACTCATAAAAGGAAGAGATTCCGTATATAACAACGTAGTAGCAGTGGGTTGGCTGAAGCTTCGTCTGCGAATACCTTTCCGTTTTTTGGACGTCGTATAAAAGTTGTCCCGCTCCTTAATATTTCCCCAAACATATAAGGAACCGAGCACCCGTACATACTAGGTGTTTCGCGAAAGCTTACCTAATGGAATTGTCTACTACGCTTTTTTCTTTTCCGCCTTCAAACTCGTACCGCTCCTCATTAGTTTGCAACTCATAAAAGGAAGTTTACGTATATAACAATGGAGTAGCAATGGGTTGGCTGAAGCTTCGTCTGGGGATATCTTTTCGTTTTTTGGACGTCGTATAAAAGTTGTCCCGCTCCTTAATACTTCCCCAAACATATAAGGAACCGAGCACCCGTACATACAAGGTGTTTCGCGAAAGCTTACCTAATGGAATTGTCTACTACGCTTTTTTCTTTTCCGCCTTCAAACTCGTACCGCTCCTCATTAGTTTGCGACTCATAAAAGGAAGAGATTCCGTATATAACAACGTAGTAGCAGTGGGTTGGCTGAAGCTTCGTCTGCGAATACCTTTCCGTTTTTTGGACGTCGTATAAAAGTTGTCCCGCTCCTTAATATTTCCCCAAACATATAAGGAACCGAGCACCCGTACATACTAGGTGTTTCGCGAAAGCTTACCTAATGGAATTGTCTACTACGCTTTTTTTCTTTTCCGCCTTCAAACTCGTACCGCTCCTCATTAATTTGCCACTCATAAAAGGAAGAGATTCCGTATATAACAACGTAGTAGCAGTGGGTTGGCTCAAGCTTCGTCTGCGAATGCCTTTCCGTTTTTTGGACGTCGTATAAAAGTTGTCCCGCTCCTTAATATTTCCCCAAACATATAAGGAACCGAGCACCCGCACATACTAGGTGTTTCGCGAAAGCTTACCTAATGAAATTGTCTACTACGCTTTTTTTCTTTTCCGCCTTCAAACTCGTACCGCTCCTCATTAGTTTGCCACTCATAAAAGGAAGAGATTCCGTATACAACAACGTAGTAGCAATGGGTTGGCTGAAGCTTCGTCTGCGAATACCTTTCCGTTTTTTGGACGTCGTATAAAAGTTGTCCAGCTCCTTAATATTTCCCCAAACATATAAGGAACCGAGCACCCGTACATACTAGGTGTTTCGCGAAAGCTTACCTAATGGAATTGTCTACTACGCTTTTTTCTTTTCCGCCTTCAAACTCGTACCGCTCCTCATTAGTTTGCCACTCATAAAAGGAAGTTTACGTATATAACACTGGAGTAGCAATGGGTTGGCTGAAGCTTCATCTGGGGATATCTTTTCGTTTTTTGGACGTCGTATAAAAGTTCTCCCGCTCCTTAATACTTCCCCAAACATATAAGGAACCGAGCACCCGTACGTACTAGGTGCTTCGCGAAAGCTTACCTAATGGAATTGTCTACTACGCTTTTTTCTTTTCCGCCTTCAAACTCGTACCGCTCCTCATTGGTTTGCCACTCATAAAAGGAAGAGATTCCGTATATAACAACGTAGTAGCAGTAGGTTGGCTGAAGCTTCGTCTGCGAATACCTTTCCGTTTTTTGGACGTCGTATAAAAGTTGTCCCGCTCCTTAATATTTCCCCAAACATATAAGGAACCGAGCACCCGTACGTACTAGGTGTTTCGCGAAAGCTTACCTAATGGAATTGTCTACTACGCTTTTTTCTTTTCCGCCTTCAAACTCGTACCGCTCCTCATTAGTTTGCCACTCATAAAAGGAAGAGATTCCGTATATAACAACGTAGTAGCAGTGGGTTGGCTGAAGCTTCGTCTGCGAATACCTTTCCGTTTTTTGGACGTCGTATAAAAGTTGTCCCGCTCCTTAATATTTCAACAAACATATAAGGAACCGAGCACCCGTACGTACTAGGTGTTTCGCGAAAGCTTACCTAATGGAATTGTCTGCTACGCTTTTTTCTTTTCCGCCTTCAAACTCGTACCGCTCCTCATTAGTTTGCCACTCATAAAAGGAAGAGATTCCGTATATAACAACGTAGTAGCAGTGGGTTGGCTGAAGCTTCGTCTGCGAATACCTTTCCGTTTTTTGGACGTCGTATAAAAGTTGTCCCGCTCCTTAATACTTCCCCAAACTTATAAGGAACCGAGCACCCGTGCGTACTAGGTGTTTCGCGAAAGCTTACCTAATGGAATTGTCTACTACGCTTTTTTCTTTTCCGCCTTCAAACTCGTACCGCTCCTCAGTAGTGTGCCACTCATAAAAGGAAGAGATTCCGTATATAACAACGTAGTAGCAGTGGGTTGGCTGAAGCTTCGTCTGCGAATACCTTTCCGTTTTTTGGACGTCGTATAAAAGTTGTCCCGCTCCTTAATATTTCCCCAAACATATAAGGAACCGAGCACCCGTACGTACTAGGTGTTTCGCAAAAGCTTACCTAATGGAATTGTCTACTACGCTTTTTTCTTTTCCGCCTTCAAACTCGTACCGCTCCTCAGTAGTGTGCCACTCATAAAAGGAAGAGATTCCGTATACAACAACGTAGTAGCAGTGGGTTGGCTGAAGCTTCGTCTGTGAATACATTTCCGTTTTTTGGACGTCGTATAAAAGTTGTCCCGCTCCTTAATATTTCCCCAAACATATAAGGAACCGAGCACCCGTACATACTAGGTGTTTCGCGAAAGCTTACTTAATGGAATTGTCTACTACGCTTTTTTCTTTTCCGCCTTCAAACTCGTACCGCTCCTCATTAGTTTGCCACTCATAAAAGGAAGAGATTCCGTATATAACAACGTAGTAGCAGTGGGTTGGCTGAAGCTTCGTCTGCGAATACCTTTCCGTTTTTTGGACGTCGTATAAAAGTTGTCCCGCTCCTTAATATTTCCCCAAACATATAAGGAACCGAGCACCCGTACATACTAGGTGTTTCGCGAAAGCTTACATAATGGAATTGTCTACTACGCTTTTTTCTTTTCCGCCTTCAAACTCGTACCGCTCCTCATTAGTTTGCCACTCATAAAAGGAAGAGATTCCGTATATAACAACGTAGTAGCAGTGGGTTCGCTGAAGCTTCGTCTGCGAATACCTCTCCGTTTTTTGGACGTCGTATAAAAGTTGTCCCGCTACTTAATACTTCCCCAAACATATAAAGAACCGAGCACCCGTACGTACTAGGTGTTTCGCTAAAGCTTACTCAATGGAATTGTCTGCTACGCTATTTTTCTTTTCCGCCTTTAAACTCGTTCCGCTCCTCAGTAGTTTGCCACTCATAAAAGGAAGAGATTCCGTATATAACAACGTCGTAGCAGTGGGTTGGCTGAAGCTTCGTCTGCGAATACCTTTCCGTTTTTTTGACGTCGTATAAAAGTTGTCCCGCTCCTTAATACTTCCCCAAACTTATAAGGAACCGAGCACCCGTGCGTACTAGGTGTTTCGCGAAAGCTTACCTAATGGAATTGTCTACTACGCTTTTTTCTTTTCCGCCTTCAAACTCGTACCGCTCCTCATTAGTTTGCCACTCATAAAAGGAAGAGATTCCGTATACAACAACGTAATAGCAGTGGGTTGGCTGAAGCTTCGTCTGCTGATACCTTTTCGTTTTTTGGACGTCGTATAAAAGTTGTCCCGCTCCTTAATATTTCCCCAAACATATAAGGAACCGAGCACCCGTACATACTAGGTGTTTCGCGAAAGCTTACGTAATGGAATTGTCTACTACGCTTTTCTCTTTTCCGCCTTCAAACTCGTACCGCTCCTCATTAGTTTGCCACTCATAAAAGGAAGTTTACGTATATAACAACGGAGTAGCAATGGGTTGGCTGAAGCTTCGTCTGCGGATATCTTTTCGTTTTTTAGACGTCGTATAAAAGTTGTCCCGCTCCTTAATACTTCCCCAAACATATAAGGAACCGAGCACCCGTACGTACTAGGTGCTTCGCGAAAGCTTACCTAATGGAATTGTCTACTACACTTTTTTCTTTTCCGCCTTCAAACTCGTACCGCTCCTCATTAGTTTGCCACTCATAAAAGGAAGAGATTCCGTATATAACAACGTAGTAGCAGTGGGTTGGCTGAAGCTTCGTCTGCGAATACCTTTCCGTTATTTGGACGTCGTATAACAGTTGTCCCGCTCCTTAATATTTCCCCAAACATATAAGGAACCGAGCACCCGTACGTACCAGGTGTTTCGCGAAAGCTTACCTAATGGAATTGTCTACTACGCTTTTTTCTTTTCCGCCTTCAAACTCGTACCGCTCCTCATTAGTTTGCCACTCATAAAAGGAAGTTTACGTATATAACAACGGAGTAGCAATGGTTTGGCTGAAGCTTCGTCTGCGGATATCTTTTCGTTTTTTGGACGTCGTATAAAAGTTGTCCCGCGCCTTAATACTTCCCCAAACATATAAGGAACCGAGCACCCGTACGTACTTGGTGTTTCGCGAAAGCTTACCTAATGGAATTGTCTACTACGCTTTTTTCTTTTCCGCCTTCAAACTCGTACCGCTCCTCAGTAGTGTGCCACTCATAAAAGGAAGAGATTCCGTATATAACAACGTAGTAGCAGAGGGTTGGCTGAAGCTTCGTCTGCGAATACCTTTCCGTTTTTTAGACGTCGTATAAAAGTTGTCCCGCTCCTTAATATTTCCCAAAACATATAAGGAACCGAGCACCCGTACATACTGGGTGTTTCGCGAAAGCTTACCTAATGGAATTGTCTACTACGCTTTTTTCTTTTTCGCCTTCAAACTCGTACCGCTCCTCATTAGTTTGCCACTCATAAAAGGAAGAGATTCCGTATGCAACAACGTAGTAGCAGTGGGTTGGCTGAAGCTTCGTCTGCGAATACCTTTCCGTTTTTTGGACGTCGTATAAAAGTTGTCCCGCTCCTTAATATTTCCCCAAACATATAAGAAACCGAGCACCCGAACGTACTAGGTGTTTCGCGAAAGCTTACCTAATGGAATTGTCTACTACGCTTTTTTCTTTTCCGCCTTCAAACTCGTACCGCTCCTCATTAGTTTGCCACTCATAAAAAGAAGAGATTCCGTATATAACAACGTAGTAGCAGTGGGTTGGCTGAAGCTTCGTCTGCGAATACCTTACCGTTTTTTGGACGTCGTATAAAAGTTGTCCCGCTCCTTAATATTTCCCCAAACATATAAGGAACCGAGCACCCGTACATACTAGTTGTTTCGCGAAAGCTTACCTAATGGAATTGTCTACTACGCTTTTTTCTTTTCCGCCTTCAAACTCCTACCGCTCCTTATTAGTTTGCCACTCATAAAAGGAAGTTTACGTATATAACAACATAGTAGCAGTGGGTTGGCTGAAGCTTCGTCTGCGAATACCTTTCCATTTTTTGGACGTCGTATAAAAGTTGTCCCGCTCCTTAATATTTCCCCAAACATGTAAGAAACCGAGCACCCGTACATACTAGGTGTTTCGCGAAAGCTTACCTAATGGAATTGTCTACTACGCTTTTTTCTTTTCCGCCTTCAAACTCGTACCGCTGCTCATTAGTTTGCCACTCATAAAAGGAAGAGATTCCGTATATAACAACGTAGTTGCAGTGGGTTGGCTGAAGCTTCGTCTGCGAATACCTTTCCGTTTTTTGGACGTCGTATAAAAGTTGTCCCGCTCCTTAATATTTCCCCAAACATATAAGGAACCGAGCACCCGTACATACTAGGTGTTTCGCGAAAGCTTACCTAATGGAATTGTCTACTACGCTTTTTTCTTTTCCGCCTTCAAACTCGTACCGCTCCTCATTAGTTTGCCACTCATAAAAGGCAGAGATTCCGTATATAACAACGTAGTAGCAGTGGGTTGGCTGAAGCTTCGTCTGCGAATACCTTTCCGTTTTTTGGACGTCGTATAAAAGTTGTCCCGCTCTTAATATTTCCCCAAACATATAAGGAACCGAGCACCCGTACATACTAGGTGTTTCGCGAAAGCTTACCTAATGGAATTGTCTACTACGCTTTTTTCTTTTCCGCCTTCAAACTCGTACCGCTCCTCATTAGTTTGCCACTCATAACACGAAGAGATTCCGTATATAACAACGTAGTAGCAGTGGGTTGGCTGAAGCTTCGTCTGCGAATACCTTTCCGTTTTTTGGACGTCGTATAAAAGTTGTCCCGCTCCTTAATATTTCCCCAAACATATAAGGAACCGAGCACCCGTACATACTAGGTGTTTCGCGAAAGCTTACCTAATGGAATTGTCTGCTACGCTTTTTTTCTTTTCCGCCTTCAAACTCGTACCGCTCCTCAGTAGTTTGCCACTCATAAAAGGAAGTTTACGTATATAACAACGGAGTAGCAATGGGTTGGCTGAAGCTTCGTCTGCGAATACCTTTCCGTTTTTTGGACGTCGTATAAAAGTTCTCCCGCTCCTTAATATTTACCCAAACATATAAGGAACCGAGCACCCGTACATACTAGTTGTTTCGCGAAAGCTTACCTAATGGAATTGTCTACTACGCTTTTTTCTTTTCCGCATTCAAACTCGTACCGCTCCTCATTAGTTTGCCACTCATAAAAGGAAGAGATTCCGTATATAACAACGTAGTAGCAGTGGGTTGGCTGAAGCTTCGTCTGCGAATACCTTTCCGTTTTTTGGACGTCGTATAAAAGTTGTCCCGCTACTTAATACTTCCCCAAACATATAAGGAACCGAGCACCCGTACGTACTAGGTGTTTCGCTAAAGCTTACTCAATGGAATTGTCTGCTACGCTATTTTTCTTTTCCGCCTTTAAACTCGTTCCGCTCCTCAGTAGTTTGCCACTCATAAAAGGAAGAGATTCCGTATATTACAACGTAGTAGCAGTGGGTTGGCTGAAGCTTCGTCTGCGAATACCTTTCCGTTTTTTGGACGTCGTATAAAAGTTGTCCCGCTCCTTAATATTTCCCCAAACATATAAGGAACCGAGCACCCGCACGTACTAGGTGTTTCGCGAAAGCTTACCTAATGGAATTGTCTACTACGCTTTTTTCTTTTCCGCCTTCAAACTCGTACCGCTCCTCAGTAGTGTGCCACTCATAAAAGGAAGAGATTCCGTATACAACAACGTAGTAGCAGTGGGTTGGCTGAAGCTTCGTCTGCGAATACCTTTCCGTTTTTTGGACGTCGTATAAAAGTTGTCCCGCTACTTAATACTTCCCCAAACATATAAGGAACCGAGCACCCGTACATACTGGGTGTTTCGCGAAAGCTTACCTAATGGAATTGTCTACTACGCTTTTTTCTTTTCCGCCTTCAAACTCGTACCGCTCCTCATTAGTTTGCCACTCATAAAAGGAAGAGATTCCGTATATAACAACGTAGTAGCAGTGGGTTGGCTGAAGCTTCGTCTGCGAATACCTTTCCGTTTTTTGGACGTCGTATAAAAGTTGTCCCGCTACTTAATATTTCCCCAAACATATAAGGAACCGAGCACCCGTACATACTAGGTGTTTCGCGAAAGCTTACCTAATGGAATTGTCTACTACGCTTTTTTTCTTTTCCGCCTTCAAACTCGTACCGCTCCTCATTAGTTTGCCACTCATAAAAGGAAGTTTACGTATATAACAACGGAGTAGCAATGCGTTGGCTGAAGCTTCGTCTGCGGATATCTTTCCGTTTTTTGGACGTCGTATAAAAGTTGTCCCGCTCCTTAATATTTCCCCAAACATATAAGGAACCGAGCACCCGTACATACTAGGTGTTTCACGAAAGCTTACCTAATGGAATTGTCTACTACGCTTTTTTCTTTTCCGCCTTCAAACTCGTACCGCTCCTCATTAGTTTGCCACTCATAAAAGGAAGAGATTCCGTATACAACAACGTAGTAGCAGTGGGTTGGCTGAAGCTTCGTCTGCTGATACCTTTTCGTTTTTTGGACGTCGTATAAAAGTTGTCCCGCTCCTTAATATTTCCCCAAACATATAAGGAACCGAGCACCCGTACATACTAGGTGTTTCGCGAAAGCTTACGTAATGGAATTGTCTACTACGCTTTTTTTCTTTTCCGCCTTCAAACTCGTACCGCTCCTCATTAGTTTGCCACTCATAAAAGGAAGTTTACGTATATAACAACGGAGTAGCAATGCGTTGGCTGAAGCTTCGTCTGCGGATATCTTTTCGTTTTTTAGACGTCGTATAAAAGTTGTCCCGCTCCTTAATATTTCCCCAAACATATAAGGAACCGAGCACCCGTACATACTAGGTGTTTCGCTAAAGCTTACCTAATGGAATTGTCTACTACGCTTTTTTCTTTTCCGCCTTCAAACTCGTACCGCTCCTCATTAGTTTGCCACTCATAAAAGGAAGAGATTCCGTATACAACAACGTAGTAGCAGTGGGTTGGCTGAAGCTTTGTCTGCGAATACCTTTCCGTTTTTTGGACGTCGTATAAAAGTTGTCCCGCTCCTTAATATTTCCCCAAACATATAAGGAACCGAGCACCCGTACGTACTAGGTATTTCGCGAAAGCTTACCTAATGGAATTGTCTACTACGCTTTTTTCTTTTCCGCCTTCAAACTCGTACCGCTCCTCAGTAGTTTGCCACTCATAAAAGGAAGAGATTCCGTATATAACAACGTAGTAGCAGTGGGTTGGCTGAAGCTTCGTCTGCGAATACCTTTCCGTTTTTTGGACGTCGTATAAAAGTTGTCCCGCTCCTTAATATTTCCCCAAACATATAAGGAACCGAGCACCCGTACATACTAGGTGTTTCGCGAAAGCTTACCTAATGGAATTCTCTACTACGCTTTTTTCTTTTCCGCCTTCAAACTCGTACCGCTCCTCATTAGTTTGCGACTCATAAAAGGAAGAGATTCCGTATATAACAACGTAGTAGCAGTGGGTTGGCTGAAGCTTCGTCTGCGAATACCTTTCCGTTTTTTGGACGTCGTATAAAAGTTGTCCCGCTCCTTAATATTTCCCCAAACATATAAGGAACCGAGCACCCGTACATACTAGGTGTTTCGCGAAAGCTTACCTAATGGAATTGTCTACTACGCTTTTTTCTTTTCCGCCTTCAAACTCGTACCGCTCCTCATTAGTTTGCCACTCATAAAAGGAAGAGATTCCGTATACAACAACGCAGTAGCAGTGGGTTGGCTGAAGCTTCGTCTGCTGATACCTTTTCGTTTTTTGGACGTCGTATAATAGTTGTCCCGCTCCTTAATATTTCCCCAAACATATAAGGAACCGAGCACCCGTACATACTAGGTGTTTCGCGAAAGCTTACGTAATGGAATTGTCTACTACGCTTTTTTCTTTTCCGCCTTCAAACTCGTACCGCTCCTCATTAGTTTGCCACTCATAAAAGGAAGTTTACGTATATAACAACGGAGTAGCAATGCGTTGGCTGAAGCTTCGTCTGCGGATATCTTTCCGTTTTTTGGACGTCGTATAAAAGTTGTCCCGCTCCTTAATGTTTCCCCAAACATATAAGGAACCGAGCACCCGTACATACTAGGTGTTTCGCGAAAGCTTACCTAACGGAATTGTCTACTACGCTTTTTTCTTTTCCGCCTTCAAACTCGTACCGCTCCTCATTATTTTCCACTCATAAAAGGAAGAGATTCCGTATACAACAACGTAGTAGCAGTGGGTTGGCTGAAGCTTCGTCTGCTGATACCTTTTCGTTTTTTGGACGTCGTATAAAAGTTGTCCCGCTCCTTAATATTTCCCCAAACATATAAGGAACCGAGCACCCGTACATACTAGGTGTTTCGCGAAAGCTTACGTAATGGAATTGTCTACTACGCTTTTTTTCTTTTCCGCCTTCAAACTCGTACCGCTCCTCATTAGTTTGCCACTCATAAAAGGAAGTTTACGTATATAACAACGGAGTAGCAATGCGTTGGCTGAAGCTTCGTCTGCAGATATCTTTTCGTTTTTTAGACGTCGTATAAAAGTTGTCCCGCTCCTTAATACTTCCCCAAACATATAAGGAACCGAGCACCCGTACGTACTAGGTGCTTCGCGAAAGCTTACCTAATGGAATTGTCTACTACACTTTTTTCTTTTCCGCCTTCAAACTCGTACCGCTCCTCATTAGTTTGCCACTCATAAAAGGAAGAGATTCCGTATATAACAACGTAGTAGCAGTAGGTTGGCTGAAGCTTCGTCTGCGAATACCTTTCCGTTATTTGGACGTCGTATAAAAGTTGTCCCGCTCCTTAATATTTCCCCAAACATATAAGGAACCGAGCACCCGTACGTACTAGGTGTTTCGCGAAAGCTTACCTAATGGAATTGTCTACTACGCTTTTTTCTTTTCCGCCTTCAAACTCGTACCGCTCCTCATTAGTTTGCCACTCATAAAAGGAAGAGATTCCGTATATAACAACGTAGTAGCAGTGGGTTGGCTGAAGCTTCGTCTGCGAATACCTTTCCGTTTTTTGGACGTCGTATAAAAGTTGTCCCGCTCCTTAATACTTCCCCAAACTTATAAGGAACCGAGCACCCGTACGTACTAGGTGTTTCGCGAAAGCTTACCTAATGGAATTGTCTACTACGCTTTTTTCTTTTCCGCCTTCAAACTCGTACCGCTCCTCAGTAGTGTGCCACTCATAAAAGGAAGAGATTCCGTTTATAACAACGTAGTAGCAGTGGGTTGGCTGAAGCTTCGTCTGCGAATACCTTTCCGTTTTTTGGACGTCGTATAAAAGTTGTCCCGCTCCTTAATATTTCCCCAAACATATAAGGAACCGAGCACCCGTACATACTAGGTGTTTCGCGAAAGCTTACCTAATGGAATTGTCTACTACGCTTTTTTCTTTTCCGCCTTCAAACTCGTACCGCTCCTCATTAGTTTGCCACTCATAAAAGGAAGAGATTCCGTATATAACAACGTAGTAGCAGTGGGTTGGCTGAAGCTTCGTCTGCGAATACCTTTCCGTTTTTTGGACGTCGTATAAAAGTTGTCCCGCTCCTTAATATTTCCCCAAACATATAAGGAACCGAGCACCCGTACATACTAGGTGTTTCGCGAAAGCTTACCTAATGGAATTGTCTACTACGCTTTTTTTCTTTTCCGCCTTCAAACTCGTACCGCTCCTCAGTAGTGTGCCACTCATAAAAGGAAGAGATTCCGTATATAACAACGTAGTAGCAGTGGGTTGGCTGAAGCTTCGTCTGCGAATGCCTTTCCGTTTTTTGGACGTCGTATAAAAGTTGTCCCGCTCCTTAATATTTCCCCAAACATATAAGGAACCGAGCACCCGTACGTACTAGGTGCTTCGCGAAAGCTTACCTAATGGAATTGTCTACTACACTTTTTTCTTTTCCGCCTTCAAACTCGTACCGCTCCTCATTAGTTTGCCACTCATAAAAGGAAGAGATTCCGTATATAACAACGTAGTAGCAGTGGGTTGGCTGAAGCTTCGTCTGCGAATACCTTTCCGTTATTTGGACGTCGTATAACAGTTGTCCCGCTCCTTAATATTTCCCCAAACATATAAGGAACCGAGCACCCGTACGTACCAGGTGTTTCGCGAAAGCTTACCTAATGGAATTGTCTACTACGCTTTTTTCTTTTCCGCCTTCAAACTCGTACCGCTCCTCATTAGTTTGCCACTCATAAAAGGAAGTTTACGTATATAACAACGGAGTAGCAATGGTTTGGCTGAAGCTTCGTCTGCGGATATCTTTTCGTTTTTTGGACGTCGTATAAAAGTTGTCCCGCGCCTTAATACTTCCCCAAACATATAAGGAACCGAGCACCCGTACGTACTTGGTGTTTCGCGAAAGCTTACCTAATGGAATTGTCTACTACGCTTTTTTCTTTTCCGCCTTCAAACTCGTACCGCTCCTCAGTAGTGTGCCACTCATAAAAGGAAGAGATTCCGTATATAACAACGTAGTAGCAGAGGGTTGGCTGAAGCTTCGTCTGCGAATACCTTTCCGTTTTTTAGACGTCGTATAAAAGTTGTCCCGCTCCTTAATATTTCCCAAAACATATAAGGAACCGAGCACCCGTACATACTGGGTGTTTCGCGAAAGCTTACCTAATGGAATTGTCTACTACGCTTTTTTCTTTTCCGCCTTCAAACTCGTACCGCTCCTCATTAGTTTGCCACTCATAAAAGGAAGAGATTCCGTATATAACAACGTAGTAGCAGTGGGTTGGCTGAAGCTTCGTCTGCGAATACCTTTCCGTTTTTGGACGTCGTATAAAAGTTGTCCCGCTACTTAATATTTCCCCAAACATATAAGGAACCGAGCACCCGTACATACTAGGTGTTTCGCGAAAGCTTACCTAATGGAATTGTCTACTACGCTTTTTTTCTTTTCCGCCTTCAAACTCGTACCGCTCCTCATTAGTTTGCCACTCATAAAAGGAAGAGATTCCGTATATAACAACGTAGTAGCAGTGGGTTGGCTGAAGCTTCGTCTGCGAATACCTTTCCGTTTTTTGGACGTCGTATAAAAGTTGTCCCGCTCCTTAATATTTCCCCAAACATATAAGGAACCGAGCACCCGTACATACTAGGTGTTTCGCGAAAGCTTACCTAATGGAATTGTCTACTACGCTTTTTTCTTTTTCGCCTTCAAACTCGTACCGCTCCTCATTAGTTTGCCACTCATAAAAGGAAGAGATTCCGTATGCAACAACGTAGTAGCAGTGGGTTGGCTGAAGCTTCGTCTGCGAATACCTTTCCGTTTTTTGGACGTCGTATAAAAGTTGTCCCGCTCCTTAATATTTCCCCAAACATATAAGAAACCGAGCACCCGAACGTACTAGGTGTTTCGCGAAAGCTTACCTAATGGAATTGTCTACTACGCTTTTTTCTTTTCCGCCTTCAAACTCGTACCGCTCCTCATTAGTTTGCCACTCATAAAAAGAAGAGATTCCGTATATAACAACGTAGTAGCAGTGGGTTGGCTGAAGCTTCGTCTGCGAATACCTTACCGTTTTTTGGACGTCGTATAAAAGTTGTCCCGCTCCTTAATATTTCCCCAAACATATAAGGAACCGAGCACCCGTACATACTAGTTGTTTCGCGAAAGCTTACCTAATGGAATTGTCTACTACGCTTTTTTCTTTTCCGCCTTCAAACTCCTACCGCTCCTTATTAGTTTGCCACTCATAAAAGGAAGTTTACGTATATAACAACATAGTAGCAGTGGGTTGGCTGAAGCTTCGTCTGCGAATACCTTTCCATTTTTTGGACGTCGTATAAAAGTTGTCCCGCTCCTTAATATTTCCCCAAACATGTAAGAAACCGAGCACCCGTACATACTAGGTGTTTCGCGAAAGCTTACCTAATGGAATTGTCTACTACGCTTTTTTCTTTTCCGCCTTCAAACTCGTACCGCTGCTCATTAGTTTGCCACTCATAAAAGGAAGAGATTCCGTATATAACAACGTAGTTGCAGTGGGTTGGCTGAAGCTTCGTCTGCGAATACCTTTCCGTTTTTTGGACGTCGTATAAAAGTTGTCCCGCTCCTTAATATTTCCCCAAACATATAAGGAACCGAGCACCCGTACATACTAGGTGTTTCGCGAAAGCTTACCTAATGGAATTGTCTACTACGCTTTTTTCTTTTCCGCCTTCAAACTCGTACCGCTCCTCATTAGTTTGCCACTCATAAAAGGCAGAGATTCCGTATATAACAACGTAGTAGCAGTGGGTTGGCTGAAGCTTCGTCTGCGAATACCTTTCCGTTTTTTGGACGTCGTATAAAAGTTGTCCCGCTCTTAATATTTCCCCAAACATATAAGGAACCGAGCACCCGTACATACTAGGTGTTTCGCGAAAGCTTACCTAATGGAATTGTCTACTACGCTTTTTTCTTTTCCGCCTTCAAACTCGTACCGCTCCTCATTAGTTTGCCACTCATAACACGAAGAGATTCCGTATATAACAACGTAGTAGCAGTGGGTTGGCTGAAGCTTCGTCTGCGAATACCTTTCCGTTTTTTGGACGTCGTATAAAAGTTGTCCCGCTCCTTAATATTTCCCCAAACATATAAGGAACCGAGCACCCGTACATACTAGGTGTTTCGCGAAAGCTTACCTAATGGAATTGTCTGCTACGCTTTTTTTCTTTTCCGCCTTCAAACTCGTACCGCTCCTCAGTAGTTTGCCACTCATAAAAGGAAGTTTACGTATATAACAACGGAGTAGCAATGGGTTGGCTGAAGCTTCGTCTGCGAATACCTTTCCGTTTTTTGGACGTCGTATAAAAGTTCTCCCGCTCCTTAATATTTACCCAAACATATAAGGAACCGAGCACCCGTACATACTAGTTGTTTCGCGAAAGCTTACCTAATGGAATTGTCTACTACGCTTTTTTCTTTTCCGCATTCAAACTCGTACCGCTCCTCATTAGTTTGCCACTCATAAAAGGAAGAGATTCCGTATATAACAACGTAGTAGCAGTGGGTTGGCTGAAGCTTCGTCTGCGAATACCTTTCCGTTTTTTGGACGTCGTATAAAAGTTGTCCCGCTACTTAATACTTCCCCAAACATATAAGGAACCGAGCACCCGTACGTACTAGGTGTTTCGCTAAAGCTTACTCAATGGAATTGTCTGCTACGCTATTTTTCTTTTCCGCCTTTAAACTCGTTCCGCTCCTCAGTAGTTTGCCACTCATAAAAGGAAGAGATTCCGTATATAACAACGTAGTAGCAGTGGGTTGGCTGAAGCTTCGTCTGCGAATACCTTTCCGTTTTTTGGACGTCGTATAAAAGTTGTCCCGCTCCTTAATATTTCCCCAAACATATAAGGAACCGAGCACCCGCACGTACTAGGTGTTTCGCGAAAGCTTACCTAATGGAATTGTCTACTACGCTTTTTTCTTTTCCGCCTTCAAACTCGTACCGCTCCTCAGTAGTGTGCCACTCATAAAAGGAAGAGATTCCGTATACAACAACGTAGTAGCAGTGGGTTGGCTGAAGCTTCGTCTGCGAATACCTTTCCGTTTTTTGGACGTCGTATAAAAGTTGTCCCGCTACTTAATACTTCCCCAAACATATAAGGAACCGAGCACCCGTACATACTGGGTGTTTCGCGAAAGCTTACCTAATGGAATTGTCTACTACGCTTTTTTCTTTTCCGCCTTCAAACTCGTACCGCTCCTCATTAGTTTGCCACTCATAAAAGGAAGAGATTCCGTATATAACAACGTAGTAGCAGTGGGTTGGCTGAAGCTTCGTCTGCGAATACCTTTCCGTTTTTTGGACGTCGTATAAAAGTTGTCCCGCTACTTAATATTTCCCCAAACATATAAGGAACCGAGCACCCGTACATACTAGGTGTTTCGCGAAAGCTTACCTAATGGAATTGTCTACTACGCTTTTTTTCTTTTCCGCCTTCAAACTCGTACCGCTCCTCATTAGTTTGCCACTCATAAAAGGAAGAGATTCCGTATATAACAACGTAGTAGCAGTGGGTTGGCTGAAGCTTCGTCTGCGAATACCTTTCTGTTTTTTGGACGTCGTATAAAAGTTGTCCCGCTCCTTAATATTTCCCCAAACATATAAGGAACCGAGCACCCGTACATACTAGGTGTTTCGCGAAAGCTTACCTAATGGAATTGTCTACTACGCTTTTTTCTTTTTCGCCTTCAAACTCGTACCGCTCCTCATTAGTTTGCCACTCATAAAAGGAAGTTTACGTATATAACAACGGAGTAGCAATGCGTTGGCTGAAGCTTCGTCTGCGGATATCTTTCCGTTTTTTGGACGTCGTATAAAAGTTGTCCCGCTCCTTAATATTTCCCCAAACATATAAGGAACCGAGCACCCGTACATACTAGGTGTTTCACGAAAGCTTACCTAATGGAATTGTCTACTACGCTTTTTTCTTTTCCGCCTTCAAACTCGTACCGCTCCTCATTAGTTTGCCACTCATAAAAGGAAGAGATTCCGTATACAACAACGTAGTAGCAGTGGGTTGGCTGAAGCTTCGTCTGCTGATACCTTTTCGTTTTTTGGACGTCGTATAAAAGTTGTCCCGCTCCTTAATATTTCCCCAAACATATAAGGAACCGAGCACCCGTACATACCAGGTGTTTCGCGAAAGCTTACGTAATGGAATTGTCTACTACGCTTTTTTTCTTTTCCGCCTTCAAACTCGTACCGCTCCTCATTAGTTTGCCACTCATAAAAGGAAGTTTACGTATATAACAACGGAGTAGCAATGCGTTGGCTGAAGCTTCGTCTGCGGATATCTTTTCGTTTTTTAGACGTCGTATAAAAGTTGTCCCGCTCCTTAATATTTCCCCAAACATATAAGGAACCG
Source organism: Haemaphysalis longicornis (assembly GCF_048455015.1). NCBI lineage: Eukaryota > Metazoa > Arthropoda > Arachnida > Ixodida > Ixodidae > Haemaphysalis > Haemaphysalis longicornis. The sequence continues at coordinate 27,830,287 of NW_027526295.1, read as the reverse complement.
AGCACCCGTACATACTAGGTGTTTCGCTAAAGCTTACCTAATGGAATTGTCTACTACGCTTTTTTCTTTTCCGCCTTCAAACTCGTACCGCTCCTCATTAGTTTGCCACTCATAAAAGGAAGAGATTCCGTATACAACAACGTAGTAGCAGTGGGTTGGCTGAAGCTTTGTCTGCGAATACCTTTCCGTTTTTTGGACGTCGTATAAAAGTTGTCCCGCTCCTTAATATTTCCCCAAACATATAAGGAACCGAGCACCCGTACGTACTAGGTATTTCGCGAAAGCTTACCTAATGGAATTGTCTACTACGCTTTTTTCTTTTCCGCCTTCAAACTCGTACCGCTCCTCAGTAGTTTGCCACTCATAAAAGGAAGAGATTCCGTATATAACAACGTAGTAGCAGTGGGTTGGCTGAAGCTTCGTCTGCGAATACCTTTCCGTTTTTTGGACGTCGTATAAAAGTTGTCCCGCTCCTTAATATTTCCCCAAACATATAAGGAACCGAGCACCCGTACATACTAGGTGTTTCGCGAAAGCTTACCTAATGGAATTCTCTACTACGCTTTTTTCTTTTCCGCCTTCAAACTCGTACCGCTCCTCATTAGTTTGCGACTCATAAAAGGAAGAGATTCCGTATATAACAACGTAGTAGCAGTGGGTTGGCTGAAGCTTCGTCTGCGAATACCTTTCCGTTTTTTGGACGTCGTATAAAAGTTGTCCCGCTCCTTAATATTTCCCCAAACATATAAGGAACCGAGCACCCGTACATACTAGGTGTTTCGCGAAAGCTTACCTAATGGAATTGTCTACTACGCTTTTTTCTTTTCCGCCTTCAAACTCGTACCGCTCCTCATTAGTTTGCCACTCATAAAAGGAAGAGATTCCGTATACAACAACGCAGTAGCAGTGGGTTGGCTGAAGCTTCGTCTGCTGATACCTTTTCGTTTTTTGGACGTCGTATAATAGTTGTCCCGCTCCTTAATATTTCCCCAAACATATAAGGAACCGAGCACCCGTACATACTAGGTGTTTCGCGAAAGCTTACGTAATGGAATTGTCTACTACGCTTTTTTCTTTTCCGCCTTCAAACTCGTACCGCTCCTCATTAGTTTGCCACTCATAAAAGGAAGTTTACGTATATAACAACGGAGTAGCAATGCGTTGGCTGAAGCTTCGTCTGCGGATATCTTTCCGTTTTTTGGACGTCGTATAAAAGTTGTCCCGCTCCTTAATGTTTCCCCAAACATATAAGGAACCGAGCACCCGTACATACTAGGTGTTTCGCGAAAGCTTACCTAACGGAATTGTCTACTACGCTTTTTTCTTTTCCGCCTTCAAACTCGTACCGCTCCTCATTATTTTCCACTCATAAAAGGAAGAGATTCCGTATACAACAACGTAGTAGCAGTGGGTTGGCTGAAGCTTCGTCTGCTGATACCTTTTCGTTTTTTGGACGTCGTATAAAAGTTGTCCCGCTCCTTAATATTTCCCCAAACATATAAGGAACCGAGCACCCGTACATACTAGGTGTTTCGCGAAAGCTTACGTAATGGAATTGTCTACTACGCTTTTTTTCTTTTCCGCCTTCAAACTCGTACCGCTCCTCATTAGTTTGCCACTCATAAAAGGAAGTTTACGTATATAACAACGGAGTAGCAATGCGTTGGCTGAAGCTTCGTCTGCAGATATCTTTTCGTTTTTTAGACGTCGTATAAAAGTTGTCCCGCTCCTTAATACTTCCCCAAACATATAAGGAACCGAGCACCCGTACGTACTAGGTGCTTCGCGAAAGCTTACCTAATGGAATTGTCTACTACACTTTTTTCTTTTCCGCCTTCAAACTCGTACCGCTCCTCATTAGTTTGCCACTCATAAAAGGAAGAGATTCCGTATATAACAACGTAGTAGCAGTAGGTTGGCTGAAGCTTCGTCTGCGAATACCTTTCCGTTATTTGGACGTCGTATAAAAGTTGTCCCGCTCCTTAATATTTCCCCAAACATATAAGGAACCGAGCACCCGTACGTACTAGGTGTTTCGCGAAAGCTTACCTAATGGAATTGTCTACTACGCTTTTTTCTTTTCCGCCTTCAAACTCGTACCGCTCCTCATTAGTTTGCCACTCATAAAAGGAAGAGATTCCGTATATAACAACGTAGTAGCAGTGGGTTGGCTGAAGCTTCGTCTGCGAATACCTTTCCGTTTTTTGGACGTCGTATAAAAGTTGTCCCGCTCCTTAATACTTCCCCAAACTTATAAGGAACCGAGCACCCGTACGTACTAGGTGTTTCGCGAAAGCTTACCTAATGGAATTGTCTACTACGCTTTTTTCTTTTCCGCCTTCAAACTCGTACCGCTCCTCAGTAGTGTGCCACTCATAAAAGGAAGAGATTCCGTTTATAACAACGTAGTAGCAGTGGGTTGGCTGAAGCTTCGTCTGCGAATACCTTTCCGTTTTTTGGACGTCGTATAAAAGTTGTCCCGCTCCTTAATATTTCCCCAAACATATAAGGAACCGAGCACCCGTACATACTAGGTGTTTCGCGAAAGCTTACCTAATGGAATTGTCTACTACGCTTTTTTCTTTTCCGCCTTCAAACTCGTACCGCTCCTCATTAGTTTGCCACTCATAAAAGGAAGAGATTCCGTATATAACAACGTAGTAGCAGTGGGTTGGCTGAAGCTTCGTCTGCGAATACCTTTCCGTTTTTTGGACGTCGTATAAAAGTTGTCCCGCTCCTTAATATTTCCCCAAACATATAAGGAACCGAGCACCCGTACATACTAGGTGTTTCGCGAAAGCTTACCTAATGGAATTGTCTACTACGCTTTTTTTCTTTTCCGCCTTCAAACTCGTACCGCTCCTCAGTAGTGTGCCACTCATAAAAGGAAGAGATTCCGTATATAACAACGTAGTAGCAGTGGGTTGGCTGAAGCTTCGTCTGCGAATGCCTTTCCGTTTTTTGGACGTCGTATAAAAGTTGTCCCGCTCCTTAATATTTCCCCAAACATATAAGGACCCGAGCACCCGTACATACTAGGTGTTTCGCGAAAGCTTACCTAATGAAATTGTCTACTACGCTTTTTTCTTTTCCGCCTTCAAACTCGTACCGCTCCTCATTAGTTTGCCACTCATAAAAGGAAGAGATTCCGTATACAACAACGTAGTAGCAGTGGGTTGGCTGAAGCTTCGTCTGCGAATACCTTTCCGTTTTTTGGACGTCGTATAAAAGTTGTCCCGCTCCTTAATATTTCCCCAAACATATAAGGAACCGAGCACCCGTACATACTAGGTGTTTCGCGAAAGCTTACCTAATGGAATTGTCTACTACGCTTTTTTCTTTTCCGCCTTCAAACTCGTACCGCTCCTCATTAGTTTGCAACTCATAAAAGGAAGTTTACGTATATAACAATGGAGTAGCAATGGGTTGGCTGAAGCTTCGTCTGGGGATATCTTTTCGTTTTTTGGACGTCGTATAAAAGTTGTCCCGCTCCTTAATACTTCCCCAAACATATAAGGAACCGAGCACCCGTACATACAAGGTGTTTCGCGAAAGCTTACCTAATGGAATTGTCTACTACGCTTTTTTCTTTTCCGCCTTCAAACTCGTACCGCTCCTCATTAGTTTGCGACTCATAAAAGGAAGAGATTCCGTATATAACAACGTAGTAGCAGTGGGTTGGCTGAAGCTTCGTCTGCGAATACCTTTCCGTTTTTTGGACGTCGTATAAAAGTTGTCCCGCTCCTTAATATTTCCCCAAACATATAAGGAACCGAGCACCCGTACATACTAGGTGTTTCGCGAAAGCTTACCTAATGGAATTGTCTACTACGCTTTTTTCTTTTCCGCCTTCAAACTCGTACCGCTCCTCATTAATTTGCCACTCATAAAAGGAAGAGATTCCGTATATAACAACGTAGTAGCAGTGGGTTGGCTCAAGCTTCGTCTGCGAATGCCTTTCCGTTTTTTGGACGTCGTATAAAAGTTGTCCCGCTCCTTAATATTTCCCCAAACATATAAGGAACCGAGCACCCGCACATACTAGGTGTTTCGCGAAAGCTTACCTAATGAAATTGTCTACTACGCTTTTTTTCTTTTCCGCCTTCAAACTCGTACCGCTCCTCATTAGTTTGCCACTCATAAAAGGAAGAGATTCCGTATACAACAACGTAGTAGCAATGGGTTGGCTGAAGCTTCGTCTGCGAATACCTTTCCGTTTTTTGGACGTCGTATAAAAGTTGTCCAGCTCCTTAATATTTCCCCAAACATATAAGGAACCGAGCACCCGTACATACTAGGTGTTTCGCGAAAGCTTACCTAATGGAATTGTCTACTACGCTTTTTTCTTTTCCGCCTTCAAACTCGTACCGCTCCTCATTAGTTTGCCACTCATAAAAGGAAGTTTACGTATATAACACTGGAGTAGCAATGGGTTGGCTGAAGCTTCATCTGGGGATATCTTTTCGTTTTTTGGACGTCGTATAAAAGTTCTCCCGCTCCTTAATACTTCCCCAAACATATAAGGAACCGAGCACCCGTACGTACTAGGTGCTTCGCGAAAGCTTACCTAATGGAATTGTCTACTACGCTTTTTTCTTTTCCGCCTTCAAACTCGTACCGCTCCTCATTAGTTTGCCACTCATAAAAGGAAGAGATTCCGTATATAACAACGTAGTAGCAGTAGGTTGGCTGAAGCTTCGTCTGCGAATACCTTTCCGTTTTTTGGACGTCGTATAAAAGTTGTCCCGCTCCTTAATATTTCCCCAAACATATAAGGAACCGAGCACCCGTACGTACTAGGTGTTTCGCGAAAGCTTACCTAATGGAATTGTCTACTACGCTTTTTTTTTTTTCCGCCTTCAAACTCGTACCGCTCCTCATTAGTTTGCCACTCATAAAAGGAAGAGATTCCGTATATAACAACGTAGTAGCAGTGGGTTGGCTGAAGCTTCGTCTGCGAATACCTTTCCGTTTTTTGGACGTCGTATAAAAGTTGTCCCGCTCCTTAATATTTCAACAAACATATAAGGAACCGAGCACCCGTACGTACTAGGTGTTTCGCGAAAGCTTACCTAATGGAATTGTCTGCTACGCTTTTTTCTTTTCCGCCTTCAAACTCGTACCGCTCCTCATTAGTTTGCCACTCATAAAAGGAAGAGATTCCGTATATAACAACGTAGTAGCAGTGGGTTGGCTGAAGCTTCGTCTGCGAATACCTTTCCGTTTTTTGGACGTCGTATAAAAGTTGTCCCGCTCCTTAATACTTCCCCAAACTTATAAGGAACCGAGCACCCGTGCGTACTAGGTGTTTCGCGAAAGCTTACCTAATGGAATTGTCTACTACGCTTTTTTCTTTTCCGCCTTCAAACTCGTACCGCTCCTCAGTAGTGTGCCACTCATAAAAGGAAGAGATTCCGTATATAACAACGTAGTAGCAGTGGGTTGGCTGAAGCTTCGTCTGCGAATACCTTTCCGTTTTTTGGACGTCGTATAAAAGTTGTCCCGCTCCTTAATATTTCCCCAAACATATAAGGAACCGAGCACCCGTACGTACTAGGTGTTTCGCAAAAGCTTACCTAATGGAATTGTCTACTACGCTTTTTTCTTTTCCGCCTTCAAACTCGTACCGCTCCTCAGTAGTGTGCCACTCATAAAAGGAAGAGATTCCGTATACAACAACGTAGTAGCAGTGGGTTGGCTGAAGCTTCGTCTGTGAATACATTTCCGTTTTTTTGACGTCGTATAAAAGTTGTCCCGCTCCTTAATACTTCCCCAAACTTATAAGGAACCGAGCACCCGTGCGTACTAGGTGTTTCGCGAAAGCTTACCTAATGGAATTGTCTACTACGCTTTTTTCTTTTCCGCCTTCAAACTCGTACCGCTCCTCATTAGTTTGCCACTCATAAAAGGAAGAGATTCCGTATACAACAACGTAATAGCAGTGGGTTGGCTGAAGCTTCGTCTGCTGATACCTTTTCGTTTTTTGGACGTCGTATAAAAGTTGTCCCGCTCCTTAATATTTCCCCAAACATATAAGGAACCGAGCACCCGTACATACTAGGTGTTTCGCGAAAGCTTACGTAATGGAATTGTCTACTACGCTTTTCTCTTTTCCGCCTTCAAACTCGTACCGCTCCTCATTAGTTTGCCACTCATAAAAGGAAGTTTACGTATATAACAACGGAGTAGCAATGGGTTGGCTGAAGCTTCGTCTGCGGATATCTTTTCGTTTTTTAGACGTCGTATAAAAGTTGTCCCGCTCCTTAATACTTCCCCAAACATATAAGGAACCGAGCACCCGTACGTACTAGGTGCTTCGCGAAAGCTTACCTAATGGAATTGTCTACTACACTTTTTTCTTTTCCGCCTTCAAACTCGTACCGCTCCTCATTAGTTTGCCACTCATAAAAGGAAGAGATTCCGTATATAACAACGTAGTAGCAGTGGGTTGGCTGAAGCTTCGTCTGCGAATACCTTTCCGTTATTTGGACGTCGTATAACAGTTGTCCCGCTCCTTAATATTTCCCCAAACATATAAGGAACCGAGCACCCGTACGTACCAGGTGTTTCGCGAAAGCTTACCTAATGGAATTGTCTACTACGCTTTTTTCTTTTCCGCCTTCAAACTCGTACCGCTCCTCATTAGTTTGCCACTCATAAAAGGAAGTTTACGTATATAACAACGGAGTAGCAATGGTTTGGCTGAAGCTTCGTCTGCGGATATCTTTTCGTTTTTTGGACGTCGTATAAAAGATGTCCCGCGCCTTAATACTTCCCCAAACATATAAGGAACCGAGCACCCGTACGTACTTGGTGTTTCGCGAAAGCTTACCTAATGGAATTGTCTACTACGCTTTTTTCTTTTCCGCCTTCAAACTCGTACCGCTCCTCAGTAGTGTGCCACTCATAAAAGGAAGAGATTCCGTATATAACAACGTAGTAGCAGAGGGTTGGCTGAAGCTTCGTCTGCGAATACCTTTCCGTTTTTTAGACGTCGTATAAAAGTTGTCCCGCTCCTTAATATTTCCCAAAACATATAAGGAACCGAGCACCCGTACATACTGGGTGTTTCGCGAAAGCTTACCTAATGGAATTGTCTACTACGCTTTTTTCTTTTCCGCCTTCAAACTCGTACCGCTCCTCATTAGTTTGCCACTCATAAAAGGAAGAGATTCTGTATGCAACAACGTAGTAGCAGTGGGTTGGCTGAAGCTTCGTCTGCGAATACCTTTCCGTTTTTTGGACGTCGTATAAAAGTTGTCCCGCTCCTTAATATTTCCCCAAACATATAAGAAACCGAGCACCCGAACGTACTAGGTGTTTCGCGAAAGCTTACCTAATGGAATTGTCTACTACGCTTTTTTCTTTTCCGCCTTCAAACTCGTACCGCTCCTCATTAGTTTGCCACTCATAAAAAGAAGAGATTCCGTATATAACAACGTAGTAGCAGTGGGTTGGCTGAAGCTTCGTCTGCGAATACCTTACCGTTTTTTGGACGTCGTATAAAAGTTGTCCCGCTCCTTAATATTTCCCCAAACATATAAGGAACCGAGCACCCGTACATACTAGTTGTTTCGCGAAAGCTTACCTAATGGAATTGTCTACTACGCTTTTTTCTTTTCCGCCTTCAAACTCGTACCGCTCCTTATTAGTTTGCCACTCATAAAAGGAAGTTTACGTATATAACAACATAGTAGCAGTGGGTTGGCTGAAGCTTCGTCTGCGAATACCTTTCCATTTTTTGGACGTCGTATAAAAGTTGTCCCGCTCCTTAATATTTCCCCAAACATATAAGAAACCGAGCACCCGTACATACTAGGTGTTTCGCGAAAGCTTACCTAATGGAATTGTCTACTACGCTTTTTTCTTTTCCGCCTTCAAACTCGTACCGCTGCTCATTAGTTTGCCACTCATAAAAGGAAGAGATTCCGTATATAACAACGTAGTTGCAGTGGGTTGGCTGAAGCTTCGTCTGCGAATACCTTTCCGTTTTTTGGACGTCGTATAAAAGTTGTCCCGCTCCTTAATATTTCCCCAAACATATAAGGAACCGAGCACCCGTACATACTAGGTGTTTCACGAAAGCTTACCTAATGGAATTGTCTACTACGCTTTTTTCTTTTCCGCCTTCAAACTCGTACCGCTCCTCATTAGTTTGCCACTCATAAAAGGCAGAGATTCCGTATATAACAACGTAGTAGCAGTGGGTTGGCTGAAGCTTCGTCTGCGAATACCTTTCCGTTTTTTGGACGTCGTATAAAAGTTGTCCCGCTCTTAATATTTCCCCAAACATATAAGGAACCGAGCACCCGTACATACTAGGTGTTTCGCGAAAGCTTACCTAATGGAATTGTCTACTACGCTTTTTTCTTTTCCGCCTTCAAACTCGTACCGCTCCTCATTAGTTTGCCACTCATAACACGAAGAGATTCCGTATATAACAACGTAGTAGCAGTGGGTTGGCTGAAGCTTCGTCTGCGAATACCTTTCCGTTTTTTGGACGTCGTATAAAAGTTGTCCCGCTCCTTAATATTTCCCCAAACATATAAGGAACCGAGCACCCGTACATACTAGGTGTTTCGCGAAAGCTTACCTAATGGAATTGTCTGCTACGCTTTTTTTCTTTTCCGCCTTCAAACTCGTACCGCTCCTCAGTAGTTTGCCACTCATAAAAGGAAGTTTACGTATATAACAACGGAGTAGCAATGGGTTGGCTGAAGCTTCGTCTGCGAATACCTTTCCGTTTTTTGGACGTCGTATAAAAGTTCTCCCGCTCCTTAATATTTACCCAAACATATAAGGAACCGAGCACCCGTACATACTAGTTGTTTCGCGAAAGCTTACCTAATGGAATTGTCTACTACGCTTTTTTCTTTTCCGCCTTCAAACTCGTACCGCTCCTCATTAGTTTGCCACTCATAAAAGGAAGAGATTCCGTATATAACAACGTAGTAGCAGTGGGTTGGCTGAAGCTTCGTCTGCGAATACCTTTCCGTTTTTTGGACGTCGTATAAAAGTTGTCCCGCTACTTAATACTTCCCCAAACATATAAGGAACCGAGCACCCGTACGTACTAGGTGTTTCGCTAAAGCTTACTCAATGGAATTGTCTGCTACGCTATTTTTCTTTTCCGCCTTTAAACTCGTTCCGCTCCTCAGTAGTTTGCCACTCATAAAAGGAAAAGATTCCGTATATAACAACGTAGTAGCAGTGGGTTGGCTGAAGCTTCGTCTGCGAATACCTTTCCGTTTTTTGGACGTCGTATAAAAGTTGTCCCGCTCCTTAATACTTCCCCAAACTTATAAGGAACCGAGCACCCGTGCCTACTAGGTGTTTCGCGAAAGCTTACCTAATGGAATTGTCTACTACGCTTTTTTCTTTTCCGCCTTCAAACTCGTACCGCTCCTCAGTAGTGTGCCACTCATAAAAGGAAGAGATTCCGTATATAACAACGTAGTAGCAGTGGGTTGGCTGAAGCTTCGTCTGCGAATACCTTTCCGTTTTTTGGACGTCGTATAAAAGTTGTCCCGCTCCTTAATATTTCCCCAAACATATAAGGAACCGAGCACCCGCACGTACTAGGTGTTTCGCGAAAGCTTACCTAATGGAATTGTCTACTACGCTTTTTTCTTTTCCGCCTTCAAACTCGTACCGCTCCTCAGTAGTGTGCCACTCATAAAAGGAAGAGATTCCGTATACAACAACGTAGTAGCAGTGGGTTGGCTGAAGCTTCGTCTGCGAATACCTTTCCGTTTTTTGGACGTCGTATAAAAGTTGTCCCGCTCCTTAATATTTCCCCAAACATATAAGGAACCGAGCACCCGTACATACTAGGTGTTTCGCGAAAGCTTACCTAATGGAATTGTCTACTACGCTTTTTTCTTTTCCGCCTTCAAACTCGTACCGCTCCTCATTAGTTTGCCACTCATAAAAGGAAGAGATTCCGTATACAACAACGTAGTAGCAGTGGGTTGGCTGAAGCTTCGTCTGCTGATACCTTTTCGTTTTTTAGACGTCGTATAAAAGTTGTCCCGCTCCTTAATACTTCCCCAAACATATAAGGAACCGAGCACCCGTACGTACTAGGTGCTTCGCGAAAGCTTACCTAATGGAATTGTCTACTACACTTTTTTCTTTTCCGCCTTCAAACTCGTACCGCTCCTCATTAGTTTGCCACTCATAAAAGGAAGAGATTCCGTATATAACAACGTAGTAGCAGTAGGTTGGCTGAAGCTTCGTCTGCGAATACCTTTCCGTTATTTGGACGTCGTATAAAAGTTGTCCCGCTCCTTAATATTTCCCCAAACATATAAGGAACCGAGCACCCGTACGTACTAGGTGTTTCGCGAAAGCTTACCTAATGGAATTGTCTACTACGCTTTTTTCGTTTCCGCCTTCAAACTCGTACCGCTCCTCATTAGTTTGCCACTCATAAAAGGAAGTTTACGTATATAACAAAGGAGTAGCAATGGTTTGGCTGAAGCTTCGTCTGCGGATATCTTTTCGTTTTTTGGACGTCGTATAAAAGTTGTCCCGCTCCTTAATACTTCCCCAAACATATAAGGAACCGAGCACCCGTACGTACTAGGTGTTTCGCGAAAGCTTACCTAATGGAATTGTCTACTACGCTTTTTTCTTTTCCGCCTTCAAACTCGTACCGCTCCTCAGTAGTGTGCCACTCATAAAAGGAAGAGATTCCGTATATAACAACGTAGTAGCAGAGGGTTGGCTGAAGCTTCGTCTGCGAATACCTTTCCGTTTTTTGGACGTCGCATAAAAGTTGTCCCGCTCCTTAATATTTCCCAAAACATATAAGGAACCGAGCACCCGTACATACTGGGTGTTTCGCGAAAGCTTACCTAATGGAATTGTCTACTACGCTTTTTTCTTTTCCGCCTTCAAACTCGTACCGCTCCTCAGTAGTGTGCCACTCATAAAAGGAAGAGATTCCGTATATAACAACGTAGTAGCAGTGGGTTGGCTGAAGCTTCGTCTGCGAATACCTTTCCGTTTTTTGGACGTCGTATAAAAGTTGTCCCGCTAATTAATACTTCCCCAAACATATAAGGAACCGAGCACCCGTACGTACTAGGTGTTTCGCTAAAGCTTACTCAATGGAATTGTCTGCTACGCTTTTTTTCTTTTCCGCCTTCAAACTCGTACCGCTCCTCAGTAGTGTGCAACTCATAAAAGGAAGAGATTCCGTATATAACAACGTAGTAGCAGTGGGTTGACTGAAGCTTCGTCTGCGAATGCCTTTCCGTTTTTTGGACGTCGTATAAAAGTTGTCCCGCTCCTTAATACTTCCCCAAACTTATAAGGAACCGAGCACCCGTGCGTACTAGGTGTTTCGCGAAAGCTTACCTAATGGAATTGTCTACTACGCTTTTTTCTTTTCCGCCTTCAAACTCGTACCGCTCCTCAGTAGTGTGCCACTCATAAAAGGAAGAGATTCCGTATATAGCCACGTAGTAGCAGTGGGTTGGCTGAAGCTTCGTCTGCGAATACCTTCCCGTTTTTTGGACGTCGTATAAAAGTTGTCCCGCTACTTAATACTTCCCCAAACATATAAGGAACCGAGCACCCGTACGTACTAGGTGTTTCGCTAAAGCTTACTCAATGGAATTGTCTGCTACGCTATTTTTCTTTTCCGCCTTTAAACTCGTTCCGCTCCTCAGTAGTTTGCCACTCATAAAAGGAAGAGATTCCGTATATAACAACGTAGTAGCAGTGGGTTGGCTGAAGCTTCGTCTGCGAATACCTTTCCGTTTTTTGGACGTCGTATAAAAGTTGTCCCGCTCCTTAATACTTCCCCAAACTTATAAGGAACCGAGCACCCGTGCCTACTAGGTGTTTCGCGAAAGCTTACCTAATGGAATTGTCTACTACGGTTTTTTCTTTTCCGCCTTCAAACTCGTACCGCTCCTCAGTAGTGTGCCACTCATAAAAGGAAGAGATTCCGTATATAACAACGTAGTAGCAGTGGGTTGGCTGAAGCTTCGTCTGCGAATACCTTTCCGTTTTTTGGACGTCGTATAAAAGTTGTCCCGCTCCTTAATATTTCCCCAAACATATAAGGAACCGAGCACCCGCACGTACTAGGTGTTTCGCGAAAGCTTACCTAATGGAATTGTCTACTACGCTTTTTTCTTTTCCGCCTTCAAACTCGTACCGCTCCTCAGTAGTGTGCCACTCATAAAAGGAAGAGATTCCGTATACAACAACGTAGTAGCAGTGGGTTGGCTGAAGCTTCGTCTGCGAATACCTTTCCGTTTTTTGGACGTCGTATAAAAGTTGTCCCGCTCCTTAATATTTCCCCAAACATATAAGGAACCGAGCACCCGTACATACTAGGTGTTTCGCGAAAGCTTACCTAATGGAATTGTCTACTACGCTTTTTTCTTTTCCGCCTTCAAACTCGTACCGCTCCTCATTAGTTTGCCACTCATAAAAGGAAGAGATTCCGTATACAACAACGTAGTAGCAGTGGGTTGGCTGAAGCTTCGTCTGCTGATACCTTTTCGTTTTTTAGACGTCGTATAAAAGTTGTCCCGCTCCTTAATACTTCCCCAAACATATAAGGAACCGAGCACCCGTACGTACTAGGTGCTTCGCGAAAGCTTACCTAATGGAATTGTCTACTACACTTTTTTCTTTTCCGCCTTCAAACTCGTACCGCTCCTCATTAGTTTGCCACTCATAAAAGGAAGAGATTCCGTATATAACAACGTAGTAGCAGTAGGTTGGCTGAAGCTTCGTCTGCGAATACCTTTCCGTTATTTGGACGTCGTATAAAAGTTGTCCCGCTCCTTAATATTTCCCCAAACATATAAGGAACCGAGCACCCGTACGTACTAGGTGTTTCGCGAAAGCTTACCTAATGGAATTGTCTACTACGCTTTTTTCGTTTCCGCCTTCAAACTCGTACCGCTCCTCATTAGTTTGCCACTCATAAATCGTTTTTTGGACGTCGTATAAAAGTTGTCCCGCTCCTTAATACTTCCCCAAACATATAAGGAACCGAGCACCCGTACGTACTAGGTGTTTCGCGAAAGCTTACCTAATGGAATTGTCTACTACGCTTTTTTCTTTTCCGCCTTCAAACTCGTACCGCTCCTCATTAGTTTGCCACTCATAAAAGGAAGAGATTCCGTATATAACAACGTAGTAGCAGAGGGTTGGCTGAAGCTTCGTCTGCGAATACCTTTCCGTTTTTTGGACGTCGCATAAAAGTTGTCCCGCTCCTTAATATTTCCCAAAACATATAAGGAACCGAGCACCCGTACATACTGGGTGTTTCGCGAAAGCTTACCTAATGGAATTGTCTACTACGCTTTTTTCTTTTCCGCCTTCAAACTCGTACCGCTCCTCAGTAGTGTGCCACTCATAAAAGGAAGAGATTCCGTATATAACAACGTAGTAGCAGTGGGTTGGCTGAAGCTTCGTCTGCGAATACCTTTCCGTTTTTTGGACGTCGTATAAAAGTTGTCCCGCTAATTAATACTTCCCCAAACATATAAGGAACCGAGCACCCGTACGTACTAGGTGTTTCGCTAAAGCTTACTCAATGGAATTGTCTGCTACGCTTTTTTTCTTTTCCGCCTTCAAACTCGTACCGCTCCTCAGTAGTGTGCAACTCATAAAAGGAAGAGATTCCGTATATAACAACGTAGTAGCAGTGGGTTGACTGAAGCTTCGTCTGCGAATACCTTTCCGTTTTTTGGACGTCGTATAAAAGTTGTCCCGCTCCTTAATACTTCCCCAAACTTATAAGGAACCGAGCACCCGTGCGTACTAGGTGTTTCGCGAAAGCTTACCTAATGGAATTGTCTACTACGCTTTTTTCTTTTCCGCCTTCAAACTGGTACCGCTCCTCAGTAGTGTGCCACTCATAAAAGGAAGAGATTCCGTATATAGCAACGTAGTAGCAGTGGGTTGGCTGAAGCTTCGTCTGCGAATACCTTTCCGTTTTTTGGACGTCGTATAAAAGTTGTCCCGCTCCTTAATATTTCCCCAAACATATAAGGAACCGAGCACCCGTACGTACTAGGTGTTTCGCGAAAGCTTACCTAATGGAATTGTCTACTACGCTTTTTTCTTTTCCGCCTTCAAACTCGTACCGCTCCTCAGTAGTGTGCCACTCATAAAAGGAAGAGATTCCGTATACAACAAGGTAGTAGCAGTGGGTTGGCTGAAGCTTCGTCTGCGAATACCTTTCCGTTTTTTGGACGTCGTATAAAAGTTGTCCCGCTCCTTAATATTTCCCCAAACATATAAGGAACCGAGCACCCGTACATACTAGGTGTTTCGCGAAAGCTTACCTAATGGAATTGTCTACTACGCTTTTTTCTTTTCCGCCTTCAAACTCGTACCGCTCCTCATTAGTTTGCCACTCATAAAAGGAAGAGATTCCGTATACAACAACGTAGTAGCAGTGGGTTGGCTGAAGCTTCGTCTGCTGATACCTTTTCGTTTTTTAGACGTCGTATAAAAGTTGTCCCGCTCCTTAATACTTCCCCAAACATATAAGGAACCGAGCACCCGTACGTACTAGGTGCTTCGCGAAAGCTTACCTAATGGAATTGTCTACTACACTTTTTTCTTTTCCGCCTTCAAACTCGTACCGCTCCTCATTAGTTTGCCACTCATAAAAGGAAGAGATTCCGTATATAACAACGTAGTAGCAGTAGGTTGGCTGAAGCTTCGTCTGCGAATACCTTTCCGTTATTTGGACGTCGTATAAAAGTTGTCCCGCTCCTTAATATTTCCCCAAACATATAAGGAACCGAGCACCCGTACGTACTAGGTGTTTCGCGAAAGCTTACCTAATGGAATTGTCTACTACGCTTTTTTCGTTTCCGCCTTCAAACTCGTACCGCTCCTCATTAGTTTGCCACTCATAAAAGGAAGTTTACGTATATAACAACGGAGTAGCAATGGTTTGGCTGAAGCTTCGTCTGCGGATATCTTTTCGTTTTTTGGACGTCGTATAAAAGTTGTCCCGCTCCTTAATACTTCCCCAAACATATAAGGAACCGAGCACCCGTACGTACTAGGTGTTTCGCGAAAGCTTACCTAATGGAATTGTCTACTACGCTTTTTTCTTTTCCGCCTTCAAACTCGTACCGCTCCTCAGTAGTGTGCCACTCATAAAAGGAAGAGATTCCGTATATAACAACGTAGTAGCAGAGGGTTGGCTGAAGCTTCGTCTGCGAATACCTTTCCGTTTTTTGGACGTCGTATAAAAGTTGTCCCGCTCCTTAATACTTCCCCAAACATATAAGGAACCGAGCACCCGTACGTACTAGGTGTTTCGCGAAAGCTTACCTAATGGAATTGTCTACTACGCTTTTTTCTTTTCCGCCTTCAAACTCGTACCGCTCCTCAGTAGTGTGCCACTCATAAAAGGAAGAGATTCCGTATATAACAACGTAGTAGCAGAGGGTTGGCTGAAGCTTCGTCTGCGAATACCTTTCCGTTTTTTGGACGTCGTATAAAAGTTGTCCCGCTCCTTAATATTTCCCAAAACATATAAGGAACCGAGCACCCGTACATACTAGGTGTTTCGCGAAAGCTTACCTAATGGAATTGTCTACTACGCTTTTTTCTTTTCCGCCTTCAAACTCGTACCGCTCCTCATTAGTTTGCCACTCATAAAAGGAAGAGATTCCGTATATAACAACGTAGTAGCAGTGGGTTGGCTGAAGCTTCGTCTGCGAATACCTTTCCGTTTTTTGGACGTCGTATAAAAGGTGTCCCGCTCCTTAATATTTCCGCAAACATATAAGGAACCGAGCACCCGTACATACTAGGTGTTTCGCGAAAGCTTACGTAATGAAATTGTCTACTACGCTTTTTTCTTTTCCGCCTTCAAACTCGTACCGCTCCTTATTAGTTTGCCACTCATAAAAGGAAGAGATTCCGTATACAACAACGTAGTAGCAGTGGGTTGGCTGAAGCTTCGTCTGCTGATACCTTTTCGTTTTTTAGACGTCGTATAAAAGTTGTCCCGCTCCTTAATACTTCCCCAAACATATAAGGAACCGAGCACCCGTACGTACTAGGTGCTTCGCGAAAGCTTACCTAATGGAATTGTCTACTACACTTTTTTCTTTTCCGCCTTCAAACTCGTACCGCTCCTCATTAGTTTGCCACTCATAAAAGGAAGAGATTCCGTATATAACAACGTAGTAGCAGTAGGTTGGCTGAAGCTTCGTCTGCGAATACCTTTCCGTTATTTGGACGTCGTATAAAAGTTGTCCCGCTCCTTAATATTTCCCCAAACATATAAGGAACCGAGCACCCGTACGTACTAGGTGTTTCGCGAAAGCTTACCTAATGGAATTGTCTACTACGCTTTTTTCTTTTCCGCCTTCAAACTCGTACCGCTCCTCAGTAGTGTGCCACTCATAAAAGGAAGAGATTCCGTATACAACAACGTAGTAGCAGTGGGTTGGCTGAAGCTTCGTCTGCTGATACCTTTTCGTTTTTTGGACGTCGTATAAAAGTTGTCCCGCTCCTTAATATTTCCCAAAACATATAAGGAACCGAGCACCCGTACATACTAGGTGTTTCGCGAAAGCTTACCTAATGGAATTGTCTACTACGCTTTTTTCTTTTCCGCCTTCAAACTCGTACCGCTCCTCAGTAGTGTGCCACTCATAAAAGGAAGAGATTCCGTATATAACAACGTAGTAGCAGAGGGTTGGCTGAAGCTTCGTCTGCGAATACCTTTCCGTTTTTTGGACGTCGTATAAAAGTTGTCCCGCTCCTTAATACTTCCCCAAACATATAAGGAACCGAGCACCCGTACGTACTAGGTGTTTCGCGAAAGCTTACCTAATGGAATTGTCTACTACGCTTTTTTCTTTTCCGCCTTCAAACTCGTACCGCTCCTCAGTAGTGTGCCACTCATAAAAGGAAGAGATTCCGTATATAACAACGTAGTAGCAGAGGGTTGGCTGAAGCTTCGTCTGCGGATACCTTTCCGTTTTTTGGACGTCGTATAAAAGTTGTCCCGCTCCTTAATATTTCCCAAAACATATAAGGAACCGAGCACCCGTACATACTAGGTGTTTCGCGAAAGCTTACCTAATGGAATTGTCTACTACGCTTTTTTCTTTTCCGCCTTCAAACTCGTACCGCTCCTCATTAGTTTGCCACTCATAAAAGGAAGAGATTCCGTATATAACAACGTAGTAGCAGTGGGTTGGCTGAAGCTTCGTCTGCGAATACCTTTCCGTTTTTTGGACGTCGTATAAAAGGTGTCCCGCTCCTTAATATTTCCGCAAACATATAAGGAACCGAGCACCCGTACATACTAGGTGTTTCGCGAAAGCTTACGTAATGAAATTGTCTACTACGCTTTTTTCTTTTCCGCCTTCAAACTCGTACCGCTCCTTATTAGTTTGCCACTCATAAAAGGAAGAGATTCCGTATACAACAACGTAGTAGCAGTGGGTTGGCTGAAGCTTCGTCTGCTGATACCTTTTCGTTTTTTAGACGTCGTATAAAAGTTGTCCCGCTCCTTAATACTTCCCCAAACATATAAGGAACCGAGCACCCGTACGTACTAGGTGCTTCGCGAAAGCTTACCTAATGGAATTGTCTACTACACTTTTTTCTTTTCCGCCTTCAAACTCGTACCGCTCCTCATTAGTTTGCCACTCATAAAAGGAAGAGATTCCGTATATAACAACGTAGTAGCAGTAGGTTGGCTGAAGCTTCGTCTGCGAATACCTTTCCGTTATTTGGACGTCGTATAAAAGTTGTCCCGCTCCTTAATATTTCCCCAAACATATAAGGAACCGAGCACCCGTACGTACTAGGTGTTTCGCGAAAGCTTACCTAATGGAATTGTCTACTACGCTTTTTTCTTTTCCGCCTTCAAACTCGTACCGCTCCTCAGTAGTGTGCCACTCATAAAAGGAAGAGATTCCGTATATAACAACGTAGTAGCAGAGGGTTGGCTGAAGCTTCGTCTGCGAATACCTTTCCGTTTTTTGGACGTCGTATAAAAGTTGTCCCGCTCCTTAATATTTCCCAAAACATATAAGGAACCGAGCACCCGTACATACTAGGTGTTTCGCGAAAGCTTACCTAATGGAATTGTCTACTACGCTTTTTTCTTTTCCGCCTTCAAACTCGTACCGCTCCTCATTAGTTTGCCACTCATAAAAGGAAGAGATTCCGTATATAACAACGTAGTAGCAGTGGGTTGGCTGAAGCTTCGTCTGCGAATACCTTTCCGTTATTTGGACGTCGTATAAAAGTTGTCCCGCTCCTAATATTTCCCCAAACATATAAGGAACCGAGCACCCGTACGTACTAGGGGTTTCGCGAAAGCTTACCTAATGGAATTGTCTACTACGCTTTTTTCGTTTCCGCCTTCAAACTCGTACCGCTCCTCATTAGTTTGCCACTCATAAAAGGAAGTTTACGTATATAACAACGGAGTAGCAATGGTTTGGCTGAAGCTTCGTCTGCGGATATCTTTTCGTTTTTTGGACGTCGTATAAAAGTTGTCCCGCTCCTTAATACTTCCCCAAACATATAAGGAACCGAGCACCCGTACATACTAGGTGTTTCGCGAAAGCTTACGTAATGGAATTGTCTACTACGCTTTTTTCTTTTCCGCCTTCAAACTCGTACCGCTCCTTATTAGTTTGCCACTCATAAAAGGAAGAGATTCCGTATACAACAACGTAGTAGCAGTGGGTTGGCTGAAGCTTCGTCTGCTGATACCTTTTCGTTTTTTAGACGTCGTATAAAAGTTGTCCCGCTCCTTAATACTTCCCCAAACATATAAGGAACCGAGCACCCGTACGTACTAGGTGCTTCGCGAAAGCTTACCTAATGGAATTGTCTACTACACTTTTTTTCTTTTCCGCCTTCAAACTCGTACCGCTCCTCATTAGTTTGCCACTCATAAAAGGAAGAGATTCCGTATATAACAACGTAGTAGCAGTAGGTTGGCTGAAGCTTCGTCTGCGAATACCTTTCCGTTATTTGGACGTCGTATAAAAGTTGTCCCGCTCCTTAATATTTCCCCAAACATATCAGGAACCGAGCACCCGTACATACTAGGTGTTTCGCGAAAGCTTACCTAATGGAATTGTCTACTACGCTTTTTTCTTTTCCGCCTTCAAACTCGTACCGCTCCTCAGTAGTGTGCCACTCATAAAAGGAAGAGATTCCGTATATAACAACGTAGTAGCAGAGGGTTGGCTGAAGCTTCGTCTGCGAATACCTTTCCGTTTTTTGGACGTCGTATAAAAGTTGTCCCGCTCCTTAATATTTCCCAAAACATATAAGGAACCGAGCACCCGTACATACTGGGTGTTTCGCGAAAGCTTACCTAATGGAATTGTCTACTACGCTTTTTTCTTTTCCGCCTTCAAACTCGTACCGCTCCTCATTAGTTTGCCACTCATAAAAGGAAGAGATTCCGTATATAACAACGTAGTAGCAGTGGGTTGGCTGAAGCTTCGTCTGCGAATACCTTTCCGTTTTTTGGACGTCGTATAAAAGTTGTCCCGCTCCTTAATATTTCCCCAAACATATAAGGAACCGAGCACCCGTACATACTAGGTGTTTCGCGAAAGCTTACCTAATGGAATTGTCTACTACGCTTTTTTCTTTTCCGCCTTCAAACTCGTACCGGTCCTCATTAGTTTGCCACTCATAAAAGGAAGAGATTCTGTATATAACAACGTAGTAGCAGTGGGTTGGCTGAAGCTTCGTCTGCGAATACCTTTCCGTTTTTTGGACGTCGTATAAAAGTTGTGCCGCTCCTTAATATTTCCCCAAACATATAAGGAACCGAGCACCCGTACGTACTAGGTGTTTCGCGAAAGCTTACCTAATGGAATTGTCTACTACGCTTTTTTCTTTTCCGCCTTCAAACTCGTACCGCTCCTCATTAGTTTGCCACTCATAAAAGGAAGAGATTCCGTATACAACAACGTAGTAGCAGTGGGTTGGCTGAAGCTTCGTCTGCTGATACCTTTTCGTTTTTTAGACGTCGTATAAAAGTTGTCCCGCTCCTTAATACTTCCCCAAACATATAAGGAACCGAGCACCCGTACGTACTAGGTGCTTCGCGAAAGCTTACCTAATGGAATTGTCTACTACACTTTTTTCTTTTCCGCCTTCAAACTCGTACCGCTCCTCATTAGTTTGCCACTCATAAAAGGAAGAGATTCCGTATATAACAACGTAGTAGCAGTAGGTTGGCTGAAGCTTCGTCTGCGAATACCTTCCCGTTATTTGGACGTCGTATAAAAGTTGTCCCGCTCCTTAATATTTCCCCAAACATATAAGGAACCGAGCACCCGTACGTACTAGGTGTTTCGCGAAAGCTTACCTAATGGAATTGTCTACTACGCTTTTTCCGTTTCCGCCTTCAAACTCGTACCGCTCCTCATTAGTTTGCCACTCATAAAAGGAAGTTTACGTATATAACAACGGAGTAGCAATGGTTTGGCTGAAGCTTCGTCTGCGGATATCTTTTCGTTTTTTGGACGTCGTATAAAAGTTGTCCCGCTCCTTAATACTTCCCCAAACATATAAGGAACCGAGCACCCGTACGTACTAGGTGTTTCGCGAAAGCTTACCTAATGGAATTGTCTACTACGCTTTTTTCTTTTCCGCCTTCAAACTCGTACCGCTCCTCAGTAGTGTGCCACTCATAAAAGGAAGAGATTCCGTATATAACAACGTAGTAGCAGAGGGTTGGCTGAAGCTTCGTCTGCGAATACCTTTCCGTTTTTTGGACGTCGTATAAAAGTTGTCCCGCTCCTTAATACTTCCCCAAACATATAAGGAACCGAGCACCCGTACGTACTAGGTGTTTCGCGAAAGCTTACCTAATGGAATTGTCTACTACGCTTTTTTCTTTTCCGCCTTCAAACTCGTACCGCTCCTCAGTAGTGTGCCACTCATAAAAGGAAGAGATTCCGTATATAACAACGTAGTAGCAGAGGGTTGGCTGAAGCTTCGTCTGCGAATACCTTTCCGTTTTTTGGACGTCGTATAAAAGTTGTCCCGCTCCTTAATACTTCCCCAAACATATAAGGAACCGAGCACCCGTACGTACTAGGTGTTTCGCGAAAGCTTACCTAATGGAATTGTCTACTACGCTTTTTTCTTTTCCGCCTTCAAACTCGTACCGCTCCTCAGTAGTGTGCCACTCATAAAAGGAAGAGATTCCGTATATAACAACGTAGTAGCAGAGGGTTGGCTGAAGCTTCGTCTGCGAATACCTTTCCGTTTTTTGGACGTCGTATAAAAGTTGTCCCGCTCCTTAATATTTCCCAAAACATATAAGGAACCGAGCACCCGTACATACTAGGTGTTTCGCGAAAGCTTACCTAATGGAATTGTCTACTACGCTTTTTTCTTTTCCGCCTTCAAACTCGTACCGCTCCTCATTAGTTTGCCACTCATAAAAGGAAGAGATTCCGTATATAACAACGTAGTAGCAGTGGGTTGGCTGAAGCTTCGTCTGCGAATACCTTTCCGTTTTTTGGACGTCGTATAAAAGGTGTCCCGCTCCTTAATATTTCCGCAAACATATAAGGAACCGAGCACCCGTACATACTAGGTGTTTCGCGAAAGCTTACGTAATGAAATTGTCTACTACGCTTTTTTCTTTTCCGCCTTCAAACTCGTACCGCTCCTTATTAGTTTGCCACTCATAAAAGGAAGAGATTCCGTATACAACAACGTAGTAGCAGTGGGTTGGCTGAAGCTTCGTCTGCTGATACCTTTTCGTTTTTTAGACGTCGTATAAAAGTTGTCCCGCTCCTTAATACTTCCCCAAACATATAAGGAACCGAGCACCCGTACGTACTAGGTGCTTCGCGAAAGCTTACCTAATGGAATTGTCTACTACACTTTTTTCTTTTCCGCCTTCAAACTCGTACCGCTGCTCATTAGTTTGCCACTCATAAAAGGAAGAGATTCCGTATATAACAACGTAGTAGCAGTGGGTTGGCTGAAGCTTCGTCTGCGAATACCTTTCCGTTTTTTGGGCGTCGTATAAAAGTTGTCCCGCTACTTAATACTTCCCCAAACATATAAGGAACCGAGCACCCGTACGTACTAGGTGTTTCGCTAAAGCTTACTCAATGGAATTGTCTGCTACGCTTTTTTTCTTTTCCGCCTTCAAACTCGTACCGCTCCTCAGTAGTTTGCCACTCATAAAAATAAGTTTACGTATATAACAACGGAGTAGCAATGGGTTGGCTGAGGCTTCGTCTGCGGATATGTTTTCGTTTTTTGGACGTCGTATAAAAGTTGTCCCGCTCCTTAATACTTCCCCAAACATATAAGGAACCGAGCACCCGTACGTACTAGGTGTTTCGCGAAACCTTACCTAATGGAATTGTCTACTACGGTTTTTTCTTTTCCGCCTTCAAACTCGTACCGCTCCTCAGTAGTTTGCCACTCATAAAAGGAAGAGTTTCCGTATATAACAACGGAGTAGCAATGGGTTGGCTGAAGCTTCGTCTGCGGATACCTTTTCGTTTTTTTGGACGTCGTATAAAAGTTGTCCCGCTCCTTAATATTTCCTCAAACATATAAGGAACCGAGCACCCGTACATACTAGGTGTTTCGCGAAAGCTTACCTAATGGAATTGTCTGCTGCGCTTTTTCCTTTTCCGCCTTCAAACTCGTACCGCTCCTCAGTAGTGTGCCACTCATAAAAGGAAGAGATTCCGTATATGACAACGTAGTAGCAGTGGGTTGACTGAAGCTTCGTCTGCGAATACCTTTCCGTTTTTTGGACGTCGTATAAAAGTTGTCCCGCTCCTTAATACTTCCCCAAACTTATAAGGAACCGAGCACCCGTGCGTACTAGGTGTTTCGCGAAAGCTTACCTAATGGAATTGTCTACTACGCTTTTTTCTTTTCCGCCTTCAAACTCGTACCGCTCCTCAGTAGTGTGCCACTCATAAAAGGAAGAGATTCCGTATATAACAACGTAGTAGCAGTGGGTTGGCTGAAGCTTCGTCTGCGAATACCTTTCCGTTTTTTGGACGTCGTATAAAAGTTGTCCCGCTCCTTAATATTTCCCTAAATATATAAGGAACCGAGCACCCGTAAATACTAGGTGTTTCGCGAAAGCTTACCTAATGGAATTGTCTACTACGCTTTTTTCTTTTCCGCCTTCAAACTCGTACCGCTCCTCATTAGTTTGCCACTCATAAAAGGAAGAGATTCCGTATATAACAACGTAGTAGCAGTGGGTTGGCTGAAGCTTCGTCTGCGAATACCTTTCCGTTTTTTGGACGTCGTATAAAAGTTGTCCCGCTCCTTAATATTTCCCCAAACATATAAGAAACCGAGCACCCGTACATACTAGGTGTTTCGCGAAAGGTTACCTAATGGAATTGTCTACTACGCTTTTTTCTTTTCCGCCTTCAAACTCGTACCGCTCCTCATTAGTTTGCCACTCATAAAAGGAAGAGATTCCGTATACAACAACGTAGTAGCAGTGGGTTGGCTGAAGCTTCGTCTGCGAATACCTTTCCGTTTTTTGGACGTCGTATAAAAGTTGTCCCGCTCCTTAATATTTCCCCAAACATATAAGGAACCGAGCACCCGTACATACTAGGTGTTTCGCGAAAGCTTACCTAATGGAATTGTCTACTACGCTTTTTTCTTTTCCGCCTTCAAACTCGTACCGGTCCTCATTAGTTTGCCACTCATAAAAGGAAGAGATTCCGTATATAACAACGTAGTAGCAGTGGGTTGGCTGAAGCTTCGTCTGCGAATACCTTTCCGTTTTTTGGACGTCGTATAAAAGTTGTCCCGCTCCTTAATATTTCCCCAAACATATAAGGAACCGAGCACCCGTACGTACTAGGTGTTTCGCGAAAGCTTACCTAATGGAATTGTCTACTACGCTTTTTTCTTTTCCGCCTTCAAACTCGTACCGCTCCTCATTAGTTTGCCACTCATAAAAGGAAGAGATTCCGTATATAACAACGTAGTAGCAGTGGGTTGGCTGAAGCTTCGTCTGCGAATACCTTTCCGTTTTTTGGACGTCGTATAAAAGTTGTCCCGCTCCTTAATACTTCCCCAAACATATAAGGAACCGAGCACCCGTACATACTAGTTGTTTCGCGAAAGCTTACCTAATGGAATTGTCTACTACGCTTTTTTCTTTTCCGCCTTCAAACTCGTACCGCTCCTTATTAGTTTCCCACTCATAAAAGGAAGTTTACGTATATAACAACGTAGTAGCAGTGGGTTGGCTAAAGCTTCGTCTGCGAATACCTTTCCATTTTTTGGACGTCGTATAAAAGTTGTCCCGCTCCTTAATATTTCCCCAAACATATAAGAAACCGAGCACCCGTACATACTAGGTGTTTCGCGAAAGCTTACCTAATGGAATTGTCTACTACGCTTTTTTCTTTTCCGCCTTCAAACTCGTACCGCTGCTCATTAGTTTGCCACTCATAAAAGGAAGAGATTCCGTATATAACAACGTAGTAGCAGTGGGTTGGCTGAAGCTTCGTCTGCGAATACCTTTCCGTTTTTTGGACGTCGTATAAAAGTTGTCCCGCTCCTTAATATTTCCCCAAACATATAAGGAACCGAGCACCCGTACATACTAGGTGTTTCGCGAAAGCTTACCTAATGGAATTGTCTACTACGCTTTTTTCTTTTCCGCCTTCAAACTCGTACCGCTCCTCATTAGTTTGCCACTCATAAAAGGCAGAGATTCCGTATATAACAACGTAGTAGCAGTGGGTTGGCTGAAGCTTCGTCTGTGAATACCTTTCCGTTTTTTGGACGTCGTATAAAAGTTGTCCCGCTCTTAATATTTCCCCAAACATATAAGGAACCGAGCACCCGTACATACTAGGTGTTTCGCGAAAGCTTACCTAATGAAATTGTCTACTACGCTTTTTTCTTTTCCGCCTTCAAACTCGTACCGCTCCTCATTAGTTTGCCACTCATAAAAGGAAGAGATTTCGTATATAAAAACGTAGTAGCAGTGGGTTGGCTGAAGCTTCGTCTGCGAATACCTTTCCGTTTTTTGGACGTCGTATAAAAGTTCTCCCGCTCCTTAATATTTACCCAAACATATAAGGAACCGAGCACCCGTACATACTAGGTGTTTCGCGAAAGCTTACCTAATGGAATTGTCTACTACGCTTTTTTCTTTTCCGCCTTCAAACTCGTACCACTCCTCATTAATTTGCCACTCATAACAGGAAGAGATTCCGTATATAACAACGTAGTAGCAGTGGGTTGGCTGAAGCTTCGTCTGCGAATACCTTTCCGTTTTTTGGACGTCGTATAAAAGTTGTCCCGCTACTTAATACTTCCCCAAACATATAAGGAACCGAGCACCCGTACGTACTAGGTGTTTCGCTAAAGCTTACTCAATGGAATTGTCTGCTACGCTTTTTTTCTTTTCCGCCTTCAAACTCGTACCGCTCCTCAGTAGTTTGCCACTCATAAAAGGAAGAGATTCCGTATATAACAACGTAGTAGCAGTGGGTTGGCTGAAGCTTCGTCTGCGAATACCTTTCCGTTTTTTGGACGTCGTATAAAAGTTGTCCCGCTACTTAATACTTCCCCAAACATATAAGGAACCGAGCACCCGTACGTACTAGGTGTTTCGCTAAAGCTTACTCAATGGAATTGTCTGCTACGCTTTTTTTGTTTTCCGCCTTCAAACTCGTACCGCTCCTCAGTAGTGTGCCACTCATAAAAGGAAGAGATTCCGTATATAACAACGTAGTAGCAGTGGGTTGACTGAAGCATCGTCTGCGAATACCTTTCCGTTTTTTGGACGTCGTATAAAAGTTGTCCCGCTCCTTAATACTTCCCCAAACTTATAAGGAACCGAGCACCCGTGCGTACTAGGTGTTTCGCGAAAGCTTACCTAATGGAATTGTCTACTATGCTTTTTTCTTTTCCGCCTTCAAACTCGTACCGCTCCTCAGTAGTGTGCCACTCATAAAAGGAAGAGATTCCGTATATAACAACGTAGTAGCAGTGGGTTGGCTGAAGCTTCGTCTGCGAATACCTTTCCGTTTTTTGGACGTCGTATAAAAGTTGTCCCGCTCCTTAATATTTCCCTAAATATATAAGGAACCGAGCACCCGTACATACTAGGTGTTTCGCGAAAGCTTACCTAATGGAATTGTCTACTACGCTTTTTTCTTTTCCGCCTTCAAACTCGTACCGCTCCTCATTAGTTTGCCACTCATAAAAGGAAGAGATTCCGTATATAACAACGTAGTAGCAGTGGGTTGGCTGAAGCTTCGTCTGCGAATACCTTTCCGTTTTTTGGACGTCGTATAAAAGTTGTCCCGCTCCTTAATATTTCCCCAAACATATAAGAAACCGAGCACCCGTACATACTAGGTGTTTCGCGAAAGGTTACCTAATGGAATTGTCTACTACGCTTTTTTCTTTTCCGCCTTCAAACTCGTACCGCTCCTCATTAGTTTGCCACTCATAAAAGGAAGAGATTCCGTATACAACAACGTAGTAGCAGTGGGTTGGCTGAAGCTTCGTCTGCGAATACCTTTCCGTTTTTTGGACGTCGTATAAAAGTTGTCCCGCTCCTTAATATTTCCCCAAACATATAAGGAACCGAGCACCCGTACATACTAGGTGTTTCGCGAAAGCTTACCTAATGGAATTGTCTACTACGCTTTTTTCTTTTCCGCCTTCAAACTCGTACCGGTCCTCATTAGTTTGCCACTCATAAAAGGAAGAGATTCCGTATATAACAACGTAGTAGCAGTGGGTTGGCTGAAGCTTCGTCTGCGAATACCTTTCCGTTTTTTGGACGTCGTATAAAAGTTGTCCCGCTCCTTAATATTTCCCCAAACATATAAGGAACCGAGCACCCGTACGTACTAGGTGTTTCGCGAAAGCTTACCTAATGGAATTGTCTACTACGCTTTTTTCTTTTCCGCCTTCAAACTCGTACCGCTCCTCATTAGTTTGCCACTCATAAAAGGAAGAGATTCCGTATATAACAACGTAGTAGCAGTGGGTTGGCTGAAGCTTCGTCTGCGAATACCTTTCCGTTTTTTGGACGTCGTATAAAAGTTGTCCCGCTCCTTAATACTTCCCCAAACATATAAGGAACCGAGCACCCGTACATACTAGTTGTTTCGCGAAAGCTTACCTAATGGAATTGTCTACTACGCTTTTTTCTTTTCCGCCTTCAAACTCGTACCGCTCCTTATTAGTTTGCCACTCATAAAAGGAAGTTTACGTATATAACAACGTAGTAGCAGTGGGTTGGCTAAAGCTTCGTCTGCGAATACCTTTCCATTTTTTGGACGTCGTATAAAAGTTGTCCCGCTCCTTAATATTTCCCCAAACATATAAGAAACCGAGCACCCGTACATACTAGGTGTTTCGCGAAAGCTTACCTAATGGAATTGTCTACTACGCTTTTTTCTTTTCCGCCTTCAAACTCGTACCGCTGCTCATTAGTTTGCCACTCATAAAAGGAAGAGATTCCGTATATAACAACGTAGTAGCAGTGGGTTGGCTGAAGCTTCGTCTGCGAATACCTTTCCGTTTTTTGGACGTCGTATAAAAGTTGTCCCGCTCCTTAATATTTCCCCAAACATATAAGGAACCGAGCACCCGTACATACTAGGTGTTTCGCGAAAGCTTACCTAATGGAATTGTCTACTACGCTTTTTTCTTTTCCGCCTTCAAACTCGTACCGCTCCTCATTAGTTTGCCACTCATAAAAGGCAGAGATTCCGTATATAACAACGTAGTAGCAGTGGGTTGGCTGAAGCTTCGTCTGCGAATACCTTTCCGTTTTTTGGACGTCGTATAAAAGTTGTCCCGCTCTTAATATTTCCCCAAACATATAAGGAACCGAGCACCCGTACATACTAGGTGTTTCGCGAAAGCTTACCTAATGAAATTGTCTACTACGCTTTTTTCTTTTCCGCCTTCAAACTCGTACCGCTCCTCATTAGTTTGCCACTCATAAAAGGAAGAGATTTCGTATATAAAAACGTAGTAGCAGTGGGTTGGCTGAAGCTTCGTCTGCGAATACCTTTCCGTTTTTTGGACGTCGTATAAAAGTTCTCCCGCTCCTTAATATTTACCCAAACATATAAGGAACCGAGCACCCGTACATACTAGGTGTTTCGCGAAAGCTTACCTAATGGAATTGTCTACTACGCTTTTTTCTTTTCCGCCTTCAAACTCGTACCACTCCTCATTAATTTGCCACTCATAACAGGAAGAGATTCCGTATATAACAACGTAGTAGCAGTGGGTTGGCTGAAGCTTCGTCTGCGAATACCTTTCCGTTTTTTGGACGTCGTATAAAAGTTGTCCCGCTACTTAATACTTCCCCAAACATATAAGGAACCGAGCACCCGTACGTACTAGGTGTTTCGCTAAAGCTTACTCAATGGAATTGTCTGCTACGCTTTTTTTCTTTTCCGCCTTCAAACTCGTACCGCTCCTCAGTAGTTTGCCACTCATAAAAGGAAGAGATTCCGTATATAACAACGTAGTAGCAGTGGGTTGGCTGAAGCTTCGTCTGCGAATACCTTTCCGTTTTTTGGACGTCGTATAAAAGTTGTCCCGCTACTTAATACTTCCCCAAACATATAAGGAACCGAGCACCCGTACGTACTAGGTGTTTCGCTAAAGCTTACTCAATGGAATTGTCTGCTACGCTTTTTTTGTTTTCCGCCTTCAAACTCGTACCGCTCCTCAGTAGTGTGCCACTCATAAAAGGAAGAGATTCCGTATATAACA
Source organism: Haemaphysalis longicornis (assembly GCF_048455015.1). NCBI lineage: Eukaryota > Metazoa > Arthropoda > Arachnida > Ixodida > Ixodidae > Haemaphysalis > Haemaphysalis longicornis. The sequence goes on along the minus strand of NW_027526295.1, from coordinate 27,801,508 downwards.
ACGTAGTAGCAGTGGGTTGACTGAAGCATCGTCTGCGAATACCTTTCCGTTTTTTGGACGTCGTATAAAAGTTGTCCCGCTCCTTAATACTTCCCCAAACTTATAAGGAACCGAGCACCCGTGCGTACTAGGTGTTTCGCGAAAGCTTACCTAATGGAATTGTCTACTATGCTTTTTTCTTTTCCGCCTTCAAACTCGTACCGCTCCTCAGTAGTGTGCCACTCATAAAAGGAAGAGATTCCGTATATAACAACGTAGTAGCAGTGGGTTGGCTGAAGCTTCGTCTGCGAATACCTTTCCGTTTTTTGGACGTCGTATAAAAGTTGTCCCGCTCCTTAATATTTCCCTAAATATATAAGGAACCGAGCACCCGTACATACTAGGTGTTTCGCGAAAGCTTACCTAATGGAATTGTCTACTACGCTTTTTTCTTTTCCGCCTTCAAACTCGTACCGCTCCTCATTAGTTTGCCACTCATAAAAGGAAGAGATTCCGTATATAACAACGTAGTAGCAGTGGGTTGGCTGAAGCTTCGTCTGCGAATACCTTTCCGTTTTTTGGACGTCGTATAAAAGTTGTCCCGCTCCTTAATATTTCCCCAAACATATAAGGAACCGAGCACCCGTACATACTAGGTGTTTCGCGAAAGCTTACCTAATGGAATTGTCTACTACGCTTTTTTCTTTTCCGCCTTCAAACTCGTACCGCTCCTCATTAGTTTGCGACTCATAAAAGGAAGAGATTCCGTATATAACAACGTAGTAGCAGTGGGTTGGCTGAAGCTTCGTCTGCGAATACCTTTCCGTTTTTTGGACGTCGTATAAAAGTGGTCCCGCTCCTTAATATTTCCCCAAACATATAAGGAACCGAGCACCCGTACATACTAGGTGTTTCGCGAAAGCTTACCTAATGGAATTGTCTACTACGCTTTTTTCTTTTCCGCCTTCAAACTCGTACCGCTCCTCATTAGTTTGCCACTCATAAAAGGAAGAGATTCCGTATATAACAACGTAGTAGCAGTGGGTTGGCTGAAGCTTCGTCTGCGAATACCTTTCCGTTTTTTGGACGTCGTATAAAAGTTGTCCCGCTCCTTAATATTTCCCCAAACATATAAGGAACCGAGCACCCGTACATACTAGGTGTTTCGCGAAAGCTTATCTAATGGAATTGTCTGCTACGCTTTTTTTCTTTTCCGCCTTCAAACTCGTACCGCTCCTCAGTAGTTTGCCACTCATAAAAGGAAGTTTACGTATACAACAACGGAGTAGCAATGGGTTGGCTGAAGCTTCGTCTGCGAATACCTTTCCGTTTTTTGGACGTCGTATAAAAGTTCTCCCGCTCCTTAATATTTACCCAAACATATAAGGAACCGAGCACCCGTACATACTAGTTGTTTCGCGAAAGCTTACCTAATGGAATTGTCTACTACGCTTTTTTCTTTTCCGCCTTCAAACTCGTACCGCTCCTCATTAGTTTGCCACTCATAAAAGGAAGAGATTCCGTATATAACAACGTAGTAGCAGTGGGTTGGCTGAAGCTTCGTCTGCGAATACCTTTCCGTTTTTTGGACGTCGTATAAAAGTTGTCCCGCTACTTAATACTTCCCCAAACATATAAGGAACCGAGCACCCGTACGTACTAGGTGTTTCGCTAAAGCTTACTCAATGGAATTGTCTGCTACGCTTTTTTTCTTTTCCGCCTTCAAACTCGTACCGCTCCTCAGTAGTTTGCCACTCATAAAAATAAGTTTACGTATATAACAACGGAGTAGCAATGGGTTGGCTGAAGCTTCGTCTGCGGATATGTTTTCGTTTTTTGGACGTCGTATAAAAGTTGTCCCGCTCCTTAATACTTCCCCAAACATATAAGGAACCGAGCACCCGTACGTACTAGGTGTTTCGCGAAAGCTTACCTAATGGAATTGTCTACTACGGTTTTTTCTTTTCCGCCTTCAAACTCGTACCGCTCCTCAGTAGTTTGCCACTCATAAAAGGAAGAGTTTCCGTATATAACAACGGAGTAGCAATGGGTTGGCTGAAGCTTCGTCTGCGGATACCTTTTCGTTTTTTTGGACGTCGTATAAAAGTTGTCCCGCTCCTTAATATTTCCTCAAACATATAAGGAACCGACCACCCGTACATACTAGGTGTTTCGCGAAAGCTTACCTAATGGAATTGTCTGCTGCGCTTTTTCCTTTTCCGCCTTCAAACTCGTACCGCTCCTCAGTAGTGTGCCACTCATAAAAGGAAGAGATTCCGTATATGACAACGTAGTAGCAGTGGGTTGACTGAAGCTTCGTCTGCGAATACCTTTCCGTTTTTTGGAAGTCGTATAAAAGTTGTCCCGCTCCTTAATACTTCCCCAAACTTATAAGGAACCGAGCACCCGTGCGTACTAGGTGTTTCGCGAAAGCTTACCTAATGGAATTGTCTACTACGCTTTTTTCTTTTCCGCCTTCAAACTCGTACCGCTCCTCAGTAGTGTGCCACTCATAAAAGGAAGAGATTCCGTATATAACAACGTAGTAGCAGTGGGTTGGCAGAAGCTTCGTCTGCGAATACCTTTCCGTTTTTTGGACGTCGTATAAAAGTTGTCCCGCTCCTTAATATTTCCCTCAATATATAAGGAACCGAGCACCCGTAAATACTAGGTGTTTCGCGAAAGCTTACCTAATGGAATTGTCTACTACGCTTTTTTCTTTTCCGCCTTCAAACTCGTACCGCTCCTCATTAGTTTGCCACTCATAAAAGGAAGAGATTCCGTATATAACAACGTAGTAGCAGTGGGTTGGCTGAAGCTTCGTCTGCGAATACCTTTCCGTTTTTTGGACGTCGTATAAAAGTTGTCCCGCTCCTTAATATTTCCCCAAACATATAAGGAACCGAGCACCCCTACATACTAGGTGTTTCGCGAAAGGTTACCTAATGGAATTGTCTACTACGCTTTTTTCTTTTCCGCCTTCAAACTCGTACCGCTCCTCATTAGTTTGCCACTCATAAAAGGAAGAGATTCCGTATACAACAACGTAGTAGCAGTGGGTTGGCTGAAGCTTCGTCTGCGAATACCTTTCCGTTTTTTGGACGTCGTATAAAAGTTGTCCCGCTCCTTAATATTTCCCCAAACATATAAGGAACCGAGCACCCGTACATACTAGGTGTTTCGCGAAAGCTTACCTAATGGAATTGTCTACTACGCTTTTTTCTTTTCCGCCTTCAAACTCGTACCGGTCCTCATTAGTTTGCCACTCATAAAAGGAAGAGATTCCGTATATAACAACGTAGTAGCAGTGGGTTGGCTGAAGCTTCGTCTGCGAATACCTTTCCGTTTTTTGGACGTCGTATAAAAGTTGTCCCGCTCCTTAATATTTCCCCAAACATATAAGGAACCGAGCACCCGTAGGTACTAGGTGTTTCGCGAAAGCTTACCTAATGGAATTGTCTACTACGCTTTTTTCTTTTCCGCCTTCAAACTCGTACCGCTCCTCAGTAGTTTGCCACTCATAAAAGGAAGAGTTTCCGTATATAACAACGGAGTAGCAATGGGTTGGCTGAAGCTTCGTCTGCGGATACCTTTTCGTTTTTTTGGACGTCGTATAAAAGTTGTCCCGCTCCTTAATATTTCCTCAAACATATAAGGAACCGAGCACCCGTACATACTAGGTGTTTCGCGAAAGCTTACCTAATGGAATTGTCTGCTGCGCTTTTTCCTTTTCCGCCTTCAAACTCGTACCGCTCCTCAGTAGTGTGCCACTCATAAAAGGAAGAGATTCCGTATATGACAACGTAGTAGCAGTGGGTTGACTGAAGCTTCGTCTGCGAATACCTTTCCGTTTTTTGGACGTCGTATAAAAGTTGTCCCGCTCCTTAATACTTCCCCAAACTTATAAGGAACCGAGCACCCGTGCGTACTAGGTGTTTCGCGAAAGCTTACCTAATGGAATTGTCTACTACGCTTTTTTCTTTTCCGCCTTCAAACTCGTACCGCTCCTCAGTAGTGTGCCACTCATAAAAGGAAGAGATTCCGTATATAACAACGTAGTAGCAGTGGGTTGGCTGAAGCTTCGTCTGCGAATACCTTTCCGTTTTTTGGACGTCGTATAAAAGTTGTCCCGCTCCTTAATATTTCCCTAAATATATAAGGAACCGAGCACCCGTAAATACTAGGTGTTTCGCGAAAGCTTACCTAATGGAATTGTCTACTACGCTTTTTTCTTTTCCGCCTTCAAACTCGTACCGCTCCTCATTATTTTGCCACTCATAAAAGGAAGAGATTCCGTATATAACAACGTAGTAGCAGTGGGTTGGCTGAAGCTTCGTCTGCGAATACCTTACCGTTTTTTGGACGTCGTATAAAAGTTGTCCCGCTCCTTAATATTTCCGCAAACATATAAGGAACCGAGCACCCGTACATACTAGGTGTTTCGCGAAAGGTTACCTAATGGAATTGTCTACTACGCTTTTTTCTTTTCCGCCTTCAAACTCGTACCGCTCCTCATTAGTTTGCCACTCATAAAAGGAAGAGATTCCGTATACAACAACGTAGTAGCAGTGGGTTGGCTGAAGCTTCGTCTGCGAATACCTTTCCGTTTTTTGGACGTCGTATAAAAGTTGTCCCGCTCCTTAATATTTCCCCAAACATATAAGGAACCGAGCACCCGTACATACTAGGTGTTTCGCGAAAGCTTACCTAATGGAATTGTCTACTACGCTTTTTTCTTTTCCGCCTTCAAACTCGTACCGGTCCTCATTAGTTTGCCACTCATAAAAGGAAGAGATTCCGTATATAACAACGTAGTAGCAGTGGGTTGGCTGAAGCTTCGTCTGTGAATACCTTTCCGTTTTTTGGACGTCGTATAAAAGTTGTCCCGCTCCTTAATATTTCCCCAAACATATAAGGAACCGAGCACCCGTACGTACTAGGTGTTTCGCGAAAGCTTACCTAATGGAATTGTCTACTACGCTTTTTTCTTTTCCGCCTTCAAACTCGTACCGCTCCTCATTAGTTTGCCACTCATAAAAGGAAGAGATTCCGTATATAACAACGTAGTAGCAGTGGGTTGGCTGAAGCTTCGTCTGCGAATACCTTTCCGTTTTTTGGACGTCGTATAAAAGTTGTCCCGCTCCTTAATACTTCCCCAAACATATAAGGAACCGAGCACCCGTACATACTAGTTGTTTCGCGAAAGCTTACCTAATGGAATTGTCTACTACGCTTTTTTCTTTTCCGCCTTCAAACTCGTACCGCTCCTTATTAGTTTGCCACTCATAAAAGGAAGTTTACGTATATAACAACGTAGTAGCAGTGGGTTGGCTAAAGCTTCGTCTGCGAATACCTTTCCATTTTTTGGACGTCGTATAAAAGTTGTCCCGCTCCTTAATATTTCCCCAAACATATAAGAAACCGAGCACCCGTACATACTAGGTGTTTCGCGAAAGCTTACCTAATGGAATTGTCTACTACGCTTTTTTCTTTTCCGCCTTCAAACTCGTACCGCTGCTCATTAGTTTGCCACTCATAAAAGGAAGAGATTCCGTATATAACAACGTAGTAGCAGTGGGTTGGCTGAAGCTTCGTCTGCGAATACCTTTCCGTTTTTTGGACGTCGTATAAAAGTTGTCCCGCTCCTTAATATTTCCCCAAACATATAAGGAACCGAGCACCCGTACATACTAGGTGTTTCGCGAAAGCTTACCTAATGGAATTGTCTACTACGCTTTTTTCTTTTCCGCCTTCAAACTCGTACCGCTCCTCATTAGTTTGCCACTCATAAAAGGAAGAGATTTCGTATATAAAAACGTAGTAGCAGTGGGTTGGCTGAAGCTTCGTCTGCGAATACCTTTCCGTTTTTTGGACGTCGTATAAAAGTTCTCCCGCTCCTTAATATTTACCCAAACATATAAGGAACCGAGCACCCGTACATACTAGGTGTTTCGCGAAAGCTTACCTAATGGAATTGTCTACTACGCTTTTTTCTTTTCCGCCTTCAAACTCGTACCACTCCTCATTAATTTGCCACTCATAACAGGAAGAGATTCCGTATATAACAACGTAGTAGCAGTGGGTTGGCTGAAGCTTCGTCTGCGAATACCTTTCCGTTTTTTGGACGTCGTATAAAAGTTGTCCCGCTACATAATACTTCCCCAAACATATAAGGAACCGAGCACCCGTACGTACTAGGTGTTTCGCTAAAGCTTACTCAATGGAATTGTCTGCTACGCTTTTTTTCTTTTCCGCCTTCAAACTCGTACCGCTCCTCAGTAGTTTGCCACTCATAAAAGGAAGAGATTCCGTATATAACAACGTAGTAGCAGTGGGTTGGCTGAAGCTTCGTCTGCGAATACCTTTCCGTTTTTTGGACGTCGTATAAAAGTTGTCCCGCTACTTAATACTTCCCCAAACATATAAGGAACCGAGCACCCGTACGTACTAGGTGTTTCGCTAAAGCTTACTCAATGGAATTGTCTGCTACGCTTTTTTTGTTTTCCGCCTTCAAACTCGTACCGCTCCTCAGTAGTGTGCCACTCATAAAAGGAAGAGATTCCGTATATAACAACGTAGTAGCAGTGGGTTGACTGAAGCATCGTCTGCGAATACCTTTCCGTTTTTTGGACGTCGTATAAAAGTTGTCCCGCTCCTTAATACTTCCCCAAACTTATAAGGAACCGAGCACCCGTGCGTACTAGGTGTTTCGCGAAAGCTTACCTAATGGAATTGTCTACTATGCTTTTTTCTTTTCCGCCTTCAAACTCGTACCGCTCCTCAGTAGTGTGCCACTCATAAAAGGAAGAGATTCCGTATATAACAACGTAGTAGCAGTGGGTTGGCTGAAGCTTCGTCTGCGAATACCTTTCCGTTTTTTGGACGTCGTATAAAAGTTGTCCCGCTCCTTAATATTTCCCTAAATATATAAGGAACCGAGCACCCGTACATACTAGGTGTTTCGCGAAAGCTTACCTAATGGAATTGTCTACTACGCTTTTTTCTTTTCCGCCTTCAAACTCGTACCGCTCCTCATTAGTTTGCCACTCATAAAAGGAAGAGATTCCGTATATAACAACGTAGTAGCAGTGGGTTGGCTGAAGCTTCGTCTGCGAATACCTTTCCGTTTTTTGGACGTCGTATAAAAGTTGTCCCGCTCCTTAATATTTCCCCAAACATATAAGGAACCGAGCACCCGTACATACTAGGTGTTTCGCGAAAGCTTACCTAATGGAATTGTCTACTACGCTTTTTTCTTTTCCGCCTTCAAACTCGTACCGCTCCTCATTAGTTTGCGACTCATAAAAGGAAGAGATTCCGTATATAACAACGTAGTAGCAGTGGGTTGGCTGAAGCTTCGTCTGCGAATACCTTTCCGTTTTTTGGACGTCGTATAAAAGTGGTCCCGCTCCTTAATATTTCCCCAAACATATAAGGAACCGAGCACCCGTACATACTAGGTGTTTCGCGAAAGCTTACCTAATGGAATTGTCTACTACGCTTTTTTCTTTTCCGCCTTCAAACTCGTACCGCTCCTCATTAGTTTGCCACTCATAAAAGGAAGAGATTCCGTATATAACAACGTAGTAGCAGTGGGTTGGCTGAAGCTTCGTCTGCGAATACCTTTCCGTTTTTTGGACGTCGTATAAAAGTTGTCCCGCTCCTTAATATTTCCCCAAACATATAAGGAACCGAGCACCCGTACATACTAGGTGTTTCGCGAAAGCTTATCTAATGGAATTGTCTGCTACGCTTTTTTTCTTTTCCGCCTTCAAACTCGTACCGCTCCTCAGTAGTTTGCCACTCATAAAAGGAAGTTTACGTATACAACAACGGAGTAGCAATGGGTTGGCTGAAGCTTCGTCTGCGAATACCTTTCCGTTTTTTGGACGTCGTATAAAAGTTCTCCCGCTCCTTAATATTTACCCAAACATATAAGGAACCGAGCACCCGTACATACTAGTTGTTTCGCGAAAGCTTACCTAATGGAATTGTCTACTACGCTTTTTTCTTTTCCGCCTTCAAACTCGTACCGCTCCTCATTAGTTTGCCACTCATAAAAGGAAGAGATTCCGTATATAACAACGTAGTAGCAGTGGGTTGGCTGAAGCTTCGTCTGCGAATACCTTTCCGTTTTTTGGACGTCGTATAAAAGTTGTCCCGCTACTTAATACTTCCCCAAACATATAAGGAACCGAGCACCCGTACGTACTAGGTGTTTCGCTAAAGCTTACTCAATGGAATTGTCTGCTACGCTTTTTTTCTTTTCCGCCTTCAAACTCGTACCGCTCCTCAGTAGTTTGCCACTCATAAAAATAAGTTTACGTATATAACAACGGAGTAGCAATGGGTTGGCTGAAGCTTCGTCTGCGGATATGTTTTCGTTTTTTGGACGTCGTATAAAAGTTGTCCCGCTCCTTAATACTTCCCCAAACATATAAGGAACCGAGCACCCGTACGTACTAGGTGTTTCGCGAAAGCTTACCTAATGGAATTGTCTACTACGGTTTTTTCTTTTCCGCCTTCAAACTCGTACCGCTCCTCAGTAGTTTGCCACTCATAAAAGGAAGAGTTTCCGTATATAACAACGGAGTAGCAATGGGTTGGCTGAAGCTTCGTCTGCGGATACCTTTTCGTTTTTTTGGACGTCGTATAAAAGTTGTCCCGCTCCTTAATATTTCCTCAAACATATAAGGAACCGACCACCCGTACATACTAGGTGTTTCGCGAAAGCTTACCTAATGGAATTGTCTGCTGCGCTTTTTCCTTTTCCGCCTTCAAACTCGTACCGCTCCTCAGTAGTGTGCCACTCATAAAAGGAAGAGATTCCGTATATGACAACGTAGTAGCAGTGGGTTGACTGAAGCTTCGTCTGCGAATACCTTTCCGTTTTTTGGACGTCGTATAAAAGTTGTCCCGCTCCTTAATACTTCCCCAAACTTATAAGGAACCGAGCACCCGTGCGTACTAGGTGTTTCGCGAAAGCTTACCTAATGGAATTGTCTACTACGCTTTTTCCTTTTCCGCCTTCAAACTCGTACCGCTCCTCAGTAGTGTGCCACTCATAAAAGGAAGAGATTCCGTATATAACAACGTAGTAGCAGTGGGTTGGCTGAAGCTTCGTCTGCGAATACCTTTCCGTTTTTTGGACGTCGTATAAAAGTTGTCCCGCTACTTAATACTTCCCCAAACATATAAGGAACCGAGCACCCGTACGTACTAGGTGTTTCGCTAAAGCTTACTCAATGGAATTGTCTGCTACGCTTTTTTTCTTTTCCGCCTTCAAACTCGTACCGCTCCTCAGTAGTTTGCCACTCATAAAAATAAGTTTACGTATATAACAACGGAGTAGCAATGGGTTGGCTGAAGCTTCGTCTGCGGATATGTTTTCGTTTTTTGGACGTCGTATAAAAGTTGTCCCGCTCCTTAATACTTCCCCAAACATATAAGGAACCGAGCACCCGTACGTACTAGGTGTTTCGCGAAAGCTTACCTAATGGAATTGTCTACTACGGTTTTTTCTTTTCCGCCTTCAAACTCGTACCGCTCCTCAGTAGTTTGCCACTCATAAAAGGAAGAGTTTCCGTATATAACAACGGAGTAGCAATGGGTTGGCTGAAGCTTCGTCTGCGGATACCTTTTCGTTTTTTTGGACGTCGTATAAAAGTTGTCCCGCTCCTTAATATTTCCTCAAACATATAAGGAACCGACCACCCGTACATACTAGGTGTTTCGCGAAAGCTTACCTAATGGAATTGTCTGCTGCGCTTTTTCCTTTTCCGCCTTCAAACTCGTACCGCTCCTCAGTAGTGTGCCACTCATAAAAGGAAGAGATTCCGTATATGACAACGTAGTAGCAGTGGGTTGACTGAAGCTTCGTCTGCGAATACCTTTCCGTTTTTTGGACGTCGTATAAAAGTTGTCCCGCTCCTTAATACTTCCCCAAACTTATAAGGAACCGAGCACCCGTGCGTACTAGGTGTTTCGCGAAAGCTTACCTAATGGAATTGTCTACTACGCTTTTTTCTTTTCCGCCTTCAAACTCGTACCGCTCCTCAGTAGTGTGCCACTCATAAAAGGAAGAGATTCCGTATATAACAACGTAGTAGCAGTGGGTTGGCAGAAGCTTCGTCTGCGAATACCTTTCCGTTTTTTGGACGTCGTATAAAAGTTGTCCCGCTCCTTAATATTTCCCTCAATATATAAGGAACCGAGCACCCGTAAATACTAGGTGTTTCGCGAAAGCTTACCTAATGGAATTGTCTACTACGCTTTTTTCTTTTCCGCCTTCAAACTCGTACCGCTCCTCATTAGTTTGCCACTCATAAAAGGAAGAGATTCCGTATATAACAACGTAGTAGCAGTGGGTTGGCTGAAGCTTCGTCTGCGAATACCTTTCCGTTTTTTGGACGTCGTATAAAAGTTGTCCCGCTCCTTAATATTTCCCCAAACATATAAGGAACCGAGCACCCGTACATACTAGGTGTTTCGCGAAAGGTTACCTAATGGAATTGTCTACTACGCTTTTTTCTTTTCCGCCTTCAAACTCGTACCGCTCCTCATTAGTTTGCCACTCATAAAAGGAAGAGATTCCGTATACAACAACGTAGTAGCAGTGGGTTGGCTGAAGCTTCGTCTGCGAATACCTTTCCGTTTTTTGGACGTCGTATAAAAGTTGTCCCGCTCCTTAATATTTCCCCAAACATATAAGGAACCGAGCACCCGTACATACTAGGTGTTTCGCGAAAGCTTACCTAATGGAATTGTCTACTACGCTTTTTTCTTTTCCGCCTTCAAACTCGTACCGGTCCTCATTAGTTTGCCACTCATAAAAGGAAGAGATTCCGTATATAACAACGTAGTAGCAGTGGGTTGGCTGAAGCTTCGTCTGCGAATACCTTTCCGTTTTTTGGACGTCGTATAAAAGTTGTCCCGCTCCTTAATATTTCCCCAAACATATAAGGAACCGAGCACCCGTACGTACTAGGTGTTTCGCGAAAGCTTACCTAATGGAATTGTCTACTACGCTTTTTTCTTTTCCGCCTTCAAACTCGTACCGCTCCTCATTAGTTTGCCACTCATAAACGGAAGAGATTCCGTATATAACAACGTAGTAGCAGTGGGTTGGCTGAAGCTTCGTCTGCGAATACCTTTCCGTTTTTTGGACGTCGTATAAAAGTTGTCCCGCTCCTTAATACTTCCCCAAACATATAAGTAACCGAGCACCCGTACATACTAGTTGTTTCGCGAAAGCTTACCTAATGGAATTGTCTACTACGCTTTTTTCTTTTCCGCCTTCAAACTCGTACCGCTCCTTATTAGTTTGCCACTCATAAAAGGAAGTTTACGTATATAACAACGTAGTAGCAGTGGGTTGGCTAAAGCTTCGTCTGCGAATACCTTTCCATTTTTTGGACGTCGTATAAAAGTTGTCCCGCTCCTTAATATTTCCCCAAACATATAAGAAACCGAGCACCCGTACATACTAGGTGTTTCGCGAAAGCTTACCTAATGGAATTGTCTACTACGCTTTTTTCTTTTCCGCCTTCAAACTCGTACCGCTGCTCATTAGTTTGCCACTCATAAAAGGAAGAGATTCCGTATATAACAACGTAGTAGCAGTGGGTTGGCTGAGGCTTCGTCTGCGAATACCTTTCCGTTTTTTGGACGTCGTATAAAAGTTGTCCCGCTCCTTAATATTTCCCCAAACATATAAGGAACCGAGCACCCGTACATACTAGGTGTTTCGCGAAAGCTTACCTAATGGAATTGTCTACTACGCTTTTTTCTTTTCCGCCTTCAAACTCGTACCGCTCCTCATTAGTTTGCCACTCATAAAAGGCAGAGATTCCGTATATAACAACGTAGTAGCAGTGGGTTGGCTGAAGCTTCGTCTGCGAATACCTTTCCGTTTTTTGGACGTCGTATAAAAGTTGTCCCGCTCTTAATATTTCCCCAAACATATAAGGAACCGAGCACCCGTACATACTAGGTGTGTCGCGAAAGCTTACGTAATGAAATTGTCTACTACGCTTTTTTCTTTTCCGCCTTCAAACTCGTACCGCTCCTCATTAGTTTGCCACTCATAAAAGGAAGAGATTTCGTATATAAAAACGTAGTAGCAGTGGGTTGGCTGAAGCTTCGTCTGCGAATACCTTTCCGTTTTTTGGACGTCGTATAAAAGTTCTCCCGCTCCTTAATATTTACCCAAACATATAAGGAACCGAGCACCCGTACATACTAGGTGTTTCGCGAAAGCTTACCTAATGGAATTGTCTACTACGCTTTTTTCTTTTCCGCCTTCAAACTCGTACCACTCCTCATTAATTTGCCACTCATAACAGGAAGAGATTCCGTATATAACAACGTAGTAGCAGTGGGTTGGCTGAAGCTTCGTCTGCGAATACCTTTCCGTTTTTTGGACGTCGTATAAAAGTTGTCCCGCTACTTAATACTTCCCCAAACATATAAGGAACCGAGCACCCGTACGTACTAGGTGTTTCGCTAAAGCTTACTCAATGGAATTGTCTGCTACGCTTTTTTTCTTTTCCGCCTTCAAACTCGTACCGCTCCTCAGTAGTTTGCCACTCATAAAAGGAAGAGATTCCGTATATAACAACGTAGTAGCAGTGGGTTGGCTGAAGCTTCGTCTGCGAATACCTTTCCGTTTTTTGGACGTCGTATAAAAGTTGTCCCGCTACTTAATACTTCCCCAAACATATAAGGAACCGAGCACCCGTACGTACTAGGTGTTTCGCTAAAGCTTACTCAATGGAATTGTCTGCTACGCTTTTTTTGTTTTCCGCCTTCAAACTCGTACCGCTCCTCAGTAGTGTGCCACTCATAAAAGGAAGAGATTCTGTATATAACAACGTAGTAGCAGTGGGTTGACTGAAGCTTCGTCTGCGAATACCTTTCCGTTTTTTGGACGTCGTATAAAAGTTGTCCCGCTCCTTAATACTTCCCCAAACTTATAAGGAACCGAGCACTCGTGCGTACTAGGTGTTTCGCGAAAGCTTACCTAATGGAATTGTCTACTATGCTTTTTTCTTTTCCGCCTTCAAACTCGTACCGCTCCTCAGTAGTGTGCCACTCATAAAAGGAAGAGATTCCGTATATAACAACGTAGTAGCAGTGGGTTGGCTGAAGCTTCGTCTGCGAATACCTTTCCGTTTTTTGGACGTCGTATAAAAGTTGTCCCGCTCCTTAATATTTCCCTAAATATATAAGGAACCGAGCACCCGTACATACTAGGTGTTTCGCGAAAGCTTACCTAATGGAATTGTCTACTACGCTTTTTTCTTTTCCGCCTTCAAACTCGTACCGCTCCTCATTAGTTTGCCACTCATAAAAGGATGAGATTCCGTATATAACAACGTAGTAGCAGTGGGTTGGCTGAAGCTTCGTCTGCGAATACCTTTCCGTTTTTTGGACGTCGTATAAAAGTTGTCCCGCTCCTTAATATTTCCCCAAACATATAAGGAACCGAGCACCCGTACATACTAGGTGTTTCGCGAAAGCTTACCTAATGGAATTGTCTACTACGCTTTTTTCTTTTCCGCCTTCAAACTCGTACCGCTCCTCATTAGTTTGCGACTCATAAAAGGAAGAGATTCCGTATATAACAACGTAGTAGCAGTGGGTTGGCTGAAGCTTCGTCTGCGAATACCTTTCCGTTTTTTGGACGTCGTATAAAAGTTGTCCCGCTCCTTAATACTTCCCCAAACATATAAGTAACCGAGCACCCGTACATACTAGTTGTTTCGCGAAAGCTTACCTAATGGAATTGTCTACTACGCTTTTTTCTTTTCCGCCTTCAAACTCGTACCGCTCCTTATAATTTTGCCACTCATAAAAGGAAGTTTACGTATATAACAACGTAGTAGCAGTGGGTTGGCTAAAGCTTCGTCTGCGAATACCTTTCCATTTTTTGGACGTCGTATAAAAGTTGTCCCGCTCCTTAATATTTCCCCAAACATATAAGAAACCGAGCACCCGTACATACTAGGTGTTTCGCGAAAGCTTACCTAATGGAATTGTCTACTACGCTTTTTTCTTTTCCGCCTTCAAACTCGTACCGCTGCTCATTAGTTTGCCACTCATAAAAGGAAGAGATTCCGTATATAACAACGTAGTAGCAGTGGGTTGGCTGAGGCTTCGTCTGCGAATACCTTTCCGTTTTTTGGACGTCGTATAAAAGTTGTCCCGCTCCTTAATATTTCCCCAAACATATAAGGAACCGAGCACCCGTACATACTAGGTGTTTCGCGAAAGCTTACCTAATGGAATTGTCTACTACGCTTTTTTCTTTTCCGCCTTCAAACTCGTACCGCTCGTCATTAGTTTGCCATTCATAAAAGGCAGAGATTCCGTATATAACAACGTAGTAGCAGTGGGTTGGCTGAAGCTTCGTCTGCGAATACCTTTCCGTTTTTTGGACGTCGTATAAAAGTTGTCCCGCTCTTAATATTTCCCCAAACATATAAGGAACCGAGCACCCGTACATACTAGGTGTTTCGCGAAAGCTTACCTAATGAAATTGTCTACTACGCTTTTTTCTTTTCCGCCTTCAAACTCGTACCGCTCCTCATTAGTTTGCCACTCATAAAAGGAAGATATTTCGTATATAAAAACGTAGTAGCAGTGGGTTGGCTGAAGCTTCGTCTGCGAATACCTTTCCGTTTTTTGGACGTCGTATAAAAGTTCTCCCGCTCCTTAATATTTACCCAAACATATAAGGAACCGAGCACCCGTACATACTAGGTGTTTCGCGAAAGCTTACCTAATGGAATTGTCTACTACGCTTTTTTCTTTTCCGCCTTCAAACTCGTACCACTCCTCATTAATTTGCCACTCATAACAGGAAGAGATTCCGTATATAACAACGTAGTAGCAGTGGGTTGGCTGAAGCTTCGTCTGCGAATACCTTTCCGTTTTTTGGACGTCGTATAAAAGTTGTCCCGCTACTTAATACTTCCCCAAACATATAAGGAACCGAGCACCCGTACGTACTAGGTGTTTCACTAAAGCTTACTCAATGGAATTGTCTGCTACGCTTTTTTTCTTTTCCGCCTTCAAACTCGTACCGCTCCTCAGTAGTTTGCCACTCAAAAAAGGAAGAGATTCCGTATATAACAACGTAGTAGCAGTGGGTTGGCTGAAGCTTCGTCTGCGAATACCTTTCCGTTTTTTGGACGTCGTATAAAAGTTGTCCCGCTACTTAATACTTCCCCAAACATATAAGGAACCGAGCACCCGTACGTACTAGGTGTTTCGCTAAAGCTTACTCAATGGAATTGTCTGCTACGCTTTTTTTGTTTTCCGCCTTCAAACTCGTACCGCTCCTCAGTAGTGTGCCACTCATAAAAGGAAGAGATTCTGTATATAACAACGTAGTAGCAGTGGGTTGACTGAAGCTTCGTCTGCGAATACCTTTCCGTTTTTTGGACGTCGTATAAAAGTTGTCCCGCTCCTTAATACTTCCCCAAACTTATAAGGAACCGAGCACCCGTGCGTACTAGGTGTTTCGCGAAAGCTTACCTAATGGAATTGTCTACTATGCTTTTTTCTTTTCCGCCTTCAAACTCGTACCGCTCCTCAGTAGTGTGCCACTCATAAAAGGAAGAGATTCCGTATATAACAACGTAGTAGCAGTGGGTTGGCTGAAGCTTCGTCTGCGAATACCTTTCCGTTTTTTGGACGTCGTATAAAAGTTGTCCCGCTCCTTAATATTTCCCTAAATATATAAGGAACCGAGCACCCGTACATACTAGGTGTTTCGCGAAAGCTTACCTAATGGAATTGTCTACTACGCTTTTTTCTTTTCCGCCTTCAAACTCGTACCGCTCCTCATTAGTTTGCCACTCATAAAAGGAAGAGATTCCGTATATAACAACGTAGTAGCAGTGGGTTGGCTGAAGCTTCGTCTGCGAATACCTTTCCGTTTTTTGGACGTCGTATAAAAGTTGTCCCGCTCCTTAATATTTCCCCAAACATATAAGGAACCGAGCACCCGTACATACTAGGTGTTTCGCGAAAGCTTACCTAATGGAATTGTCTACTACGCTTTTTTCTTTTCCGCCTTCAAACTCGTACCGCTCCTCATTAGTTTGCGACTCATAAAAGGAAGAGATTCCGTATATAACAACGTAGTAGCAGTGGGTTGGCTGAAGCTTCGTCTGCGAATACCTTTCCGTTTTTTGGACGTCGTATAAAAGTGGTCCCGCTCCTTAATATTTCCCCAAACATATAAGGAACCGAGCACCCGTACATACTAGGTGTTTCGCGAAAGCTTACCTAATGGAATTGTCTACTACGCTTTTTTCTTTTCCGCCTTCAAACTCGTACCGCTCCTCATTAGTTTGCCACTCATAAAAGGAAGAGATTCCGTATACAACAACGTAGTAGCAGTGGGTTGGCTGAAGCTTCGTCTGCGAATACCTTTCCGTTTTTTGGACGTCGTATAAAAGTTGTCCCGCTCCTTAACACTTCTCCAAACTTATAAGGAACCGAGCACCCGTGCGTACTAGGTGTTTCGCGAAAGCTTACCTAATGGAATTGTCTACTACGCTTTTTTCTTTTCCGCCTTCAAACTCGTACCGCTCCTCAGTAGTGTGCCACTCATAAAAGGAAGAGATTCCGTATATAACAACGTAGTAGCAGTGGGTTGGCTGAAGCTTCGTCTGCGAATACCTTTCCGTTTTTTGGACGTCGTATAAAAGTTGTCCCGCTCCTTAATATTTCCCCAAACATATAAGGAACCGAGCACCCGTACGTACTAGGTATTTCGCGAAAGCTTACCTAATGGAATTGTCTACTACGCTTTTTTCTTTTCCGCCTTCAAACTCGTACCGCTCCTCATTAGTTTGCCACTCATAAAAGGAAGAGATTCCGTATACAACAACGTAGTAGCAGTGGGTTGGCTGAAGCTTCGTCTGCTGATACCTTTTCGTTTTTTGGACGTCGTATAAAAGTTGTCCCGCTCCTTAATATTTCCCCAAACATATAAGGAACCGAGCACCCGTACATACTAGGTGTTTCGCGAAAGCTTACGTAATGGAATTGTCTACTACGCTTTTTTCTTTTCCGCCTTCAAACTCGTACCGCTCCTCATTAGTTTGCCACTCATAAAAGGAAGTTTACGTATATAACAACAACGGAGTAGCAATGGGTTGGCTGAAGCTTCGTCTGCGAATACCTTTCCGTTTTTTGGACGTCGTATAAAAGTTGTCCCGCTCCTTAATATTTCCCCAAACATATAAGGAACCGAGCACCCGTACATACCAGGTGTTTCGCGAAAGCTTACCTAATGGAATTGTCTACTACGCTTTTTTCTTTTCCGCCTTCAAACTCGTACCGCTCCTCATTAGTTTGCGACTCATAAAAGGAAGAGATTCCGTATATAACAATGTAGTAGCAGTGGGTTGACTGAAGCTTCGTCTGCGAATACCTTTCCGTTTTTTGGACGTCGTATAAAAGTTGTCCCGCTCCTTAATATTTCCCCAAACATATAAGTAACCGAGCACCCGTACATACTAGGCGTTTCGCGAAAGCTTACCTAATGGAATTGTCTACTACGCTTTTTTCTTTTCCGCCTTCAAACTCGTACCGCTCCTCATTAGTTTGCCACTCATAAAAGGAAGAGATTCCGTATACAACAATGTAGTAGCAGTGGGTTGGCTGAAGCTTCGTCTGCTGATACCTTTTCGTTTTTTGGACGTCGTATAAAAGTTGTCCCGCTCCTTAATATTTCCCCAAACATATAAGGAACCGAGCACCCGTACATACTAGGTGTTTCGCGAAAGCTTACGTAATGGAATTGTCTACTACGCTTTTTTCTTTTCCGCCTTCAAACTCGTACCGCTCCTCATTAGTTTGCCACTCATAAAAGGAAGTTTACGTATATAACAACAACGGAGTAGCAATGGGTTGGCTGAAGCTTCGTCTGCGGATATCTTTTCGTTTTTTAGACGTCGTATAAAAGTTGTCCCGCTCCTTAATACTTCCCCAAACATATAAGGAACCGAGCACCCGTACGTACTAGGTGCTTCGCGAAAGCTTACCTAATGGAATTGTCTACTACACTTTTTTCTTTTCCGCCTTCAAACTCGTACCGCTCCTCATTAGTTTGCCACTCATAAAAGGAAGAGATTCCGTATATAACAACGTAGTAGCAGTAGGTTGGCTGAAGCTTCGTCTGCGAATACCTTTCCGTTATTTGGACGTCGTATAAAAGTTGTCCCGCTCCTTAATATTTCCCCAAACATATAAGGAACCGAGCACCTGTACGTACTAGGTGTTTCGCGAAAGCTTACCTAATGGAATTGTCTACTACGCTTTTTTCTTTTCCGCCTTCAAACTCGTACCGCTCCTCATTAGTTTGCCACTCATAAAAGGAAGTTTACGTATATAACAACGGAGTAGCAACGGTTTGGCTGAAGCTTCGTCTGCGGATATCTTTTCGTTTTTTGGACGTCGTATAAAAGTTGTCCCGCTCCTTAATATTTCCCCAAACATATAAGGAACCGAGCACCCGTACGTACTAGGTATTTCGCGAAAGCTTACCTAATGGAATTGTCTACTACGCTTTTTTCTTTTCCGCCTTCAAACTCGTACCGCTCCTCAGTAGTTTGCCACTCATAAAAGGAAGAGATTCCGTATATAACAACGTAGTAGCAGTGCGTTGGCTGAAGCTTCGTCTGCGAATACCTTTCCGTTTTTTGGACGTCGTATAAAAGTTGTCCCGCTCCTTAATACTTCCCCAAACTTATAAGGAACCGAGCACCCGTGCGTACTAGGTGTTTCGCGAAAGCTTACCTAATGGAATTGTCTACTACGCTTTTTTCTTTTCCGCCTTCAAACTCGTACCGCTCCTCAGTAGTGTGCCACTCATAAAAGGAAGAGATATATAACAACCTAGTAGCAGTGGGTTGGCTGAAGCTTCGTCTGCGAATACCTTTCCGTTTTTTGGACGTCGTATAAAAGTTGTCCCGCTCCTTAATATTTCCCCAAACATATAAGGAACCGAGCACCCATACGTACTAGGTGTTTCGCGAAAGCTTACCTAATGGAATTGTCTACTACGCTTTTTTCTTTTCCGCCTTCAAACTCGTACCGCTCCTCAGTAGTTTGCCACTCATAAAAGGAAGAGATTCCGTATATAACAACCTAGTAGCAGTGGGTTGGCTGAAGCTTCGTGTGCGAATACCTTTCCGTTTTTTGGACGTCGTATAAAAGTTGTCCCGCTCCTTAATATTTCCCCAAACATATAAGGAACCGAGCACCCGTACGTACTAGGTGTTTCGCGAAAGCTTACCTAATGGAATTGTCTACTACGCTTTTTTCTTTTCCGCCTTCAAACTCGTACCGCTCCTCAGTAGTTTGCCACTCATAAAAGGAAGAGATTCCGTATATAACAACCTAGTAGCAGTGGGTTGGCTGAAGCTTCGTGTGCGAATACCTTTCCGTTTTTTGGACGTCGTATAAAAGTTGTCCCGCTCCTTAATATTTCCCCAAACATATAAGGAACCGAGCACCCGTACATACTAGGTGTTTCGCGAAAGCTTACCTAATGGAATTGTCTACTACGCTTTTTTCTTTTCCGCCTTCAAACTCGTACCGCTCCTCATTAGTTTGCGACTCATAAAAGGAAGAGATTCCGTATATAACAACGTAGTAGCAGTGGGTTGGCTGAAGCTTCGTCTGCGAATACCTTTCCGTTTTTTGGACGTCGTATAAAAGTTGTCCCGCTCCTTAATATTTCCCCAAACATATAAGGAACCGAGCACCCGTACATACTAGGTGTTTCGCGAAAGCTTACCTAATGGAATTGTCTACTACGCTTTTTTCTTTTCCGCCTTCAAACTCGTACCGCTCCTCATTAGTTTGCCACTCATAAAAGGAAGAGATTCCGTATACAACAACGTAGTAGCAGTGGGTTGGCTGAAGCTTCGTCTGCGAATACCTTTCCGTTTTTTGGACGTCGCATAAAAGTTGTCCCGCTCCTTAATACTTCCCCAAACTTATAAGGAACCGAGCACCCGTGCGTACTAGGTGTTTCGCGAAAGCTTACCTAATGGAATTGTCTACTACGCTTTTTTCTTTTCCGCCTTCAAACTCGTACCGCTCCTCAGTAGTGTGCCACTCATAAAAGGAAGAGATTCCGTATATAACAACGTAGTAGCAGTGGGTTGGCTGAAGCTTCGTCTGCGAATACCTTTCCGTTTTTTGGACGTCGTATAAAAGTTGTCCCGCTCCTTAATATTTCCCCAAACATATAAGGAACCGAGCACCCGTACGTACTAGGTATTTCGCGAAAGCTTACCTAATGGAATTGTCTACTACGCTTTTTTCTTTTCCGCCTTCAAACTCGTACCGCTCCTCAGTAGTTTGCCACTC
The DNA here is from genome assembly GCF_048455015.1 of Haemaphysalis longicornis. Taxonomy (NCBI): domain Eukaryota; kingdom Metazoa; phylum Arthropoda; class Arachnida; order Ixodida; family Ixodidae; genus Haemaphysalis; species Haemaphysalis longicornis. The sequence goes on along the minus strand of NW_027526295.1, from coordinate 27,781,132 downwards.
ATAAAAGGAAGAGATTCCGTATATAACAATGTAGTAGCAGTGGGTTGGCTGAAGCTTCGTCTGCGAATACCTTTCCGTTTTTTGGACGTCGTATAAAAGTTGTCCCGCTCCTTAATATTTCCCCAAACATATAAGGAACCGAGCACCCGTACATACTAGGTGTTTCGCGAAAGCTTACCTAATGGAATTGTCTACTACGCTTTTTTCTTTTCCGCCTTCAAACTCGTACCGCTCCTCATTAGTTTGCGACTCATAAAAGGAAGAGATTCCGTATATAACAACGTAGTAGCAGTGGGTTGGCTGAAGCTTCGTCTGCGAATACCTTTCCGTTTTTTGGACGTCGTATAAAAGTTGTCCCGCTCCTTAATATTTCCCCAAACATATAAGGAACCGAGCACCCGTACATACTAGGTGTTTCGCGAAAGCTTACCTAATGGAATTGTCTACTACGCTTTTTTCTTTTCCGCCTTCAAACTCGTACCGCTCCTCATTAGTTTGCCACTCATAAAAGGAAGAGATTCCGTATACAACAACGCAGTAGCAGTGGGTTGGCTGAAGCTTCGTCTGCTGATACATACTAGGTGTTTCGCGTAATGGAATTGTCTACTACGCTTTTTTTCTTTTCCGCCTTCAAACTCGTACCGCTCCTCATTAGTTTGCCACTCATAAAAGGAAGTTTACGTATATAACAACGGAGTAGCAATGCGTTGGCTGAAGCTTCGTCTGCGGATATCTTTTCGTTTTTTAGACGTCGTATAAAAGTTGTCCCGCTCCTTAATATTTCCCCAAACATATAAGGAACCGAGCACCCGTACATACTAGGTGTTTCGCGAAAGCTTACCTAATGGAATTGTCTACTACGCTTTTTTCTTTTCCGCCTTCAAACTCGTACCGCTCCTCATTAGTTTGCCACTCATAAAAGGAAGAGATTCCGTATATAACAACGTAGTAGCAGTAGGTTGGCTGAAGCTTCGTCTGCGAATACCTTTCCGTTATTTGGACGTCGTATAAAAGTTGTCCCGCTCCTTAATATTTCCCCAAACATATAAGGAACCGAGCACCCGTACGTACTAGGTGTTTCGCGAAAGCTTACCTAATGGAATTGTCTACTACGCTTTTTTCTTTTCCGCCTTCAAACTCGTACCGCTCCTCATTAGTTTGCCACTCATAAAAGGAAGAGATTCCGTATATAACAACGTAGTAGCAGTGGGTTGGCTGAAGCTTCGTCTGCGAATACCTTTCCGTTTTTTGGACGTCGTATAAAAGTTGTCCCGCTCCTTAATACTTCCCCAAACTTATAAGGAACCGAGCACCCGTACGTACTAGGTGTTTCGCGAAAGCTTACCTAATGGAATTGTCTACTACGCTTTTTTCTTTTCCGCCTTCAAACTCGTACCGCTCCTCAGTAGTGTGCCACTCATAAAAGGAAGAGATTCCGTATATAACAACGTAGTAGCAGTGGGTTGGCTGAAGCTTCGTCTGCGAATACCTTTCCGTTTTTTGGACGTCGTATAAAAGTTGTCCCGCTCCTTAATATTTCCCCAAACATATAAGGAACCGAGCACCCGTACATACTAGGTGTTTCGCGAAAGCTTACCTAATGGAATTGTCTACTACGCTTTTTTCTTTTCCGCCTTCAAACTCGTACCGCTCCTCATTAGTTTGCCACTCATAAAAGGAAGAGATTCCGTATATAACAACGTAGTAGCAGTGGGTTGGCTGAAGCTTCGTCTGCGAATACCTTTCCGTTTTCTGGACGTCGTATAAAAGTTGTCCCGCTCCTTAATATTTCCCCAAACATATAAGGAACCGAGCACCCGTACATACTAGGTGTTTCGCGAAAGCTTACCTAATGGAATTGTCTACTACGCTTTTTTCTTTTCCGCCTTCAAACTCGTACCGCTCCTCATTAATTTGCCACTCATAAAAGGAAGAGATTCCGTATATAACAACGTAGTAGCAGTGGGTTGGCTGAAGCTTCGTCTGCGAATGCCTTTCCGTTTTTTGGACGTCGTATAAAAGTTGTCCCGCTCCTTAATATTTCCCCAAACATATAAGGAACCGAGCACCCGTACATACTAGGTGTTTCGCGAAAGCTTACCTAATGAAATTGTCTACTACGCTTTTTTCTTTTCCGCCTTCAAACTCGTACCGCTCCTCATTAGTTTGCCACTCATAAAAGGAAGACATTCCGTATACAACAACGTAGTAGCAGTGGGTTGGCTGAAGCTTCGTCTGCGAATACCTTTCCGTTTTTTGGACGTCGTATAAAAGTTGTCCTGCTCCTTAATATTTCCCCAAACATATAACGAACCGAGCACCCGTACATACTTGGTGTTTCGCGAAAGCTTACCTAATGGAATTGTCTACTACGCTTTTTTCTTTTCCGCCTTCAAACTCGTACCGCTCCTCATTAGTTTGCAACTCATAAAAGGAAGTTTACGTATATAACAATGGAGTAGCAATGGGTTGGCTGAAGCTTCGTCTGGGGATATCTTTTCGTTTTTTGGACGTCGTATAAAAGTTGTCCCGCTCCTTAATACTTCCCCAAACATATAAGGAACCGAGCACCCGTACATACTAGGTGTTTCGCGAAAGCTTACCTAATGGAATTGTCTACTACGCTTTTTTCTTTTCCGCCTTCAAACTCGTACCGCTCCTCATTAGTTTGCGACTCATAAAAGGAAGAGATTCCGTATATAACAACGTAGTAGCAGTGGGTTGGCTGAAGCTTCGTCTGCGAATACCTTTCCGTTTTTTGGACGTCGTATAAAAGTTCTCCCGCTCCTTAATACTTCCCCAAACATATAAGGAACCGAGCACCCGTACGTACTAGGTGCTTCGCGAAAGCTTACCTAATGGAATTGTCTGCTGCGCTTTTTCCTTTTCCGCCTTCAAACTCGTACCGCTCCTCATTAGTTTGCCACTCATAAAAGGAAGTTTCCGTATATAACAACAGAATAGCAGTGGGTTGGCTGAAGCTTCGTCTGCGAATACCTTTCCGTTTTTTGGACGTCGTATAAAAGTTGTGCCGCTCCTTAATATTTCCCCAAACGTATAAGGAACCGAGCACCCGTACGTACTAGGTGTTTTGCGAAAGCTTACCTAATGGAATTGTCTACTACGCTTTTTTCTTTTCCGCCTTCAAACTCGTACCGCTCCTCACTAGTTTGCCACTCATAAAAGGAAGAGATTCCGTATATAACAACGTAGTAGCAGTGGGTTGGCTGAAGCTTCGTCTGCGAATACCTTTCCGTTTTTTGGACGTCGTATAAAAGTTGTCCCGCTCCTTAATATTTCCCCAAACATATAAGGAACCGAGCACCCGTACATACTAGTTGTTTCGCGAAAGCTTACCTAATGGAATTGTCTACTACGCTTTTTTCTTTTCCGCCTTCAAACTCGTACCGCTCCTTATTAGTTTGCCACTCATAAAAGGAAGAGATTCCGTATATAACAACGTAGTAGCAGTGGGTTGGCTGAAGCTTCGTCTGCGAATACCTTTCCATTTTTTGGACGTCGTATAAAAGTTGTCCCGCTCCTTAATATTTCCCCAAACATATAAGAAACCGAGCACCCGTACATACTAGGTGTTTCGCGAAAGCTTACCTAATGGAATTGTCTGCTACGCTTTTTTTCTTTTCCGCCTTCAAACTCGTACCGCTCCTCAGTAGTTTGCCACTCATAAAAGGAAGTTTACGTATATAACAACGGAGTAGCAATGGGTTGGCTGAAGCTTCGTCTGCGAATACCTTTCCGTTTTTTGGACGTCGTATAAAAGTTCTCCCGCTCCTTAATATTTACCCAAACATATAAGGAACCGAGCACCCGTACATACTAGTTGTTTCGCGAAAGCTTACCTAATGAAATTGTCTACTACGCTTTTTTCTTTTCCGCCTTCAAACTCGTACCGCTCCTCATTAGTTTGCCACTCATAAAAGGAAGAGATTCCGTATACAACAACGGAGTAGCAATGGGTTGGCTGAAGCTTCGTCTGCGAATACCTTTCCGTTTTTTGGACGTCGTATAAAAGTTCTCCCGCTCCTTAATATTTACCCAAACATATAAGGAACCGAGCACCCGTACATACTAGTTGTTTCGCGAAAGCTTACCTAATGGAATTGTCTACTACGCTTTTTTCTTTTCCGCCTTCAAACTCGTACCGCTCCTCATTAGTTTGCCACTCATAAAAGGAAGACATTCCGTATACAACAACGTAGTAGCAGTGGGTTGGCTGAAGCTTCGTCTGCGAATACCTTTCCGTTTTTTGGACGTCGTATAAAAGTTGTCCCGCTCCTTAATATTTCCCCAAACATATAACGAACCGAGCACCCGTACATACTTGGTGTTTCGCGAAAGCTTACCTAATGGAATTGTCTACTACGCTTTTTTCTTTTCCGCCTTCAAACTCGTACCGCTCCTCATTAGTTTGCAACTCATAAAAGGAAGTTTACGTATATAACAATGGAGTAGCAATGGGTTGGCTGAAGCTTCGTCTGGGGATATCTTTTCGTTTTTTGGACGTCGTATAAAAGTTGTCCCGCTCCTTAATACTTCCCCAAACATATAAGGAACCGAGCACCCGTACATACTAGGTGTTTCGCGAAAGCTTACCTAATGGAATTGTCTACTACGCTTTTTTCTTTTCCGCCTTCAAACTCGTACCGCTCCTCATTAGTTTGCGACTCATAAAAGGAAGAGATTCCGTATATAACAACGTAGTAGCAGTGGGTTGGCTGAAGCTTCGTCTGCGAATACCTTTCCGTTTTTTGGACGTCGTATAAAAGTTCTCCCGCTCCTTAATACTTCCCCAAACATATAAGGAACCGAGCACCCGTACGTACTAGGTGCTTCGCGAAAGCTTACCTAATGGAATTGTCTGCTGCGCTTTTTCCTTTTCCGCCTTCAAACTCGTACCGCTCCTCATTAGTTTGCCACTCATAAAAGGAAGTTTCCGTATATAACAACAGAATAGCAGTGGGTTGGCTGAAGCTTCGTCTGCGAATACCTTTCCGTTTTTTGGACGTCGTATAAAAGTTGTGCCGCTCCTTAATATTTCCCCAAACGTATAAGGAACCGAGCACCCGTACGTACTAGGTGTTTTGCGAAAGCTTACCTAATGGAATTGTCTACTACGCTTTTTTCTTTTCCGCCTTCAAACTCGTACCGCTCCTCACTAGTTTGCCACTCATAAAAGGAAGAGATTCCGTATATAACAACGTAGTAGCAGTGGGTTGGCTGAAGCTTCGTCTGCGAATACCTTTCCGTTTTTTGGACGTCGTATAAAAGTTGTCCCGCTCCTTAATATTTCCCCAAACATATAAGGAACCGAGCACCCGTACATACTAGTTGTTTCGCGAAAGCTTACCTAATGGAATTGTCTACTACGCTTTTTTCTTTTCCGCCTTCAAACTCGTACCGCTCCTTATTAGTTTGCCACTCATAAAAGGAAGAGATTCCGTATATAACAACGTAGTAGCAGTGGGTTGGCTGAAGCTTCGTCTGCGAATACCTTTCCATTTTTTGGACGTCGTATAAAAGTTGTCCCGCTCCTTAATATTTCCCCAAACATATAAGAAACCGAGCACCCGTACATACTAGGTGTTTCGCGAAAGCTTACCTAATGGAATTGTCTGCTACGCTTTTTTTCTTTTCCGCCTTCAAACTCGTACCGCTCCTCAGTAGTTTGCCACTCATAAAAGGAAGTTTACGTATATAACAACGGAGTAGCAATGGGTTGGCTGAAGCTTCGTCTGCGAATACCTTTCCGTTTTTTGGACGTCGTATAAAAGTTCTCCCGCTCCTTAATATTTACCCAAACATATAAGGAACCGAGCACCCGTACATACTAGTTGTTTCGCGAAAGCTTACCTAATGAAATTGTCTACTACGCTTTTTTCTTTTCCGCCTTCAAACTCGTACCGCTCCTCATTAGTTTGCCACTCATAAAAGGAAGAGATTCCGTATACAACAACGGAGTAGCAATGGGTTGGCTGAAGCTTCGTCTGCGAATACCTTTCCGTTTTTTGGACGTCGTATAAAAGTTCTCCCGCTCCTTAATATTTACCCAAACATATAAGGAACCGAGCACCCGTACATACTAGTTGTTTCGCGAAAGCTTACCTAATGGAATTGTCTACTACGCTTTTTTCTTTTCCGCCTTCAAACTCGTACCGCTCCTCATTAGTTTGCCACTCATAAAAGAAAGAGATTCCGTATATAACAACGTAGTAGCAGTGGGTTGGCTGAAGCTTCGTCTGCGAATACCTTTCCGTTTTTTGGACGTCGTATAAAAGTTGTCCCGCTACTTAATACTTCCCCAAACATATAAGGAACCGAGCACCCGTACGTACTAGGTGTTTCGCTAAAGCTTACTCAATGGAATTGTCTGCTACGCTTTTTTTTCTTTTCCGCCTTCAAACTCGTACCGCTCCTCAGTAGTTTGCCACTCATAAAAATAAGTTTACGTATATAACAACGGAGTAGCAATGGGTTGGCTGAAGCTTCGTCTGCGGATATGTTTTCGTTTTTTGGACGTCGTATAAAAGTTGTCCCGCTCCTTAATACTTCCCCAAACATATAAGGAACCGAGCACCCGTACGTACTAGGTGTTTCGCGAAAGCTTACCTAATGGAATTGTCTACTACGGTTTTTTCTTTTCCGCCTTCAAACTCGTACCGCTCCTCAGTAGTTTGCCACTCATAAAAGGAAGAGTTTCCGTATATAACAACGGAGTAGCAATGGGTTGGCTGAAGCTTCGCGTAGCGGATACCTTTTCGTTTTTTTGGACGTCGTATAAAAGTTCTCCCGCTCCTTAATATTTCCTCAAACATATAAGGAACCGAGCACCCGTACATACTAGGTGTTTCGCGAAAGCTTACCTAATGGAATTGTCTACTACGCTTTTTTCTTTTCCGCCTTCAAACTCGTACCACTCCTCATTAATTTGCCACTCATAACAGGAAGAGATTCCGTATATAACAACGTAGTAGCAGTGGGTTGGCTGAAGCTTCGTCTGCGAATACCTTTCCGTTTTTTGGACGTCGTATAAAAGTTGTCCCGCTACTTAATACTTCCCCAAACATATAAGGAACCGAGCACCCGTACGTACTAGGTGTTTCGCTAAAGCTTACACAATGGAATTGTCTGCTACGCTTTTTTTCTTTTCCGCCTTCAAACTCGTACCGCTCCTCAGTAGTTTGCCACTCATAAAAGGAAGAGATTCCGTATATAACAACGTAGTAGCAGTGGGTTGGCTGAAGCTTCGTCTGCGAATACCTTTCCGTTTTTTGGACGTCGTATAAAAGTTGTCCCGCTACTTAATACTTCCCCAAACATATAAGGAACCGAGCACCCGTACGTACTAGGTGTTTCGCGAAAGCTTACCTAATGGAATTGTCTACTACGGTTTTTTCTTTTCCGCCTTCAAACTCGTACCGCTCCTCAGTAGTTTGCCACTCATAAAAGGAAGAGATTCCGTATATAACAACGTAGTAGCAGTGGGTTGGCTGAAGCTTCGTCTGCGAATACCTTTCCGTTTTTTGGACGTCGTATAAAAGTTGTCCCGCTCCTTAATACTTCCCCAAACTTATAAGGAACCGAGCACCCGTGCGTACTAGGTGTTTCGCGAAAGCTTACCTAATGGAATTGTCTACTATGCTTTTTTCTTTTCCGCCTTCAAAATCGTACCGCTCCTCAGTAGTGTGCCACTCATAAAAGGACGAGATTCCGTATATAACAACGTAGTAGCAGTGGGTTGGCTGAAGCTTCGTCTGCGAATACCTTTCCGTTTTTTGGACGTCGTATAAAAGTTGTCCCGCTCCTTAATACTTCCCCAAACATATAAGGAACCGAGCACCCGTACATACTAGTTGTTTCGCGAAAGCTTACCTAATGGAATTGTCTACTACGCTTTTTTCTTTTCCGCCTTCAAACTCGTACCGCTCCTTATTAGTTTGCCACTCATAAAAGGAAGTTTACGTATATAACAACGTAGTAGCAGTGGGTTGGCTAAAGCTTCGTCTGCGAATACCTTTCCATTTTTTGGACGTCGTATAAAAGTTGTCCCGCTCCTTAATATTTCCCCAAACATATAAGAAACCGAGCACCCGTACATACTAGGTGTTTCGCGAAAGCTTACCTAATGGAATTGTCTACTACGCTTTTTTCTTTTCCGCCTTCAAACTCGTACCGCTGCTCATTAGTTTGCCACTCATAAAAGGAAGAGATTCCGTATATAACAACGTAGTAGCAGTGGGTTGGCTGAAGCTTCGTCTGCGAATACCTTTCCGTTTTTTGGACGTCGTATAAAAGTTGTCCCGCTCCTTAATATTTCCCCAAACATATAAGGAACCGAGCACCCGTACATACTAGGTGTTTCGCGAAAGCTTACCTAATGGAATTGTCTACTACGCTTTTTTCTTTTCCGCCTTCAAACTCGTACCGCTCCTCATTAGTTTGCCACTCATAAAAGGCAGAGATTCCGTATATAACAACGTAGTAGCAGTGGGTTGGCTGAAGCTTCGTCTGCGAATACCTTTCCGTTTTTTGGACGTCGTATAAAAGTTGTCCCGCTCTTAATATTTCCCCAAACATATAAGGAACCGAACACCCGTACATACTAGGTGTTTCGCGAAAGCTTACCTAATGAAATTGTCTACTACGCTTTTTTCTTTTCCGCCTTCAAACTCGTACCGCTCCTCATTAGTTTGCCACTCATAAAAGGAAGAGATTTCGTATATAAAAACGTAGTAGCAGTGGGTTGGCTGAAGCTTCGTCTGCGAATACCTTTCCGTTTTTTGGACGTCGTATAAAAGTTCTCCCGCTCCGTAATATTTACCCAAACATATAAGGAACCGAGCACCCGTACATACTAGGTGTTTCGCGAAAGCTTACCTAATGGAATTGTCTACTACGCTTTTTTCTTTTCCGCCTTCAAACTCGTACCACTCCTCATTAATTTGCCACTCATAACAGGAAGAGATTCCGTATATAACAACGTAGTAGCAGTGGGTTGGCTGAAGCTTCGTCTGCGAATACCTTTCCGTTTTTTGGACGTCGTATAAAAGTTGTCCCGCTACTTAATACTTCCCCAAACATATAAGGAACCGAGCACCCGTACGTACTAGGTGTTTCGCTAAAGCTTACACAATGGAATTGTCTGCTACGCTTTTTTTCTTTTCCGCCTTCAAACTCGTACCGCTCCTCAGTAGTTTGCCACTCATAAAAGGAAGAGATTCCGTATATAACAACGTAGTAGCAGTGGGTTGGCTGAAGCTTCGTCTGCGAATACCTTTCCGTTTTTTGGACGTCGTATAAAAGTTGTCCCGCTACTTAATACTTCCCCAAACATATAAGGAACCGAGCACCCGTACGTACTAGGTGTTTCGCTAAAGCTTACTCAATGGAATTGTCTGCTACGCTTTTTTTGTTTTCCGCCTTCAAACTCGTACCGCTCCTCAGTAGTGTGCCACTCATAAAAGGAAGAGATTCTGTATATAACAACGTAGTAGCAGTGGGTTGACTGAAGCTTCGTCTGCGAATACCTTTCCGTTTTTTGGACGTCGTATAAAAGTTGTCCCGCTCCTTAATACTTCCCCAAACTTATAAGGAACCGAGCACCCGTGCGTACTAGGTGTTTCGCGAAAGCTTACCTAATGGAATTGTCTACTATGCTTTTTTCTTTTCCGCCTTCAAACTCGTACCGCTCCTCAGTAGTGTGCCACTCATAAAAGGACGAGATTCCGTATATAACAACGTAGTAGCAGTGGGTTGGCTGAAGCTTCGTCTGCGAATACCTTTCCGTTTTTTGGACGTCGTATAAAAGTTGTCCCGCTCCTTAATATTTCCCTAAATATATAAGGAACCGAGCACCCGTACATACTAGGTGTTTCGCGAAAGCTTACCTAATGGAATTGTCTACTACGCTTTTTTCTTTTCCGCCTTCAAACTCGTACCGCTCCTCATTAGTTTGCCACTCATAAAAGGAAGAGATTCCGTATATAACAACGTAGTAGCAGTGGGTTGGCTGAAGCTTCGTCTGCGAATACCTTTCCGTTTTTTGGACGTCGTATAAAAGTTGTCCCGCTCCTTAATATTTCCCCAAACATATAAGGAACCGAGCACCCGTACATACTAGGTGTTTCGCGAAAGCTTACCTAATGGAATTGTCTACTACGCTTTTTTCTTTTCCGCCTTCAAACTCGTACCGCTCCTCATTAGTTTGCGACTCATAAAAGGAAGAGATTCCGTATATAACAACGTAGTAGCAGTGGGTTGGCTGAAGCTTCGTCTGCGAATACCTTTCCGTTTTTTGGACGTCGTATAAAAGTGGTCCCGCTCCTTAATATTTCCCCAAACATATAAGGAACCGAGCACCCGTACATACTAGGTGTTTCGCGAAAGCTTACCTAATGGAATTGTCTACTACGCTTTTTTCTTTTCCGCCTTCAAACTCGTACCGCTCCTCATTAGTTTGCCACTCATAAAAGGAAGAGATTCCGTATACAACAACGTAGTAGCAGTGGGTTGGCTGAAGCTTCGTCTGCGAATACCTTTCCGTTTTTTGGACGTCGTATAAAAGTTGTCCCGCTCCTTAATACTTCTCCAAACTTATAAGGAACCGAGCACCCGTGCGTACTAGGTGTTTCGCGAAAGCTTACCTAATGGAATTGTCTACTACGCTTTTTTCTTTTCCGCCTTCAAAATCGTACCGCTCCTCAGTAGTGTGCCACTCATAAAAGGAAGAGATTCCGTATATAACAACGTAGTAGCAGTGGGTTGGCTGAAGCTTCGTCTGCGAATACCTTTCCGTTTTTTGGACGTCGTATAAAAGTTGTCCCGCTCCTTAATATTTCCCCAAACATATAAGGAACCGAGCACCCGTACGTACTAGGTATTTCGCGAAAGCTTACCTAATGGAATTGTCTACTACGCTTTTTTCTTTTCCGCCTTCAAACTCGTACCGCTCCTCATTAGTTTGCCACTCATAAAAGGAAGAGATTCCGTATACAACAACGTAGTAGCAGTGGGTTGGCTGAAGCTTCGTCTGCTGATACCTTTTCGTTTTTTGGACGTCGTATAAAAGTTGTCCCGCTCCTTAATATTTCCCCAAACATATAAGGAACCGAGCACCCGTACATACTAGGTGTTTCGCGAAAGCTTACGTAATGGAATTGTCTACTACGCTTTTTTCTTTTCCGCCTTCAAACTCGTACCGCTCCTCATTAGTTTGCCACTCATAAAAGGAAGTTTACGTATATAACAACAACGGAGTAGCAATGGGTTGGCTGAAGCTTCGTCTGCGAATACCTTTCCGTTTTTTGGACGTCGTATAAAAGTTGTCCCGCTCCTTAATATTTCCCCAAACATATAAGGAACCGAGCACCCGTACATACTAGGTGTTTCGCGAAAGCTTACCTAATGGAATTGTCTACTACGCTTTTTTCTTTTCCGCCTTCAAACTCGTACCGCTCCTCATTAGTTTGCGACTCATAAAAGGAAGAGATTCCGTATATAACAACGTAGTAGCAGTGGGTTGACTGAAGCTTCGTCTGCGAATACCTTTCCGTTTTTTGGACGTCGTATAAAAGTTGTCCCGCTCCTTAATATTTCCCCAAACATATAAGTAACCGAGCACCCGTACATACTAGGCGTTTCGCGAAAGCTTACCTAATGGAATTGTCTACTACGCTTTTTTCTTTTCCGCCTTCAAACTCGTACCGCTCCTCATTAGTTTGCCACTCATAAAAGGAAGAGATTCCGTATACAACAATGTAGTAGCAGTGGGTTGGCTGAAGCTTCGTCTGCTGATACCTTTTCGTTTTTTGGACGTCGTATAAAAGTTGTCCCGCTCCTTAATATTTCCCCAAACATATAAGGAACCAAGCACCCGTACATACTAGGTGTTTCGCGAAAGCTTACGTAATGGAATTGTCTACTACGCTTTTTTCTTTTCCGCCTTCAAACTCGTACCGCTCCTCATTAGTTTGCCACTCATAAAAGGAAGTTTACGTATATAACAACAACGGAGTAGCAATGGGTTGGCTGAAGCTTCGTCTGCGGATATCTTTTCGTTTTTTAGACGTCGTATAAAAGTTGTCCCGCTCCTTAATACTTCCCCAAACATATAAGGAACCGAGCACCCGTACGTACTAGGTGCTTCGCGAAAGCTTACCTAATGGAATTGTCTACTACACTTTTTTCTTTTCCGCCTTCAAACTCGTACCGCTCCTCATTAGTTTGCCACTCATAAAAGGAAGAGATTCCGTATATAACAACGTAGTAGCAGTAGGTTGGCTGAAGCTTCGTCTGCGAATACCTTTCCGTTATTTGGACGTCGTATAAAAGTTGTCCCGCTCCTTAATATTTCCCCAAACATATAAGGAACCGAGCACCCGTACGTACTAGGTGTTTCGCGAAAGCTTACCTAATGGAATTGTCTACTACGCTTTTTTCTTTTCCGCCTTCAAACTCGTACCGCTCCTCATTAGTTTGCCACTCATAAAAGGAAGTTTACGTATATAACAACGGAGTAGCAACGGTTTGGCTGAAGCTTCGTCTGCGGATATCTTTTCGTTTTTTGGACGTCGTATAAAAGTTGTCCCGCTCCTTAATATTTCCCCAAACATATAAGGAACCGAGCACCCGTACGTACTAGGTATTTCGCGAAAGCTTACCTAATGGAATTGTCTACTACGCTTTTTTCTTTTCCGCCTTCAAACTCGTACCGCTCCTCAGTAGTTTGCCACTCATAAAAGGAAGAGATTCCGTATATAACAACGTAGTAGCAGTGCGTTGGCTGAAGCTTCGTCTGCGAATACCTTTCCGTTTTTTGGACGTCGTATAAAAGTTGTCCCGCTCCTTAATACTTCCCCAAACTTATAAGGAACCGAGCACCCGTGCGTACTAAGTGTTTCGCGAAAGCTTACCTAATGGAATTGTCTACTACGCTTTTTTCTTTTCCGCCTTCAAACTCGTACCGCTCCTCAGTAGTGTGCCACTCATAAAAGGAAGAGATATATAACAACCTAGTAGCAGTGGGTTGGCTGAAGCTTCGTCTGCGAATACCTTTCCGTTTTTTGGACGTCGTATAAAAGTTGTCCCGCTCCTTAATATTTCCCCAAACATATAAGGAACCGAGCACCCATACGTACTAGGTGTTTCGCGAAAGCTTACCTAATGGAATTGTCTACTACGCTTTTTTCTTTTCCGCCTTCAAACTCGTACCGCTCCTCAGTAGTTTGCCACTCATAAAAGGAAGAGATTCCGTATATAACAACCTAGTAGCAGTGGGTTGGCTGAAGCTTCGTGTGCGAATACCTTTCCGTTTTTTGGACGTCGTATAAAAGTTGTCCCGCTCCTTAATATTTCCCCAAACATATAAGGAACCGAGCACCCGTACGTACTAGGTGTTTCGCGAAAGCTTACCTAATGGAATTGTCTACTACGCTTTTTTCTTTTCCGCCTTCAAACTCGTACCGCTCCTCAGTAGTTTGCCACTCATAAAAGGAAGAGATTCCGTATATAACAACCTAGTAGCAGTGGGTTGGCTGAAGCTTCGTGTGCGAATACCTTTCCGTTTTTTGGACGTCGTATAAAAGTTGTCCCGCTCCTTAATATTTCCCCAAACATATAAGGAACCGAGCACCCGTACATACTAGGTGTTTCGCGAAAGCTTACCTAATGGAATTGTCTACTACGCTTTTTTCTTTTCCGCCTTCAAACTCGTACCGCTCCTCATTAGTTTGCGACTCATAAAAGGAAGAGATTCCGTATATAACAACGTAGTAGCAGTGGGTTGGCTGAAGCTTCGTCTGCGAATACCTTTCCGTTTTTTGGACGTCGTATAAAAGTTGTCCCGCTCCTTAATATTTCCCCAAACATATAAGGAACCGAGCACCCGTACATACTAGGTGTTTCGCGAAAGCTTACCTAATGGAATTGTCTACTACGCTTTTTTCTTTTCCGCCTTCAAACTCGTACCGCTCCTCATTAGTTTGCCACTCATAAAAGGAAGAGATTCCGTATACAACAACGTAGTAGCAGTGGGTTGGCTGAAGCTTCGTCTGCGAATACCTTTCCGTTTTTTGGACGTCGCATAAAAGTTGTCCCGCTCCTTAATACTTCCCCAAACTTATAAGGAACCGAGCACCCGTGCGTACTAGGTGTTTCGCGAAAGCTTACCTAATGGAATTGTCTACTACGCTTTTTTCTTTTCCGCCTTCAAACTCGTACCGCTCCTCAGTAGTGTGCCACTCATAAAAGGAAGAGATTCCGTATATAACAACGTAGTAGCAGTGGGTTGGCTGAAGCTTCGTCTGCGAATACCTTTCCGTTTTTTGGACGTCGTATAAAAGTTGTCCCGCTCCTTAATATTTCCCCAAACATATAAGGAACCGAGCACCCGTACGTACTAGGTATTTCGCGAAAGCTTACCTAATGGAATTGTCTACTACGCTTTTTTCTTTTCCGCCTTCAAACTCGTACCGCTCCTCAGTAGTTTGCCACTCATAAAAGGAAGAGATTCCGTATATAACAATGTAGTAGCAGTGGGTTGGCTGAAGCTTCGTCTGCGAATACCTTTCCGGTTTTTTGGACGTCGTATAAGAGTTGTCCCGCTCCTTAATATTTCCCCAAACATATAAGGAACCGAGCACCCGTACATACTAGGTGTTTCGCGAAAGCTTACCTAATGGAATTGTCTACTACGCTTTTTTCTTTTCCGCCTTCAAACTCGTACCGCTCCTCATTAGTTTGCGACTCATAAAAGGAAGAGATTCCGTATATAACAACGTAGTAGCAGTGGGTTGGCTGAAGCTTCGTCTGCGAATACCTTTCCGTTTTTTGGACGTCGTATAAAAGTTGTCCCGCTCCTTAATATTTCCCCAAACATATAAGGAACCGAGCACCCGTACATACTAGGTGTTTCGCGAAAGCTTACCTAATGGAATTGTCTACTACGCTTTTTTCTTTTCCGCCTTCAAACTCGTACCGCTCCTCATTAGTTTGCCACTCATAAAAGGAAGAGATTCCGTATACAACAACGCAGTAGCAGTGGGTTGGCTGAAGCTTCGTCTGCTGATACATACTAGTTGTTTCGCGTAATGGAATTGTCTACTACGCTTTTTTTCTTTTCCGCCTTCAAACTCGTACCGCTCCTCATTAGTTTGCCACTCATAAAAGGAAGTTTACGTATATAACAACGGAGTAGCAATGCGTTGGCTGAAGCTTCGTCTGCGGATATCTTTTCGTTTTTTAGACGTCGTATAAAAGTTGTCCCGCTCCTTCATACTTCCCCAAACATATAAGGAACCGAGCACCCGTACGTACTAGGTGCTTCGCGAAAGCTTACCTAATGGAATTGTCTACTACACTTTTTTCTTTTCCGCCTTCAAACTCGTACCGCTCCTCATTAGTTTGCCACTCATAAAAGGAAGAGATTCCGTATATAACAACGTAGTAGCAGTAGGTTGGCTGAAGCTTCGTCTGCGAATACCTTTCCGTTATTTGGACGTCGTATAAAAGTTGTCCCGCTCCTTAATATTTCCCCAAACATATAAGGAACCGAGCACCCGTACGTACTAGGTGTTTCGCGAAAGCTTACCTAATGGAATTGTCTACTACGCTTTTTTCTTTTCCGCCTTCAAACTCGTACCGCTCCTCATTAGTTTGCCACTCATAAAAGGAAGTTTACGTATATAACAACGGAGTAGCAACGGTTTGGCTGAAGCTTCGTCTGCGGATATCTTTTCGTTTTTTGGACGTCGTATAAAAGTTGTCCCGCTCCTTAATATTTCCCCAAACATATAAGGAACCGAGCACCCGTACGTACTAGGTATTTCGCGAAAGCTTACCTAATGGAATTGTCTACTACGCTTTTTTCTTTTCCGCCTTCAAACTCGTACCGCTCCTCAGTAGTTTGCCACTCATAAAAGGAAGAGATTCCGTATATAACAACGTAGTAGCAGTGCGTTGGCTGAAGCTTCGTCTGCGAATACCTTTCCGTTTTTTGGACGTCGTATAAAAGTTGTCCCGCTCCTTAATACTTCCCCAAACTTATAAGGAACCGAGCACCCGTGCGTACTAAGTGTTTCGCGAAAGCTTACCTAATGGAATTGTCTACTACGCTTTTTTCTTTTCCGCCTTCAAACTCGTACCGCTCCTCAGTAGTGTGCCACTCATAAAAGGAAGAGATATATAACAACCTAGTAGCAGTGGGTTGGCTGAAGCTTCGTCTGCGAATACCTTTCCGTTTTTTGGACGTCGTATAAAAGTTGTCCCGCTCCTTAATATTTCCCCAAACATATAAGGAACCGAGCACCCATACGTACTAGGTGTTTCGCGAAAGCTTACCTAATGGAATTGTCTACTACGCTTTTTTCTTTTCCGCCTTCAAACTCGTACCGCTCCTCAGTAGTTTGCCACTCATAAAAGGAAGAGATTCCGTATATAACAACCTAGTAGCAGTGGGTTGGCTGAAGCTTCGTGTGCGAATACCTTTCCGTTTTTTGGACGTCGTATAAAAGTTGTCCCGCTCCTTAATATTTCCCCAAACATATAAGGAACCGAGCACCCGTACATACTAGGTGTTTCGCGAAAGCTTACCTAATGGAATTGTCTACTACGCTTTTTTCTTTTCCGCCTTCAAACTCGTACCGCTCCTCAGTAGTTTGCGACTCATAAAAGGAAGAGATTCCGTATATAACAACGTAGTAGCAGTGGGTTGGCTGAAGCTTCGTCTGCGAATACCTTTCCGTTTTTTGGACGTCGTATAAAAGTTGTCCCGCTCCTTAATATTTCCCCAAACATATAAGGAACCGAGCACCCGTACATACTAGGTGTTTCGCGAAAGCTTACCTAATGGAATTGTCTACTACGCTTTTTTCTTTTCCGCCTTCAAACTCGTACCGCTCCTCATTAGTTTGCGACTCATAAAAGGAAGAGATTCCGTATACAACAACGTAGTAGCAGTGGGTTGGCTGAAGCTTCGTCTGCGAATACCTTTCCGTTTTTTGGACGTCGTATAAAAGTTGTCCCGCTCCTTAATATTTCCCCAAACTTATAAGGAACCGAGCACCCGTACATACTAGGTGTTTCGCGAAAGCTTACCTAATGGAATTGTCTACTACGCTTTTTTCTTTTCCGCCTTCAAACTCGTACTGCTCCTCAGTAGTGTGCCACTCATAAAAGGAAGAGATTCCGTATATAACAACGTAGTAGCAGTGGGTTGGCTGAAGCTTCGTCTGCGAATACCTTTCCGTTTTTTGGACGTCGCATAAAAGTTGTCCCGCTCCTTAATACTTCCCCAAACTTATAAGGAACCGAGCACCCGTACGTACTAGGTGTTTCGCGAAAGCTTACCTAATGGAATTGTCTACTACGCTTTTTTCTTTTCCGCCTTCAAACTCGTACTGCTCCTCAGTAGTTTGCCACTCATAAAAGGAAGAGATTCCGTATATAACAATGTAGTAGCAGTGGGTTGGCTGAAGCTTCGTCTGCGAATACCTTTCCGTTTTTTGGACGTCGTATAAAAGTTGTCCCGCTCCTTAATATTTCCCCAAACATATAAGGAACCGAGCACCCGTACGTACTAGGTATTTCGCGAAAGCTTACCTAATGGAATTGTCTACTACGCTTTTTTCTTTTCCGCCTTCAAACTCGTACCGCTCCTCATTAGTTTGCCACTCATAAAAGGAAGAGATTCCGTATATAACAATGTAGTAGCAGTGGGTTGGCTGAAGCTTCGTCTGCGAATACCTTTCCGTTTTTTGGACGTCGTATAAAAGTTGTCCCGCTCCTTAATATTTCCCCAAACATATAAGGAACCGAGCACCCGTACATACTAGGTGTTTCGCGAAAGCTTACCTAATGGAATTGTCTACTACGCTTTTTCCTTTTCCGCCTTCAAACTCGTACCGCTCCTCATTAGTTTGCGACTCATAAAAGGAAGAGATTCCGTATATAACAACGTAGTAGCAGTGGGTTGGCTGAAGCTTCGTCTGCGAATACCTTTCCGTTTTTTGGACGTCGTATAAAAGTTGTCCCGCTCCTTAATATTTCCCCAAACATATAAGGAACCGAGCACCCGTACATACTAGGTGTTTCGCGAAAGCTTACCTAATGGAATTGTCTACTACGCTTTTTTCTTTTCCGCCTTCAAACTCGTACCGCTCCTCATTAGTTTGCCACTCATAAAAGGAAGAGATTCCGTATACAACAACGCAGTAGCAGTGGGTTGGCTGAAGCTTCGTCTGCTGATACATACTAGGTGTTTCGCGTAATGGAATTGTCTACTACGCTTTTTTTCTTTTCCGCCTTCAAACTCGTACCGCTCCTCATTAGTTTGCCACTCATAAAAGGAAGTTTACGTATATAACAACGGAGTAGCAATGCGTTGGCTGAAGCTTCGTCTGCGGATATCTTTTCGTTTTTTAGACGTCGTATAAAAGTTGTCCCGCTCCTTAATATTTCCCCAAACATATAAGGAACCGAGCACCCGTACATACTAGGTGTTTCGCGAAAGCTTACCTAATGGAATTGTCTACTACGCTTTTTTCTTTTCCGCCTTCAAACTCGTACCGCTCCTCATTAGTTTGCCACTCATAAAAGGAAGAGATTCCGTATATAACAACGTAGTAGCAGTGGGTTGGCTGAAGCTTCGTCTGCGAATACCTTTCCGTTTTTTGGACGTCGTATAAAAGTTGTCCCGCTCCTTAATACTTCCCCAAACTTATAAGGAACCGAGCACCCGTACGTACTAGGTGTTTCGCGAAAGCTTACCTAATGGAATTGTCTACTACGCTTTTTTCTTTTCCGCCTTCAAACTCGTACCGCTCCTCAGTAGTGTGCCACTCATAAAAGGAAGAGATTCCGTATATAACAACGTAGTAGCAGTGGGTTGGCTGAAGCTTCGTCTGCGAATACCTTTCCGTTTTTTGGACGTCGTATAAAAGTTGTCCCGCTCCTTAATATTTCCCCAAACATATAAGGAACCGAGCACCCGTACATACTAGGTGTTTCGCGAAAGCTTACCTAATGGAATTGTCTACTACGCTTTTTTCTTTTCCGCCTTCAAACTCGTACCGCTCCTCATTAGTTTGCCACTCATAAAAGGAAGAGATTCCGTATATAACAACGTAGTAGCAGTGGGTTGGCTGAAGCTTCGTCTGCGAATACCTTTCCGTTTTTTGGACGTCGTATAAAAGTTGTCCCGCTCCTTAATATTTCCCCAAACATATAAGGAACCGAGCACCCGTACATACTAGGTGTTTCGCGAAAGCTTACCTAATGGAATTGTCTACTACGCTTTTTTCTTTTCCGCCTTCAAACTCGTACCGCTCCTCATTAATTTGCCACTCATAAAAGGAAGAGATTCCGTATATAACAACGTAGTAGCAGTGGGTTGGCTGAAGCTTCGTCTGCGAATGCCTTTCCGTTTTTTGGACGTCGTATAAAAGTTGTCCCGCTCTTTAATATTTCCCCAAACATATAAGGAACCGAGCACCCGTACATACTAGGTGTTTCGCGAAAGCTTACCTAATGAAATTGTCTACTACGCTTTTTTCTTTTCCGCCTTCAAACTCGTACCGCTCCTCATTAGTTTGCCACTCATAAAAGGAAGACATTCCGTATACAACAACGTAGTAGCAGTGGGTTGGCTGAAGCTTCGTCTGCGAATACCTTTCCGTTTTTTGGACGTCGTATAAAAGTTGTCCCGCTCCTTAATATTTCCCCAAACATATAACGAACCGAGCACCCGTACATACTTGGTGTTTCGCGAAAGCTTACCTAATGGAATTGTCTACTACGCTTTTTTCTTTTCCGCCTTCAAACTCGTACCGCTCCTCATTAGTTTGCAACTCATAAAAGGAAGTTTACGTATATAACAATGGAGTAGCAATGGGTTGGCTGAAGCTTCGTCTGGGGATATCTTTTCGTTTTTTGGACGTCGTATAAAAGTTGTCCCGCTCCTTAATACTTCCCCAAACATATAAGGAACCGAGCACCCGTACATACTAGGTGTTTCGCGAAAGCTTACCTAATGGAATTGTCTACTACGCTTTTTTCTTTTCCGCCTTCAAACTCGTACCGCTCCTCATTAGTTTGCGACTCATAAAAGGAAGAGATTCCGTATATAACAACGTAGTAGCAGTGGGTTGGCTGAAGCTTTCCGTTTTTTGGACGTCGTATAAAAGTTCTCCCGCTCCTTAATACTTCCCCAAACATATAAGGAACCGAGCACCCGTACGTACTAGGTGCTTCGCGAAAGCTTACCTAATGGAATTGTCTGCTGCGCTTTTTCCTTTTCCGCCTTCAAACTCGTACCGCTCCTCATTAGTTTGCCACTCATAAAAGGAAGTTTCCGTATATAACAACAGAATAGCAGTGGGTTGGCTGAAGCTTCGTCTGCGAATACCTTTCCGTTTTTTGGACGTCGTATAAAAGTTGTGCCGCTCCTTAATATTTCCCCAAACGTATAAGGAACCGAGCACCCGTACGTACTAGGTGTTTTGCGAAAGCTTACCTAATGGAATTGTCTACTACGCTTTTTTCTTTTCCGCCTTCAAACTCGTACCGCTCCTCATTAGTTTGCCACTCATAAAAGGAAGAGATTCCGTATATAACAACGTAGTAGCAGTGGGTTGGCTGAAGCTTCGTCTGCGAATACCTTTCCGTTTTTTGGACGTCGTATAAAAGTTGTCCCGCTCCTTAATATTTCCCCAAACATATAAGGAACCGAGCACCCGTACATACTAGTTGTTTCGCGAAAGCTTACCTAATGGAATTGTCTACTACGCTTTTTTCTTTTCCGCCTTCAAACTCGTACCGCTCCTTATTAGTTTGCCACTCATAAAAGGAAGAGATTCCGTATATAACAACGTAGTAGCAGTGGGTTGGCTGAAGCTTCGTCTGCGAATACCTTTCCATTTTTTGGACGTCGTATAAAAGTTGTCCCGCTCCTTAATATTTCCCCAAACATATAAGAAACCGAGCACCCGTACATACTAGGTGTTTCGCGAAAGCTTACCTAATGGAATTGTCTGCTACGCTTTTTTTCTTTTCCGCCTTCAAACTCGTACCGCTCCTCAGTAGTTTGCCACTCATAAAAGGAAGTTTACGTATATAACAACGGAGTAGCAATGGGTTGGCTGAAGCTTCGTCTGCGAATACCTTTCCGTTTTTTGGACGTCGTATAAAAGTTCTCCCGCTCCTTAATATTTACCCAAACATGTAAGGAACCGAGCACCCGTACATACTAGTTGTTTCGCGAAAGCTTACCTAATGAAATTGTCTACTACGCTTTTTTCTTTTCCGCCTTCAAACTCGTACCGCTCCTCATTAGTTTGCCACTCATAAAAGGAAGAGATTCCGTATATAACAACGTAGTAGCAGTGGGTTGGCTGAAGCTTCGTCTGCGAATACCTTTCCGTTTTTTGGACGTCGTATAAAAGTTGTCCCGCTCCTTAATATTTCCCCAAACATATAAGGAACCGAGCACCCGTACATACTAGGTGTTTCGCGAAAGCTTACCTAATGGAATTGTCTGCTACGCTTTTTTTCTTTTCCGCCTTCAAACTCGTACCGCTCCTCAGTAGTTTGCCACTCATAAAAGGAAGTTTACGTATACAACAACGGAGTAGCAATGGGTTGGCTGAAGCTTCGTCTGCGAATACCTTTCCGTTTTTTGGACGTCGTATAAAAGTTCTCCCGCTCCTTAATATTTACCCAAACATATAAGGAACCGAGCACCCGTACATACTAGTTGTTTCGCGAAAGCTTACCTAATGGAATTGTCTACTACGCTTTTTTCTTTTCCGCCTTCAAACTCGTACCGCTCCTCATTAGTTTGCCACTCATAAAAGGAAGAGATTCCGTATATAACAACGTAGTAGCAGTGGGTTGGCTGAAGCTTCGTCTGCGAATACCTTTCCGTTTTTTGGACGTCGTATAAAAGTTGTCCCGCTACTTAATACTTCCCCAAACATATAAGGAACCGAGCACCCGTACGTACTAGGTGTTTCGCTAAAGCTTACTCAATGGAATTGTCTGCTACGCTTTTTTTCTTTTCCGCCTTCAAACTCGTACCGCTCCTCAGTAGTTTGCCACTCATAAAAATAAGTTTACGTATATAACAACGGAGTAGCAATGGGTTGGCTGAAGCTTCGTCTGCGGATATGTTTTCGTTTTTTGGACGTCGTATAAAAGTTGTCCCGCTCCTTAATACTTCCCCAAACATATAAGGAACCGAGCACCCGTACGTTCTAGGTGTTTCGCGAAAGCTTACCTAATGGAATTGTCTACTACGGTTTTTTCTTTTCCGCCTTCAAACTCGTACCGCTCCTCAGTAGTTTGCCACTCATAAAAGGAAGAGTTTCCGTATATAACAACGGAGTAGCAATGGGTTGGCTGAAGCTTCGTCTGCGGATACCTTTTCGTTTTTTTGGACGTCGTATAAAAGTTGTCCCGCTCCTTAATATTTCCTCAAACATATAAGGAACCGAGCACCCGTACATACTAGGTGTTTCGCGAAAGCTTACCTAATGGAATTGTCTGCTGCGCTTTTTCCTTTTCCGCCTTCAAACTCGTACCGCTCCTCATTAGTTTGCCACTCATAAAAGGAAGAGATTCCGTATATAACAACGTAGTAGCAGTGGGTTGGCTGAAGCTTCGTCTGCGAATACCTTTCCGTTTTTTGGACGTCGTATAAAAGTTGTCCCGCTCCTTAATATTTCCCCAAACATATAAGGAACCGAGCACCCGTACATACTAGGTGTTTCGCGAAAGGTTACCTAATGGAATTGTCTACTACGCTTTTTTCTTTTCCGCCTTCAAACTCGTACCGCTCCTCATTAGTTTGCCACTCATAAAAGGAAGAGATTCCGTATACAACAACGTAGTAGCAGTGGGTTGGCTGAAGCTTCGTCTGCGAATACCTTTCCGTTTTTTGGACGTCGTATAAAAGTTGTCCCGCTCCTTAATATTTCCCCAAACATATAAGGAACCGAGCACCCGTACATACTAGGTGTTTCGCGAAAGCTTACCTAATGGAATTGTCTACTACGCTTTTTTCTTTTCCGCCTTCAAACTCGTACCGGTCCTCATTAGTTTGCCACTCATAAAAGGAAGAGATTCCGTATATAACAACGTAGTAGCAGTGGGTTGGCTGAAGCTTCGTCTGCGAATACCTTTCCGTTTTTTGGACGTCGTATAAAAGTTGTCCCGCTCCTTAATATTTCCCCAAACATATAAGGAACCGAGCACCCGTACGTACTAGGTGTTTCGCGAAAGCTTACCTAATGGAATTGTCTACTACGCTTTTTTCTTTTCCGCCTTCAAACTCGTACCGCTCCTCATTAGTTTGCCACTCATAAAAGGAAGAGATTCCGTATATAACAACGTAGTAGCAGTGGGTTGGCTGAAGCTTCGTCTGCGAATACCTTTCCGTTTTTTGGACGTCGTATAAAAGTTGTCCCGCTCCTTAATACTTCCCCAAACATATAAGGAACCGAGCACCCGTACATACTGGTTGTTTCGCGAAAGCTTACCTAATGGAATTGTCTACTACGCTTTTTTCTTTTCCGCCTTCAAACTCGTACCGCTCCTTATTAGTTTGCCACTCATAAAAGGAAGTTTACGTATATAACAACGTAGTAGCAGTGGGTTGGCTAAAGCTTCGTCTGCGAATACCTTTCCATTTTTTGGACGTCGTATAAAAGTTGTCCCGCTCCTTAATATTTCCCCAAACATATAAGAAACCGAGCACCCGTACATACTAGGTGTTTCGCGAAAGCTTACCTAATGGAATTGTCTACTACGCTTTTTTCTTTTCCGCCTTCAAACTCGTACCGCTGCTCATTAGTTTGCCACTCATAAAAGGAAGAGATTCCGTATATAACAACGTAGTAGCAGTGGGTTGGCTGAAGCTTCGTCTGCGAATACCTTTCCGTTTTTTGGACGTCGTATAAAAGTTGTCCCGCTCCTTAATATTTCCCCAAACATATAAGGAACCGAGCACCCGTACATACTAGGTGTTTCGCGAAAGCTTACCTAATGGAATTGTCTACTACGCTTTTTTCTTTTCCGCCTTCAAACTCGTACCGCTCCTCATTAGTTTGCCACTCATAAAAGGCAGAGATTCCGTATATAACAACGTAGTAGCAGTGGGTTGGCTGAAGCTTCGTCTGCGAATACCTTTCCGTTTTTTGGACGTCGTATAAAAGTTGTCCCGCTCTTAATATTTCCCCAAACATATAAGGAACCGAACACCCGTACATACTAGGTGTTTCGCGAAAGCTTACCTAATGAAATTGTCTACTACGCTTTTTTCTTTTCCGCCTTCAAACTCGTACCGCTCCTCATTAGTTTGCCACTCATAAAAGGAAGAGATTTCGTATATAAAAACGTAGTAGCAGTGGGTTGGCTGAAGCTTCGTCTGCGAATACCTTTCCGTTTTTTGGACGTCGTATAAAAGTTCTCCCGCTCCGTAATATTTACCCAAACATATAAGGAACCGAGCACCCGTACATACTAGGTGTTTCGCGAAAGCTTACCTAATGGAATTGTCTACTACGCTTTTTTCTTTTCCGCCTTCAAACTCGTACCACTCCTCATTAATTTGCCACTCATAACAGGAAGAGATTCCGTATATAACAACGTAGTAGCAGTGGGTTGGCTGAAGCTTCGTCTGCGAATACCTTTCCGTTTTTTGGACGTCGTATAAAAGTTGTCCCGCTACTTAATACTTCCCCAAACATATAAGGAACCGAGCACCCGTACGTACTAGGTGTTTCGCTAAAGCTTACACAATGGAATTGTCTGCTACGCTTTTTTTCTTTTCCGCCTTCAAACTCGTACCGCTCCTCAGTAGTTTGCCACTCATAAAAGGAAGAGATTCCGTATATAACAACGTAGTAGCAGTGGGTTGGCTGAAGCTTCGTCTGCGAATACCTTTCCGTTTTTTGGACGTCGTATAAAAGTTGTCCCGCTACTTAATACTTCCCCAAACATATAAGGAACCGAGCACCCGTACGTACTAGGTGTTTCGCTAAAGCTTACTCAATGGAATTGTCTGCTACGCTTTTTTTGTTTTCCGCCTTCAAACTCGTACCGCTCCTCAGTAGTGTGCCACTCATAAAAGGAAGAGATTCCGTATATAACAACGTAGTAGCAGTGGGTTGACTGAAGCTTCGTCTGCGAATACCTTTCCGTTTTTTGGACGTCGTATAAAAGTTGTCCCGCTCCTTAATACTTCCCCAAACTTATAAGGAACCGAGCACCCGTGCGTACTAGGTGTTTCGCGAAAGCTTACCTAATGGAATTGTCTACTATGCTTTTTTCTTTTCCGCCTTCAAACTCGTACCGCTCCTCAGTAGTGTGCCACTCATAAAAGGAAGAGATTCCGTATATAACAACGTAGTAGCAGTGGGTTGGCTGAAGCTTCGTCTGCGAATACCTTTCCGTTTTTTGGACGTCGTATAAAAGTTGTCCCGCTCCTTAATATTTCCCTAAATATATAAGGAACCGAGCACCCGTACATACTAGGTGTTTCGCGAAAGCTTACCTAATGGAATTGTCTACTACGCTTTTTTCTTTTCCGCCTTCAAACTCGTACCGCTCCTCATTAGTTTGCCACTCATAAAAGGAAGAGATTCCGTATATAACAACGTAGTAGCAGTGGGTTGGCTGAAGCTTCGTCTGCGAATACCTTTCCGTTTTTTGGACGTCGTATAAAAGTTGTCCCGCTCCTTAATATTTCCCCAAACATATAAGGAACCGAGCACCCGTACATACTAGGTGTTTCGCGAAAGCTTACCTAATGGAATTGTCTACTACGCTTTTTTCTTTTCCGCCTTCAAACTCGTACCGCTCCTCATTAGTTTGCGACTCATAAAAGGAAGAGATTCCGTATATAACAACGTAGTAGCAGTGGGTTGGCTGAAGCTTCGTCTGCGAATACCTTTCCGTTTTTTGGACGTCGTATAAAAGTGGTCCCGCTCCTTAATATTTCCCCAAACATATAAGGAACCGAGCACCCGTACATACTAGGTGTTTCGCGAAAGCTTACCTAATGGAATTGTCTACTACGCTTTTTTCTTTTCCGCCTTCAAACTCGTACCGCTCCTCATTAGTTTGCCACTCATAAAAGGAAGAGATTCCGTATATAACAACGTAGTAGCAGTGGGTTGGCTGAAGCTTCGTCTGCGAATACCTTTCCGTTTTTTGGACGTCGTATAAAAGTTGTCCCGCTCCTTAATACTTCCCCAAACATATAAGGAACCGAGCACCCGTACATACTAGTTGTTTCGCGAAAGCTTACCTAATGGAATTGTCTACTACGCTTTTTTCTTTTCCGCCTTCAAACTCGTACCGCTCCTCATTAGTTTGCCACTCATAAAAGGAAGAGATTCCGTATATAACAACGTAGTAGCAGTGGGTTGGCTGAAGCTTCGTCTGCGAATACCTTTCCGTTTTTTGGACGTCGTATAAAAGTTGTCCCGCTCCTTAATACTTCCCCAAACTTATAAGGAACCGAGCACCCGTACGTACTAGGTGTTTCGCGAAAGCTTACCTAATGGAATTGTCTACTACGCTTTTTTCTTTTCCGCCTTCAAACTCGTACCGCTCCTCAGTAGTGTGCCACTCATAAAAGGAAGAGATTCCGTATATAACAACAGAATAGCAGTGGGTTGGCTGAAGCTTCGTCTGCGAATACCTTTCCGTTTTTTGGACGTCGTATAAAAGTTGTGCCGCTCCTTAATATTTCCCCAAACGTATAAGGAACCGAGCACCCGTACGTACTAGGTGTTTTGCGAAAGCTTACCTAATGGAATTGTCTACTACGCTTTTTTCTTTTCCGCCTTCAAACTCGTACCGCTCCTCATTAGTTTGCCACTCATAAAAGGAAGAGATTCCGTATATAACAACGTAGTAGCAGTGGGTTGGCTGAAGCTTCGTCTGCGAATACCTTTCCGTTTTTTGGACGTCGTATAAAAGTTGTCCCGCTCCTTAATATTTCCCCAAACATATAAGGAACCGAGCACCCGTACATACTAGTTGTTTCGCGAAAGCTTACCTAATGGAATTGTCTACTACGCTTTTTTCTTTTCCGCCTTCAAACTCGTACCGCTCCTTATTAGTTTGCCACTCATAAAAGGAAGAGATTCCGTATATAACAACGTAGTAGCAGTGGGTTGGCTGAAGCTTCGTCTGCGAATACCTTTCCATTTTTTGGACGTCGTATAAAAGTTGTCCCGCTCCTTAATATTTCCCCAAACATATAAGAAACCGAGCACCCGTACATACTAGGTGTTTCGCGAAAGCTTACCTAATGGAATTGTCTGCTACGCTTTTTTTCTTTTCCGCCTTCAAACTCGTACCGCTCCTCAGTAGTTTGCCACTCATAAAAGGAAGTTTACGTATATAACAACGGAGTAGCAATGGGTTGGCTGAAGCTTCGTCTGCGAATACCTTTCCGTTTTTTGGACGTCGTATAAAAGTTCTCCCGCTCCTTAATATTTACCCAAACATGTAAGGAACCGAGCACCCGTACATACTAGTTGTTTCGCGAAAGCTTACCTAATGAAATTGTCTACTACGCTTTTTTCTTTTCCGCCTTCAAACTCGTACCGCTCCTCATTAGTTTGCCACTCATAAAAGGAAGAGATTCCGTATATAACAACGTAGTAGCAGTGGGTTGGCTGAAGCTTCGTCTGCGAATACCTTTCCGTTTTTTGGACGTCGTATAAAAGTTGTCCCGCTCCTTAATATTTCCCCAAACATATAAGGAACCGAGCACCCGTACATACTAGGTGTTTCGCGAAAGCTTACCTAATGGAATTGTCTGCTACGCTTTTTTTCTTTTCCGCCTTCAAACTCGTACCGCTCCTCAGTAGTTTGCCACTCATAAAAGGAAGTTTACGTATACAACAACGGAGTAGCAATGGGTTGGCTGAAGCTTCGTCTGCGAATACCTTTCCGTTTTTTGGACGTCGTATAAAAGTTCTCCCGCTCCTTAATATTTACCCAAACATATAAGGAACCGAGCACCCGTACATACTAGTTGTTTCGCGAAAGCTTACCTAATGGAATTGTCTACTACGCTTTTTTCTTTTCCGCCTTCAAACTCGTACCGCTCCTCATTAGTTTGCCACTCATAAAAGGAAGAGATTCCGTATATAACAACGTAGTAGCAGTGGGTTGGCTGAAGCTTCGTCTGCGAATACCTTTCCGTTTTTTGGACGTCGTATAAAAGTTGTCCCGCTACTTAATACTTCCCCAAACATATAAGGAACCGAGCACCCGTACGTACTAGGTGTTTCGCTAAAGCTTACTCAATGGAATTGTCTGCTACGCTTTTTTTCTTTTCCGCCTTCAAACTCGTACCGCTCCTCAGTAGTTTGCCACTCATAAAAATAAGTTTACGTATATAACAACGGAGTAGCAATGGGTTGGCTGAAGCTTCGTCTGCGGATATGTTTTCGTTTTTTGGACGTCGTATAAAAGTTGTCCCGCTCCTTAATACTTCCCCAAACATATAAGGAACCGAGCACCCGTACGTTCTAGGTGTTTCGCGAAAGCTTACCTAATGGAATTGTCTACTACGGTTTTTTCTTTTCCGCCTTCAAACTCGTACCGCTCCTCAGTAGTTTGCCACTCATAAAAGGAAGAGTTTCCGTATATAACAACGGAGTAGCAATGGGTTGGCTGAAGCTTCGTCTGCGGATACCTTTTCGTTTTTTTGGACGTCGTATAAAAGTTGTCCCGCTCCTTAATATTTCCTCAAACATATAAGGAACCGAGCACCCGTACATACTAGGTGTTTCGCGAAAGCTTACCTAATGGAATTGTCTGCTGCGCTTTTTCCTTTTCCGCCTTCAAACTCGTACCGCTCCTCATTAGTTTGCCACTCATAAAAGGAAGAGATTCCGTATATAACAACGTAGTAGCAGTGGGTTGGCTGAAGCTTCGTCTGCGAATACCTTTCCGTTTTTTGGACGTCGTATAAAAGTTGTCCCGCTCCTTAATATTTCCCCAAACATATAAGGAACCGAGCACCCGTACATACTAGGTGTTTCGCGAAAGGTTACCTAATGGAATTGTCTACTACGCTTTTTTCTTTTCCGCCTTCAAACTCGTACCGCTCCTCATTAGTTTGCCACTCATAAAAGGAAGAGATTCCGTATACAACAACGTAGTAGCAGTGGGTTGGCTGAAGCTTCGTCTGCGAATACCTTTCCGTTTTTTGGACGTCGTATAAAAGTTGTCCCGCTCCTTAATATTTCCCCAAACATATAAGGAACCGAGCACCCGTACATACTAGGTGTTTCGCGAAAGCTTACCTAATGGAATTGTCTACTACGCTTTTTTCTTTTCCGCCTTCAAACTCGTACCGGTCCTCATTAGTTTGCCACTCATAAAAGGAAGAGATTCCGTATATAACAACGTAGTAGCAGTGGGTTGGCTGAAGCTTCGTCTGCGAATACCTTTCCGTTTTTTGGACGTCGTATAAAAGTTGTCCCGCTCCTTAATATTTCCCCAAACATATAAGGAACCGAGCACCCGTACGTACTAGGTGTTTCGCGAAAGCTTACCTAATGGAATTGTCTACTACGCTTTTTTCTTTTCCGCCTTCAAACTCGTACCGCTCCTCATTAGTTTGCCACTCATAAAAGGAAGAGATTCCGTATATAACAACGTAGTAGCAGTGGGTTGGCTGAAGCTTCGTCTGCGAATACCTTTCCGTTTTTTGGACGTCGTATAAAAGTTGTCCCGCTCCTTAATACTTCCCCAAACATATAAGGAACCGAGCACCCGTACATACTGGTTGTTTCGCGAAAGCTTACCTAATGGAATTGTCTACTACGCTTTTTTCTTTTCCGCCTTCAAACTCGTACCGCTCCTTATTAGTTTGCCACTCATAAAAGGAAGTTTACGTATATAACAACGTAGTAGCAGTGGGTTGGCTAAAGCTTCGTCTGCGAATACCTTTCCATTTTTTGGACGTCGTATAAAAGTTGTCCCGCTCCTTAATATTTCCCCAAACATATAAGAAACCGAGCACCCGTACATACTAGGTGTTTCGCGAAAGCTTACCTAATGGAATTGTCTACTACGCTTTTTTCTTTTCCGCCTTCAAACTCGTACCGCTGCTCATTAGTTTGCCACTCATAAAAGGAAGAGATTCCGTATATAACAACGTAGTAGCAGTGGGTTGGCTGAAGCTTCGTCTGCGAATACCTTTCCGTTTTTTGGACGTCGTATAAAAGTTGTCCCGCTCCTTAATATTTCCCCAAACATATAAGGAACCGAGCACCCGTACATACTAGGTGTTTCGCGAAAGCTTACCTAATGGAATTGTCTACTACGCTTTTTTCTCTTCCGCCTTCAAACTCGTACCGCTCCTCATTAGTTTGCCACTCATAAAAGGCAGAGATTCCGTATATAACAACGTAGTAGCAGTGGGTTGGCTGAAGCTTCGTCTGCGAATACCTTTCCGTTTTTTGGACGTCGTATAAAAGTTGTCCCGCTCTTAATATTTCCCCAAACATATAAGGAACCGAACACCCGTACATACTAGGTGTTTCGCGAAAGCTTACCTAATGAAATTGTCTACTACGCTTTTTTCTTTTCCGCCTTCAAACTCGTACCGCTCCTCATTAGTTTGCCACTCATAAAAGGAAGAGATTTCGTATATAAAAACGTAGTAGCAGTGGGTTGGCTGAAGCTTCGTCTGCGAATACCTTTCCGTTTTTTGGACGTCGTATAAAAGTTCTCCCGCTCCGTAATATTTACCCAAACATATAAGGAACCGAGCACCCGTACATACTAGGTGTTTCGCGAAAGCTTACCTAATGGAATTGTCTACTACGCTTTTTTCTTTTCCGCCTTCAAACTCGTACCACTCCTCATTAATTTGCCACTCATAACAGGAAGAGATTCCGTATATAACAACGTAGTAGCAGTGGGTTGGCTGAAGCTTCGTCTGCGAATACCTTTCCGTTTTTTGGACGTCGTATAAAAGTTGTCCCGCTACTTAATACTTCCCCAAACATATAAGGAACCGAGCACCCGTACGTACTAGGTGTTTCGCTAAAGCTTACACAATGGAATTGTCTGCTACGCTTTTTTTCTTTTCCGCCTTCAAACTCGTACCGCTCCTCAGTAGTTTGCCACTCATAAAAGGAAGAGATTCCGTATATAACAACGTAGTAGCAGTGGGTTGGCTGAAGCTTCGTCTGCGAATACCTTTCCGTTTTTTGGACGTCGTATAAAAGTTGTCCCGCTACTTAATACTTCCCCAAACATATAAGGAACCGAGCACCCGTACGTACTAGGTGTTTCGCTAAAGCTTACTCAATGGAATTGTCTGCTACGCTTTTTTTGTTTTCCGCCTTCAAACTCGTACCGCTCCTCAGTAGTGTGCCACTCATAAAAGGAAGAGATTCCGTATATAACAACGTAGTAGCAGTGGGTTGACTGAAGCTTCGTCTGCGAATACCTTTCCGTTTTTTGGACGTCGTATAAAAGTTGTCCCGCTCCTTAATACTTCCCCAAACTTATAAGGAACCGAGCACCCGTGCGTACTAGGTGTTTCGCGAAAGCTTACCTAATGGAATTGTCTACTATGCTTTTTTCTTTTCCGCCTTCAAACTCGTACCGCTCCTCAGTAGTGTGCCACTCATAAAAGGAAGAGATTCCGTATATAACAACGTAGTAGCAGTGGGTTGGCTGAAGCTTCGTCTGCGAATACCTTTCCGTTTTTTGGACGTCGTATAAAAGTTGTCCCGCTCCTTAATATTTCCCTAAATATATAAGGAACCGAGCACCCGTACATACTAGGTGTTTCGCGAAAGCTTACCTAATGGAATTGTCTACTACGCTTTTTTCTTTTCCGCCTTCAAACTCGTACCGCTCCTCATTAGTTTGCCACTCATAAAAGGAAGAGATTCCGTATATAACAACGTAGTAGCAGTGGGTTGGCTGAAGCTTCGTCTGCGAATACCTTTCCGTTTTTTGGACGTCGTATAAAAGTTGTCCCGCTCCTTAATATTTCCCCAAACATATAAGGAACCGAGCACCCGTACATACTAGGTGTTTCGCGAAAGCTTACCTAATGGAATTGTCTACTACGCTTTTTTCTTTTCCGCCTTCAAACTCGTACCGCTCCTCATTAGTTTGCGACTCATAAAAGGAAGAGATTCCGTATATAACAACGTAGTAGCAGTGGGTTGGCTGAAGCTTCGTCTGCGAATACCTTTCCGTTTTTTGGACGTCGTATAAAAGTGGTCCCGCTCCTTAATATTTCCCCAAACATATAAGGAACCGAGCACCCGTACATACTAGGTGTTTCGCGAAAGCTTACCTAATGGAATTGTCTACTACGCTTTTTTCTTTTCCGCCTTCAAACTCGTACCGCTCCTCATTAGTTTGCCACTCATAAAAGGAAGAGATTCCGTATATAACAACGTAGTAGCAGTGGGTTGGCTGAAGCTTCGTCTGCGAATACCTTTCCGTTTTTTGGACGTCGTATAAAAGTTGTCCCGCTCCTTAATACTTCCCCAAACATATAAGGAACCGAGCACCCGTACATACTAGTTGTTTCGCGAAAGCTTACCTAATGGAATTGTCTACTACGCTTTTTTCTTTTCCGCCTTCAAACTCGTACCGCTCCTCATTAGTTTGCCACTCATAAAAGGAAGAGATTCCGTATATAACAACGTAGTAGCAGTGGGTTGGCTGAAGCTTCGTCTGCGAATACCTTTCCGTTTTTTGGACGTCGTATAAAAGTTGTCCCGCTCCTTAATACTTCCCCAAACTTATAAGGAACCGAGCACCCGTACGTACTAGGTGTTTCGCGAAAGCTTACCTAATGGAATTGTCTACTACGCTTTTTTCTTTTCCGCCTTCAAACTCGTACCGCTCCTCAGTAGTGTGCCACTCATAAAAGGAAGAGATTCCGTATATAACAACGTAGTAGCAGTGGGTTGGCTGAAGCTTCGTCTGCGAATACCTTTCCGTTTTTTGGACGTCGTATAAAAGTTGTCCCGCTCCTTAATATTTCCCCAAACATATAAGGAACCGAGCACCCGTACATACTAGGTGTTTCGCGAAAGCTTACCTAATGGAATTGTCTACTACGCTTTTTTTCTTTTCCGCCTTCAAACTCGTACCGCTCCTCATTAGTTTGCCACTCATAAAAGGAAGAGATTCCGTATATAACAACGTAGTAGCAGTGGGTTGGCTGAAGCTTCGTCTGCGAATACCTTTCCGTTTTTTGGACGTCGTATAAAAGTTGTCCCGCTCCTTAATATTTCCCCAAACATATAAGGAACCGAGCACCCGTACATACTAGGTGTTTCGCGAAAGCTTACCTAATGGAATTGTCTACTACGCTTTTTTCTTTTCCGCCTTCAAACTCGTACCGCTCCTCAGTAGTGTGCCACTCATAAAAGGAAGAGATTCCGTATATAACAACGTAGTAGCAGTGGGTTGGCTGAAGCTTCGTCTGCGAATGCCTTTCCGTTTTTTGGACGTCGTATAAAAGTTGTCCCGCTCCTTAATATTTCCCCAAACATATAAGGACCCGAGCACCCGTACATACTAGGTGTTTCGCGAAAGCTTACCTAATGGAATTGTCTACTACGCTTTTTTCTTTTCCGCCTTCAAACTCGTACCGCTCCTCATTAGTTTGCCACTCATAAAAGGAAGAGATTCCGTATATAACAACGTAGTAGCAGTGGGTTGGCTGAAGCTTCGTCTGCGAATACCTTTCCGTTTTTTGGACGTCGTATAAAAGTTGTCCCGCTCCTTAATACTTCCCCAAACATATAAGGAACCGAGCACCCGTACATACTGGTTGTTTCGCGAAAGCTTACCTAATGGAATTGTCTACTACGCTTTTTTCTTTTCCGCCTTCAAACTCGTACCGCTCCTTATTAGTTTGCCACTCATAAAAGGAAGTTTACGTATATAACAACGTAGTAGCAGTGGGTTGGCTAAAGCTTCGTCTGCGAATACCTTTCCATTTTTTGGACGTCGTATAAAAGTTGTCCCGCTCCTTAATATTTCCCCAAACATATAAGAAACCGAGCACCCGTACATACTAGGTGTTTCGCGAAAGCTTACCTAATGGAATTGTCTACTACGCTTTTTTCTTTTCCGCCTTCAAACTCGTACCGCTGCTCATTAGTTTGCCACTCATAAAAGGAAGAGATTCCGTATATAACAACGTAGTAGCAGTGGGTTGGCTGAAGCTTCGTCTGCGAATACCTTTCCGTTTTTTGGACGTCGTATAAAAGTTGTCCCGCTCCTTAATATTTCCCCAAACATATAAGGAACCGAGCACCCGTACATACTAGGTGTTTCGCGAAAGCTTACCTAATGGAATTGTCTACTACGCTTTTTTCTTTTCCGCCTTCAAACTCGTACCGCTCCTCATTAGTTTGCCACTCATAAAAGGCAGAGATTCCGTATATAACAACGTAGTAGCAGTGGGTTGGCTGAAGCTTCGTCTGCGAATACCTTTCCGTTTTTTGGACGTCGTATAAAAGTTGTCCCGCTCTTAATATTTCCCCAAACATATAAGGAACCGAACACCCGTACATACTAGGTGTTTCGCGAAAGCTTACCTAATGAAATTGTCTACTACGCTTTTTTCTTTTCCGCCTTCAAACTCGTACCGCTCCTCATTAGTTTGCCACTCATAAAAGGAAGAGATTTCGTATATAAAAACGTAGTAGCAGTGGGTTGGCTGAAGCTTCGTCTGCGAATACCTTTCCGTTTTTTGGACGTCGTATAAAAGTTCTCCCGCTCCGTAATATTTACCCAAACATATAAGGAACCGAGCACCCGTACATACTAGGTGTTTCGCGAAAGCTTACCTAATGGAATTGTCTACTACGCTTTTTTCTTTTCCGCCTTCAAACTCGTACCACTCCTCATTAATTTGCCACTCATAACAGGAAGAGATTCCGTATATAACAACGTAGTAGCAGTGGGTTGGCTGAAGCTTCGTCTGCGAATACCTTTCCGTTTTTTGGACGTCGTATAAAAGTTGTCCCGCTACTTAATACTTCCCCAAACATATAAGGAACCGAGCACCCGTACGTACTAGGTGTTTCGCTAAAGCTTACACAATGGAATTGTCTGCTACGCTTTTTTTCTTTTCCGCCTTCAAACTCGTACCGCTCCTCAGTAGTTTGCCACTCATAAAAGGAAGAGATTCCGTATATAACAACGTAGTA
Organism: Haemaphysalis longicornis; assembly: GCF_048455015.1. NCBI lineage: Eukaryota > Metazoa > Arthropoda > Arachnida > Ixodida > Ixodidae > Haemaphysalis > Haemaphysalis longicornis. The sequence goes on along the minus strand of NW_027526295.1, from coordinate 27,745,889 downwards.
GCAGTGGGTTGGCTGAAGCTTCGTCTGCGAATACCTTTCCGTTTTTTGGACGTCGTATAAAAGTTGTCCCGCTACTTAATACTTCCCCAAACATATAAGGAACCGAGCACCCGTACGTACTAGGTGTTTCGCTAAAGCTTACTCAATGGAATTGTCTGCTACGCTTTTTTTGTTTTCCGCCTTCAAACTCGTACCGCTCCTCAGTAGTGTGCCACTCATAAAAGGAAGAGATTCCGTATATAACAACGTAGTAGCAGTGGGTTGACTGAAGCTTCGTCTGCGAATACCTTTCCGTTTTTTGGACGTCGTATAAAAGTTGTCCCGCTCCTTAATACTTCCCCAAACTTATAAGGAACCGAGCACCCGTGCGTACTAGGTGTTTCGCGAAAGCTTACCTAATGGAATTGTCTACTATGCTTTTTTCTTTTCCGCCTTCAAACTCGTACCGCTCCTCAGTAGTGTGCCACTCATAAAAGGAAGAGATTCCGTATATAACAACGTAGTAGCAGTGGGTTGGCTGAAGCTTCGTCTGCGAATACCTTTCCGTTTTTTGGACGTCGTATAAAAGTTGTCCCGCTCCTTAATATTTCCCTAAATATATAAGGAACCGAGCACCCGTACATACTAGGTGTTTCGCGAAAGCTTACCTAATGGAATTGTCTACTACGCTTTTTTCTTTTCCGCCTTCAAACTCGTACCGCTCCTCATTAGTTTGCCACTCATAAAAGGAAGAGATTCCGTATATAACAACGTAGTAGCAGTGGGTTGGCTGAAGCTTCGTCTGCGAATACCTTTCCGTTTTTTGGACGTCGTATAAAAGTTGTCCCGCTCCTTAATATTTCCCCAAACATATAAGGAACCGAGCACCCGTACATACTAGGTGTTTCGCGAAAGCTTACCTAATGGAATTGTCTACTACGCTTTTTTCTTTTCCGCCTTCAAACTCGTACCGCTCCTCATTAGTTTGCGACTCATAAAAGGAAGAGATTCCGTATATAACAACGTAGTAGCAGTGGGTTGGCTGAAGCTTCGTCTGCGAATACCTTTCCGTTTTTTGGACGTCGTATAAAAGTGGTCCCGCTCCTTAATATTTCCCCAAACATATAAGGAACCGAGCACCCGTACATACTAGGTGTTTCGCGAAAGCTTACCTAATGGAATTGTCTACTACGCTTTTTTCTTTTCCGCCTTCAAACTCGTACCGCTCCTCATTAGTTTGCCACTCATAAAAGGAAGAGATTCCGTATATAACAACGTAGTAGCAGTGGGTTGGCTGAAGCTTCGTCTGCGAATACCTTTCCGTTTTTTGGACGTCGTATAAAAGTTGTCCCGCTCCTTAATACTTCCCCAAACATATAAGGAACCGAGCACCCGTACATACTAGTTGTTTCGCGAAAGCTTACCTAATGGAATTGTCTACTACGCTTTTTTCTTTTCCGCCTTCAAACTCGTACCGCTCCTCATTAGTTTGCCACTCATAAAAGGAAGAGATTCCGTATATAACAACGTAGTAGCAGTGGGTTGGCTGAAGCTTCGTCTGCGAATACCTTTCCGTTTTTTGGACGTCGTATAAAAGTTGTCCCGCTCCTTAATACTTCCCCAAACTTATAAGGAACCGAGCACCCGTACGTACTAGGTGTTTCGCGAAAGCTTACCTAATGGAATTGTCTACTACGCTTTTTTCTTTTCCGCCTTCAAACTCGTACCGCTCCTCAGTAGTGTGCCACTCATAAAAGGAAGAGATTCCGTATATAACAACGTAGTAGCAGTGGGTTGGCTGAAGCTTCGTCTGCGAATACCTTTCCGTTTTTTGGACGTCGTATAAAAGTTGTCCCGCTCCTTAATATTTCCCCAAACATATAAGGAACCGAGCACCCGTACATACTAGGTGTTTCGCGAAAGCTTACCTAATGGAATTGTCTACTACGCTTTTTTTCTTTTCCGCCTTCAAACTCGTACCGCTCCTCATTAGTTTGCCACTCATAAAAGGAAGAGATTCCGTATATAACAACGTAGTAGCAGTGGGTTGGCTGAAGCTTCGTCTGCGAATACCTTTCCGTTTTTTGGACGTCGTATAAAAGTTGTCCCGCTCCTTAATATTTCCCCAAACATATAAGGAACCGAGCACCCGTACATACTAGGTGTTTCGCGAAAGCTTACCTAATGGAATTGTCTACTACGCTTTTTTCTTTTCCGCCTTCAAACTCGTACCGCTCCTCAGTAGTGTGCCACTCATAAAAGGAAGAGATTCCGTATATAACAACGTAGTAGCAGTGGGTTGGCTGAAGCTTCGTCTGCGAATGCCTTTCCGTTTTTTGGACGTCGTATAAAAGTTGTCCCGCTCCTTAATATTTCCCCAAACATATAAGGACCCGAGCACCCGTACATACTAGGTGTTTCGCGAAAGCTTACCTAATGAAATTGTCTACTACGCTTTTTTCTTTTCCGCCTTCAAACTCGTACCGCTCCTCATTAGTTTGCCACTCATAAAAGGAAGAGATTCCGTATACAACAACGTAGTAGCAGTGGGTTGGCTGAAGCTTCGTCTGCGAATACCTTTCCGTTTTTTGGACGTCGTATAAAAGTTGTCCCGCTCCTTAATATTTCCCCAAACATATAAGGAACCGAGCACCCGTACATACTAGGTGTTTCGCGAAAGCTTACCTAATGGAATTGTCTACTACGCTTTTTTCTTTTCCGCCTTCAAACTCGTACCGCTCCTCATTAGTTTGCAACTCATAAAAGGAAGTTTACGTATATAACAATGGAGTAGCAATGGGTTGGCTGAAGCTTCGTCTGGGGATATCTTTTCGTTTTTTGGACGTCCTATAAAAGTTGTCCCGCTCCTTAATACTTCCCCAAACATATAAGGAACCGAGCACCCGTACATACAAGGTGTTTCGCGAAAGCTTACCTAATGGAATTGTCTACTACGCTTTTTTCTTTCCCGCCTTCAAACTCGTACCGCTCCTCATTAGTTTGCGACTCATAAAAGGAAGTGATTCCGTATATAACAACGTAGTAGCAGTGGGTTGGCTGAAGCTTCGTCTGCGAATACCTTTCCGTTTTTTGGACGTCGTATAAAAGTTGTCCCGCTCCTTAATATTTCCCCAAACATATAAGGAACCGAGCACCCGTACATACTAGGTGTTTCGCGAAAGCTTACCTAATGGAATTGTCTACTACGCTTTTTTCTTTTCCGCCTTCAAACTCGTACCGCTCCTCATTAATTTGCCACTCATAAAAGGAAGAGATTCCGTATATAACAACGTAGTAGCAGTGGGTTGGCTGAAGCTTCGTCTGCGAATGCCTTTCCGTTTTTTGGACGTCGTATAAAAGTTGTCCCGCTCCTTAATATTTCCCCAAACATATAAGGAACCGAGCACCCGCACATACTAGGTGTTTCGCGAAAGCTTACCTAATGAAATTGTCTACTACGCTTTTTTTCTTTTCCGCCTTCAAACTCGTACCGCTCCTCATTAGTTTGCCACTCATAAAAGGAAGAGATTCCGTATACAACAACGTAGTAGCAATGGGTTGGCTGAAGCTTCGTCTGCGAATACCTTTCCGTTTTTTGGACGTCGTATAAAAGTTGTCCAGCTCCTTAATATTTCCCCAAACATATAAGGAACCGAGCACCCGTACATACTAGGTGTTTCGCGAAAGCTTACCTAATGGAATTGTCTACTACGCTTTTTTCTTTTCCGCCTTCAAACTCGTACCGCTCCTCATTAGTTTGCCACTCATAAAAGGAAGTTTACGTATATAACACTGGAGTAGCAATGGGTTGGCTGAAGCTTCATCTGGGGATATCTTTTCGTTTTTTGGACGTCGTATAAAAGTTCTCCCGCTCCTTAATACTTCCCCAAACATATAAGGAACCGAGCACCCGTACGTACTAGGTGCTTCGCGAAAGCTTACCTAATGGAATTGTCTACTACGCTTTTTTCTTTTCCGCCTTCAAACTCGTACCGCTCCTCATTAGTTTGCCACTCATAAAAGGAAGAGATTCCGTATATAACAACGTAGTAGCAGTAGGTTGGCTGAAGCTTCGTCTGCGAATACCTTTCCGTTTTTTGGACGTCGTATAAAAGTTGTCCCGCTCCTTAATATTTCCCCAAACATATAAGGAACCGAGCACCCGTACGTACTAGGTGTTTCGCGAACGCTTACCTAATGGAATTGTCTACTACGCTTTTTTCTTTTCCGCCTTCAAACTCGTACCGCTCCTCATTAGTTTGCCACTCATAAAAGGAAGAGATTCCGTATATAACAACGTAGTAGCAGTGGGTTGGCTGAAGCTTCGTCTGCGAATACCTTTCCGTTTTTTGGACGTCGTATAAAAGTTGTCCCGCTCCTTAATATTTCCCCAAACATATAAGGAACCGAGCACCCGTACGTACTACGTGTTTCGCGAAAGCTTACCTAATGGAATTGTCTGCTACGCTTTTTTCTTTTCCGCCTTCAAACTCGTACCGCTCCTCCTTAGTTTGCCACTCATAAAAGGAAGAGATTCCGTATATAACAACGTAGTAGCAGTGGGTTGGCTGAAGCTTCGTCTGCGAATACCTTTCCGTTTTTTGGACGTCGTATAAAAGTTGTCCCGCTCCTTAATACTTCCCCAAACTTATAAGGAACCGAGCACCCGTGCGTACTAGGTGTTTCGCGAAAGCTTACCTAATGGAATTGTCTACTACGCTTTTTTCTTTTCCGCCTTCAAACTCGTACCGCTCCTCAGTAGTGTGCCACTCATAAAAGGAAGAGATTCCGTATATAACAACGTAGTAGCAGTGGGTTGGCTGAAGCTTCGTCTGCGAATACCTTTCCGTTTTTTGGACGTCGTATAAAAGTTGTCCCGCTCCTTAATATTTCCCCAAACATATAAGGAACCGAGCACCCGTACGTACTAGGTGTTTCGCAAAAGCTTACCTAATGGAATTGTCTACTACGCTTTTTTCTTTTCCGCCTTCAAACTCGTACCGCTCCTCAGTAGTGTGCCACTCATAAAAGGAAGAGATTCCGTATACAACAACGTAGTAGCAGTGGGTTGGCTGAAGCTTCGTCTGTGAATACATTTCCGTTTTTTGGACGTCGTATAAAAGTTGTCCCGCTCCTTAATATTTCCCCAAACATATAAGGAACCGAGCACCCGTACATACTAGGTGTTTCGCGAAAGCTTACTTAATGGAATTGTCTACTACGCTTTTTTCTTTTCCGCCTTCAAACTCGTACCGCTCCTCATTAGTTTGCCACTCATAAAAGGAAGAGATTCCGTATATAACAACGTAGTAGCAGTGGGTTGGCTGAAGCTTCGTCTGCGAATACCTTTCCGTTTTTTGGACGTCGTATAAAAGTTGTCCCGCTCCTTAATATTTCCCCAAACATATAAGGAACCGAGCACCCGTACATACTAGGTGTTTCGCGAAAGCTTACCTAATGGAATTGTCTACTACGCTTTTTTCTTTTCCGCCTTCAAACTCGTACCGCTCCTCATTAGTTTGCCACTCATAAAAGGAAGAGATTCCGTATATAACAACGTAGTAGCAGTGGGTTCGCTGAAGCTTCGTCTGCGAATACCTTTCCGTTTTTTGGACGTCGTATAAAAGTTGTCCCGCTACTTAATACTTCCCCAAACATATAAGGAACCGAGCACCCGTACGTACTAGGTGTTTCGCTAAAGCTTACTCAATGGAATTGTCTGCTACGCTATTTTTCTTTTCCGCCTTTAAACTCGTTCCGCTCCTCAGTAGTTTGCCACTCATAAAAGGAAGAGATTCCGTATATAACAACGTAGTAGCAGTGGGTTGGCTGAAGCTTCGTCTGCGAATACCTTTCCGTTTTTTTGACGTCGTATAAAAGTTGTCCCGCTCCTTAATACTTCCCCAAACTTATAAGGAACCGAGCACCCGTGCGAACTAGGTGTTTCGCGAAAGCTTACCTAATGGAATTGTCTACTACGCTTTTTTCTTTTCCGCCTTCAAACTCGTACCGCTCCTCATTAGTTTGCCACTCATAAAAGGAAGAGATTCCGTATACAACAACGTAATAGCAGTGGGTTGGCTGAAGCTTCGTCTGCTGATACCTTTTCGTTTTTTGGACGTCGTATAAAAGTTGTCCCGCTCCTTAATATTTCCCCAAACATATAAGGAACCGAGCACCCGTACATACTAGGTGTTTCGCGAAAGCTTACGTAATGGAATTGTCTACTACGCTTTTTTCTTTTCCGCCTTCAAACTCGTACCGCTCCTCATTAGTTTGCCACTCATAAAAGGAAGTTTACGTATATAACAACGGAGTAGCAATGGGTTGGCTGAAGCTTCGTCTGCGGATATCTTTTCGTTTTTTAGACGTCGTATAAAAGTTGTCCCGCTCCTTAATACTTCCCCAAACATATAAGGAACCGAGCACCCGTACGTACTAGGTGCTTCGCGAAAGCTTACCTAATGGAATTGTCTACTACACTTTTTTCTTTTCCGCCTTCAAACTCGTACCGCTCCTCATTAGTTTGCCACTCATAAAAGGAAGAGATTCCGTATATAACAACGTAGTAGCAGTGGGTTGGCTGAAGCTTCGTCTGCGAATACCTTTCCGTTATTTGGACGTCGTATAACAGTTGTCCCGCTCCTTAATATTTCCCCAAACATATAAGGAACCGAGCACCCGTACGTACCAGGTGTTTCGCGAAAGCTTACCTAATGGAATTGTCTACTACGCTTTTTTCTTTTCCGCCTTCAAACTCGTACCGCTCCTCATTAGTTTGCCACTCATAAAAGGAAGTTTACGTATATAACAACGGAGTAGCAATGGTTTGGCTGAAGCTTCGTCTGCGGATATCTTTTCGTTTTTTGGACGTCGTATAAAAGTTGTCCCGCTCCTTAATACTTCCCCAAACATATAAGGAACCGAGCACCCGTACGTACTTGGTGTTTCGCGAAAGCTTACCTAATGGAATTGTCTACTACGCTTTTTTCTTTTCCGCCTTCAAACTCGTACCGCTCCTCAGTAGTGTGCCACTCATAAAAGGAAGAGATTCCGTATATAACAACGTAGTAGCAGAGGGTTGGCTGAAGCTTCGTCTGCGAATACCTTTCCGTTTTTTGGACGTCGTATAAAAGTTGTCCCGCTCCTTAATATTTCCCAAAACATATAAGGAACCGAGCACCCGTACATACTGGGTGTTTCGCGAAAGCTTACCTAATGGAATTGTCTACTACGCTTTTTTCTTTTCCGCCTTCAAACTCGTATCGCTCCTCATTAGTTTGCCACTCATAAAAGGAAGAGATTCCGTATATAACAACGTAGTAGCAGTGGGTTGGCTGAAGCTTCGTCTGCGAATACCTTTCCGTTTTTTGGACGTCGTATAAAAGTTGTCCCGCTACTTAATATTTCCCCAAACATATAAGGAACCGAGCACCCGTACATACTACGTGTTTCGCGAAAGCTTACCTAATGGAATTGTCTACTACGCTTTTTTTCTTTTCCGCCTTCAAACTCGTACCGCTCCTCATTAGTTTGCCACTCATAAAAGGAAGAGATTCCGTATATAACAACGTAGTAGCAGTGGGTTGGCTGAAGCTTCGTCTGCGAATACCTTTCCGTTTTTTGGACGTCGTATAAAAGTTGTCCCGCTCCTTAATATTTCCCCAAACATATAAGGAACCGAGCACCCGTACATACTAGGTGTTTCGCGAAAGCTTACCTAATGGAATTGTCTACTACGCTTTTTTCTTTTTCGCCTTCAAACTCGTACCGCTCCTCATTAGTTTGCCACTCATAAAAGGAAGAGATTCCGTATGCAACAACGTAGTAGCAGTGGGTTGGCTGAAGCTTCGTCTGCGAATACCTTTCCGTTTTTTGGACGTCGTATAAAAGTTGTCCCGCTCCTTAATATTTCCCCAAACATATAAGGAACCGAGCACCCGAACGTACTAGGTGTTTCGCGAAAGCTTACCTAATGGAATTGTCTACTACGCTTTTTTCTTTTCCGCCTTCAAACTCGTACCGCTCCTCATTAGTTTGCCACTCATAAAAAGAAGAGATTCCGTATATAACAACGTAGTAGCAGTGGGTTGGCTGAAGGTTCGTCTGCGAATACCTTTCCGTTTTTTGGACGTCGTATAAAAGTTGTCCCGCTCCCTAATATTTCCCCAAACATATAAGGAACCGAGCACCCGTACATACTAGTTGTTTCGCGAAAGCTTACCTAATGGAATTGTCTACTACGCTTTTTTCTTTTCCGCCTTCAAACTCGTACCGCTCCTTATTAGTTTGCCACTCATAAAAGGAAGTTTACGTATATAACAACATAGTAGCAGTGGGTTGGCTGAAGCTTCGTCTGCGAATACCTTTCCATTTTTTGGACGTCGTATAAAAGTTGTCCCGCTCCTTAATATTTCCCCAAACATATAAGAAACCGAGCACCCGTACATACTAGGTGTTTCGCGAAAGCTTACCTAATGGAATTGTCTACTACGCTTTTTTCTTTTCCGCCTTCAAACTCGTACCGCTGCTCATTAGTTTGCCACTCATAAAAGGAAGAGATTCCGTATATAACAACGTAGTGGCAGTGGGTTGGCTGAAGCTTCGTCTGCGAATACCTTTCCATTTTTTGGACGTCGTATAAAAGTTGTCCCGCTCTTAATATTTCCCCAAACATATAAGGAACCGAGCACCCGTACATACTAGGTGTTTCGCGAAAGCTTACCTAATGGAATTGTCTACTACGCTTTTTTCTTTTCCGCCTTCAAACTCGTACCGCTCCTCATTAGTTTGCCACTCATAACACGAAGAGATTCCGTATATAACAACGTAGTAGCAGTGGGTTGGCTGAAGCTTCGTCTGCGAATACCTTTCCGTTTTTTGGACGTCGTATAAAAGTTGTCCCGCTACTTAATACTTCCCCAAACATATAAGGAACCGAGCACCCGTACGTACTAGGTGTTTCGCTAAAGCTTACTCAATGGAATTGTCTGCTACGCTATTTTTCTTTTCCGCCTTTAAACTCGTTCCGCTCCTCAGTAGTTTGCCACTCATAAAAGGAAGAGATTCCGTATATAACAACGTAGTAGCAGTGGGTTGGCTGAAGCTTCGTCTGCGAATACCTTTCCGTTTTTTGGACGTCGTATAAAAGTTGTCCCGCTCCTTAATACTTCCCCAAACTTATAAGGAACCGAGCACCCGTGCGTACTAGGTGTTTCGCGAAAGCTTACCTAATGGAATTGTCTACTACGCTTTTTTCTTTTCCGCCTTCAAACTCGTACCGCTCCTCAGTAGTGTGCCACTCATAAAAGGAAGAGATTCCGTATATAACAACGTAGTAGCAGTGGGTTGGCTGAAGCTTCGTCTGCGAATACCTTTCCGTTTTTTGGACGTCGTATAAAAGTTGTCCCGCTCCTTAATATTTCCCCAAACATATAAGGAACCGAGCACCCGCACGTACTAGGTGTTTCGCGAAAGCTTACCTAATGGAATTGTCTACTACGCTTTTTTCTTTTCCGCCTTCAAACTCGTACCGCTCCTCAGTAGTGTGCCACTCATAAAAGGAAGAGATTCCGTATACAACAACGTAGTAGCAGTGGGTTGGCTGAAGCTTCGTCTGCGAATACCTTTCCGTTTTTTGGACGTCGTATAAAAGTTGTCCCGCTCCTTAATATTTCCCCAAACATATAAGGAACCGAGCACCCGTACGTACTAGGTGCTTCGCGAAAGCTTACCTAATGGAATTGTCTACTACGCTTTTTTCGTTTCCGCCTTCAAACTCGTACCGCTCCTCATTAGTTTGCCACTCATAAAAGGAAGTTTACGTATATAACAAAGGAGTAGCAATGGTTTGGCTGAAGCTTCGTCTGCGGATATCTTTTCGTTTTTTGGACGTCGTATAAAAGTTGTCCCGCTCCTTAATACTTCCCCAAACATATAAGGAACCGAGCACCCATACGTACTAGGTGTTTCGCGAAAGCTTACCTAATGGAATTGTCTACTACGCTTTTTTCTTTTCCGCCTTCAAACTCGTACCGCTCCTCAGTAGTGTGCCACTCATAAAAGGAAGAGATTCCGTATATAACAACGTAGTAGCAGAGGGTTGGCTGAAGCTTCGTCTGCGATTACCTTTCCGTTTTTTGGACGTCGCATAAAAGTTGTCCCGCTCCTTAATATTTCCCAAAACATATAAGGAACCGAGCACCCGTACATACTGGGTGTTTCGCGAAAGCTTACCTAATGGAATTGTCTACTACGCTTTTTTCTTTTCCGCCTTCAAACTCGTACCGCTCCTCAGTAGTGTGCCACTCATAAAAGGAAGAGATTCCGTATATAACAACGTAGTAGCAGTGGGTTGGCTGAAGCTTCGTCTGCGAATACCTTTCCGTTTTTTGGACGTCGTATAAAAGTTGTCCCGCTAATTAATACTTCCCCAAACATATAAGGAACCGAGCACCCATACGTACTAGGTGTTTCGCTAAAGCTTACTCAATGGAATTGTCTGCTACGCTTTTTTTCTTTTCCGCCTTCAAACTCGTACCGCTCCTCAGTAGTGTGCAACTCATAAAAGGAAGAGATTCCGTATATAACAACGTAGTAGCAGTGGGTTGACTGAAGCTTCGTCTGCGAATACCTTTCCGTTTTTTGGACGTCGTATAAAAGTTGTCCCGCTACTTAATACTTCCCCAAACATATAAGGAACCGAGCACCCGTACGTACTAGGTGTTTCGCTAAAGCTTACTCAATGGAATTGTCTGCTACGCTATTTTTCTTTTCCGCCTTTAAACTCGTTCCGCTCCTCAGTAGTTTGCCACTCATAAAAGGAAGAGATTCCGTATATAACAACGTAGTAGCAGTAGGTTGGCTGAAGCTTCGTCTGCGAATACCTTTCCGTTTTTTGGACGTCGTATAAAAGTTGTCCCGCTCCTTAATACTTCCCCAAACTTATAAGGAACCGAGCACCCGTGCGTACTAGGTGTTTCGCGAAAGCTTACCTAATGGAATTGTCTACTACGCTTTTTTCTTTTCCGCCTTCAAACTCGTACCGCTCCTCAGTAGTGTGCCACTCATAAAAGGAAGAGATTCCGTATATAACAACGTAGTAGCAGTGGGTTGGCTGAAGCTTCGTCTGCGAATACCTTTCCGTTTTTTGGACGTCGTATAAAAGTTGTCCCGCTCCTTAATATTTCCCCAAACATATAAGGAACCGAGCACCCGCACGTACTAGGTGTTTCGCGAAAGCTTACCTAATGGAATTGTCTACTACGCTTTTTTCTTTTCCGCCTTCAAACTCGTACCGCTCCTCAGTAGTGTGCCACTCATAAAAGGAAGAGATTCCGTATACAACAACGTAGTAGCAGTGGGTTGGCTGAAGCTTCGTCTGCGAATACCTTTCCGTTTTTTGGACGTCGTATAAAAGTTGTCCCGCTCCTTAATATTTCCCCAAACATATAAGGAACCGAGCACCCGTACATACTAGGTGTTTCGCGAAAGCTTACCTAATGGAATTGTCTACTACGCTTTTTTCTTTTCCGCCTTCAAACTCGTACCGCTCCTCATTAGTTTGCCACTCATAAAAGGAAGAGATTCCGTATACAACAACGTAGTAGCAGTGGGTTGGCTGAAGCTTCGTCTGCTGATACCTTTTCGTTTTTTAGACGTCGTATAAAAGTTGTCCCGCTCCTTAATACTTCCCCAAACATATAAGGAACCGAGCACCCGTACGTACTAGGTGCTTCGCGAAAGCTTACCTAATGGAATTGTCTACTACACTTTTTTCTTTTCCGCCTTCAAACTCGTACCGCTCCTCATTAGTTTGCCACTCATAAAAGGAAGAGATTCCGTATATAACAACGTAGTAGCAGTAGGTTGGCTGAAGCTTCGTCTGCGAATACCTTTCCGTTATTTGGACGTCGCATAAAAGTTGTCCCGCTCCTTAATATTTCCCCAAACATATAAGGAACCGAGCACCCGTACGTACTAGGTGTTTCGCGAAAGCTTACCTAATGGAATTGTCTACTACGCTTTTTTCGTTTCCGCCTTCAAACTCGTACCGCTCCTCATTAGTTTGCCACTCGTAAAAGGAAGTTTACGTATATAACAAAGGAGTAGCAATGGTTTGGCTGAAGCTTCGTCTGCGGATATCTTTTCGTTTTTTGGACGTCGTATAAAAGTTGTCCCGCTCCTTAATATTTCCCCAAACATATAAGGAACCGAGCACCCGCACGTACTAGGTGTTTCGCGAAAGCTTACCTAATGGAATTGTCTACTACGCTTTTTTCTTTTCCGCCTTCAAACTCGTACCGCTCCTCAGTAGTGTGCCACTCATAAAAGGAAGAGATTCCGTATACAACAACGTAGTAGCAGTGGGTTGGCTGAAGCTTCGTCTGCGAATACCTTTCCGTTTTTTGGACGTCGTATAAAAGTTGTCCCGCTCCTTAATATTTCCCCAAACATATAAGGAACCGAGCACCCGTACATACTAGGTGTTTCGCGAAAGCTTACCTAATGGAATTGTCTACTACGCTTTTTTCTTTTCCGCCTTCAAACTCGTACCGCTCCTCATTAGTTTGCCACTCATAAAAGGAAGAGATTCCGTATACAACAACGTAGTAGCAGTGGGTTGGCTGAAGCTTCGTCTGCTGATACCTTTTCGTTTTTTAGACGTCGTATAAAAGTTGTCCCGCTCCTTAATACTTCCCCAAACATATAAGGAACCGAGCACCCGTACGTACTAGGTGCTTCGCGAAAGCTTACCTAATGGAATTGTCTACTACACTTTTTTCTTTTCCGCCTTCAAACTCGTACCGCTCCTCAGTAGTGTGCCACTCATAAAAGGAAGAGATTCCGTATATAACAACGTAGTAGCAGAGGGTTGGCTGAAGCTTCGTCTGCGAATACCTTTCCGTTTTTTGGACGTCGCATAAAAGTTGTCCCGCTCCTTAATATTTCCCAAAACATATAAGGAACCGAGCACCCGTACATACTGGGTGTTTCGCGAAAGCTTACCTAATGGAATTGTCTACTACGCTTTTTTCTTTTCCGCCTTCAAACTCGTACCGCTCCTCAGTAGTGTGCCACTCATAAAAGGAAGAGATTCCGTATATAACAACGTAGTAGCAGTGGGTTGGCTGAAGCTTCGTCTGCGAATACCTTTCCGTTTTTTGGACGTCGTATAAAAGTTGTCCCGCTAATTAATACTTCCCCAAACATATAAGGAACCGAGCACCCGTACGTATTAGGTGTTTCGCTAAAGCTTACTCAATGGAATTGTCTGCTACGCTTTTTTTCTTTTCCGCCTTCAAACTCGTACCGCTCCTCAGTAGTGTGCAACTCATAAAAGGAAGAGATTCCGTATATAACACCGTAGTAGCAGTGGGTTGACTGAAGCTTCGTCTGCGAATACCTTTCCGTTTTTTGGACGTCGTATAAAAGTTGTCCCGCTCCTTAATACTTCCCCAAACTTATAAGGAACCGAGCACCCGTGCGTACTAGGTGTTTCGCGAAAACTTACCTAATGGAATTGTCTACTACGCTTTTTTCTTTTCCGCCTTCAAACTCGTACCGCTCCTCAGTAGTGTGCCACTCATAAAAGGAAGAGATTCCGTATATAGCAACGTAGTAGCAGTGGGTTGGCTGAAGCTTCGTCTGCGAATACCTTTCCGTTTTTTGGACGTCGTATAAAAGTTGTCCCGCTCCTTAATATTTCCCCAAACATATAAGGAACCGAGCACCCGTACGTACTAGGTGTTTCGCGAAAGCTTACCTAATGGAATTGTCTACTACGCTTTTTTCTTTTCCGCCTTCAAACTCGTACCGCTCCTCAGTAGTGTGCCACTCATAAAAGGAAGAGATTCCGTATACAACAAGGTAGTAGCAGTGGGTTGGCTGAAGCTTCGTCTGCGAATACCTTTCCGTTTTTTGCACGTCGTATAAAAGTTGTCCCGCTCCTTAATATTTCCCCAAACATATAAGGAACCGAGCACCCGTACATACTAGGTGTTTCGCGAAAGCTTACCTAATGGAATTGTCTACTACGTTTTTTTCTTTTCCGCCTTCAAACTCGTACCGCTCCTCATTATTTTGCCACTCATAAAAGGAAGAGATTCCGTATACAACAACGTAGTAGCAGTGGGTTGGCTGAAGCTTCGTCTGCTGATACCTTTTCGTTTTTTAGACGTCGTATAAAAGTTGTCCCGCTCCTTAATACTTCCCCAAACATATAAGGAACCGAGCACCCGTACGTACTAGGTGCTTCGCGAAAGCTTACCTAATGGAATTGTCTACTACACTTTTTTCTTTTCCGCCTTCAAACTCGTACCGCTCCTCATTAGTTTGCCACTCATAAAAGGAAGAGATTCCGTATATAACAACGTAGTAGCAGTAGGTTGGCTGAAGCTTCGTCTGCGAATACCTTTCCGTTATTTGGACGTCGTATAAAAGTTGTCCCGCTCCTTAATATTTCCCCAAACATATAAGGAACCAAGCACCCGTACGTACTAGGTGTTTCGCGAAAGCTTACCTAATGGAATTGTCTACTACGATTTTTTCGTTTCCGCCTTCAAACTCGTACCGCTCCTCATTAGTTTGCCACTCATAAAAGGAAGTTTACGTATATAACAACGGAGTAGCAATGGTTTGGCTGAAGCTTCGTCTGCGGATATCTTTTCGTTTTTTGGACGTCGTATAAAAGTTGTCCCGCTCCTTAATACTTCCCCAAACATATAAGGAACCGAGCACCCGTACGTACTAGGTGTTTCGCGAAAGCTAACCTAATGGAATTGTCTACTACGCTTTTTTCTTTTCCGCCTTCAAACTCGTACCGCTCCTCATTAGTTTGCCACTCATAAAAGGAAGACATTCCGTATATAACAACGTAGTAGCAGTGGGTTGGCTGAAGCTTCGTCTGCGAATACCTTTCCGTTTTTTGGACGTCGTATAAAAGGTGTCCCGCTCCTTAATATTTCCGCAAACATATAAGGAACCGAGCACCCGTACATACTAGGTGTTTCGCGAAAGCTTACGTAATGGAATTGTCTACTACGCTTTTTTCTTTTCCGCCTTCAAACTCGTACCGCTCCTTATTAGTTTGCCACTCATAAAAGGAAGAGATTCCGTATACAACAACCTAGTAGCAGTGGGTTGGCTGAAGCTTCGTCTGCTGATACCTTTTCGTTTTTTAGACGTCGTATAAAAGTTGTCCCGCTCCTTAATACTTCCCCAAACATATAAGGAACCGAGCACCCGTACGTACTCGGTGCTTCGCGAAAGCTTACCTAATGGAATTGTCTACTACACTTTTTTCTTTTCCGCCTTCAAACTCGTACCGCTCCTCATTAGTTTGCCACTCATAAAAGGAAGAGATTCCGTATATAACAACGTAGTAGCAGTAGGTTGGCTGAAGCTTCGTCTGCGAATACCTTTCCGTTATTTGGACGTCGTATAAAAGTTGTCCCGCTCCTTAATATTTCCCCAAACATATAAGGAACCGAGCACCCGTACGTACTAGGTGTTTCGCGAAAGCTTACCTAATGGAATTGTCTACTACGCTTTTTTCTTTTCCGCCTTCAAACTCGTACCGCTCCTCAGTAGTGTGCCACTCATAAAAGGAAGAGATTCCGTATATAACAACGTAGTAGCAGAGGGTTGGCTGAAGCTTCGTCTGCGAATACCTTTCCGTTTTTTGGACGTCGTATAAAAGTTGTCCCGCTCCTTAATATTTCCCAAAACATATAAGGAACCGAGCACCCGTACATACTAGGTGTTTCGCGAAAGCTTACCTAATGGAATTGTCTACTACGCTTTTTTCTTTTCCGCCTTCAAACTCGTACCGCTCCTCATTAGTTTGCCACTCATAAAAGGAAGAGATTCCGTATATAACAACGTAGTAGCAGTGGGTTGGCTGAAGCTTCGTCTGCGAATACCTTTCCGTTTTTTGGACGTCGTATAAAAGGTGTCCCGCTCCTTAATATTTCCGCAAACATATAAGGAACCGAGCACCCGTACATACTAGGTGTTTCGCGAAAGCTTACGTAATGGAATTGTCTACTACGCTTTTTTCTTTTCCGCCTTCAAACTCGTACCGCTCCTTATTAGTTTGCCACTCATAAAAGGAAGAGATTCCGTATACAACAACGTAGTAGCAGTGGGTTGGCTGAAGCTTCGTCTGCTGATACCTTTTCGTTTTTTAGACGTCGTATAAAAGTTGTCCCGCTCCTTAATACTTCCCCAAACATATAAGGAACCGAGCACCCGTACGTACTAGGTGCTTCGCGAAAGCTTACCTAATGGAATTGTCTACTACGCTTTTTTCGTTTCCGCCTTCAAACTCGTACCGCTCCTCATTAGTTTGCCACTCATAAAAGGAAGTTTACGTATATAACAAAGGAGTAGCAATGGTTTGGCTGAAGCTTCGTCTGCGGATATCTTTTCGTTTTTTGGACGTCGTATAAAAGTTGTCCCGCTCCTTAATACTTCCCCAAACATATAAGGAACCGAGCACCCGTACGTACTAGGTGTTTCGCGAAAGCTTACCTAATGGAATTGTCTACTACGCTTTTTTCTTTTCCGCCTTCAAACTCGTACCGCTCCTCAGTAGTGTGCCACTCATAAAAGGAAGAGATTCCGTATATAACAACGTAGTAGCAGAGGGTTGGCTGAAGCTTCGTCTGCGAATACCTTTCCGTTTTTTGGACGTCGCATAAAAGTTGTCCCGCTCCTTATTATTTCCCAAAACATATAAGGAACCGAGCACACGTACATACTGGGTGTTTCGCGAAAGCTTACCTAATGGAATTGTCTACTACGCTTTTTTCTTTTCCGCCTTCAAACTCGTACCGCTCCTCAGTAGTGTGCCACTCATAAAAGGAAGAGATTCCGTATATAACAACGTAGTAGCAGTGGGTTGGCTGAAGCTTCGTCTGCGAATACCTTTCCGTTTTTTGGACGTCGTATAAAAGTTGTCCCGCTAATTAATACTTCCCCAAACATATAAGGAACCGAGCACCCGTACGTACTAGGTGTTTCGCTAAAGCTTACTCAATGGAATTGTCTGCTACGCTTTTTTTCTTTTCCGCCTTCAAACTCGTACCGCTCCTCAGTAGTGTGCAACTCATAAAAGGAAGAGATTCCGTATATAACAACGTAGTAGCAGTGGGTTGACTGAAGCTTCGTCTGCGAATACCTTTCCGTTTTTTGGACGTCGTATAAAAGTTGTCCCGCTCCTTAATACTTCCCCAAACTTATAAGGAACCGAGCACCCGTGCGTACTAGGTGTTTCGCGAAAGCTTACCTAATGGAATTGTCTACTACGCTTTTTTCTTTTCCGCCTTCAAACTCGTACCGCTCCTCAGTAGTGTGCCACTCATAAAAGGAAGAGATTCCGTATATAACAACGTAGTAGCAGAGGGTTGGCTGAAGCTTCGTCTGCGAATACCTTTCCGTTTTTTGGACGTCGTATAAAAGTTGTCCCGCTCCTTAATATTTCCCAAAACATATAAGGAACCGAGCACCCGTACATACTGGGTGTTTCGCGAAAGCTTACCTAATGGAATTGTCTACTACGCTTTTTTCTTTTCCGCCTTCAAACTCGTACCGCTCCTCATTAGTTTGCCACTCATAAAAGGAAGAGATTCCGTATATAACAACGTAGTAGCAGTGGGTTGGCTGAAGCTTCGTCTGCGAATACCTTTCCGTTTTTTGGACGTCGTATAAAAGTTGTCCCGCTCCTTAATATTTCCCCAAACATATAAGGAACCGAGCACCCGTATATACTAGGTGTTTCGCGAAAGCTTACCTAATGGAATTGTCTACTACGCTTTTTTCTTTTCCGCCTTCAAACTCGTACCGGTCCTCATTAGTTTGCCACTCATAAAAGGAAGAGATTCTGTATATAACAACGTAGTAGCAGTGGGTTGGCTGAAGCTTCGTCTGCGAATACCTTTCCGTTTTTTGGACGTCGTATAAAAGTTGTGCCGCTCCTTAATATTTCCCCAAACATATAAGGAACCGAGCACCCGTACGTACTAGGTGTTTCGCGAAAGCTTACCTAATGGAATTGTCTACTACGCTTTTTTCTTTTCCGCCTTCAAACTCGTACCGCTCCTCATTAGTTTGCCACTCATAAAAGGAAGAGATTCCGTATATAACAACGTAGTAGCAGTGGGTTGGCTGAAGCTTCGTCTGCGAATACCTTTCCGTTTTTTGGACGTCGTATAAAAGTTGTCCCGCTCCTTAATATTTC
This sequence comes from Haemaphysalis longicornis, assembly GCF_048455015.1. Classification (NCBI taxonomy): domain Eukaryota; kingdom Metazoa; phylum Arthropoda; class Arachnida; order Ixodida; family Ixodidae; genus Haemaphysalis; species Haemaphysalis longicornis. The sequence goes on along the minus strand of NW_027526295.1, from coordinate 27,727,669 downwards.
CCCAAACATATAAGGAACCGAGCACCCGTACATACTAGTTGTTTCGCGAAAGCTTACCTAATGGAATTGTCTACTACGCTTTTTTCTTTTCCGCCTTCAAACTCGTACCGCTCCTTATTAGTTTGCCACTCATAAAAGGAAGAGATTCCGTATATAACAACGTAGTAGCAGTGGGTTGGCTGAAGCTTCGTCTGCGAATACCTTTCCATTTTTTGTACGTCGTATAAAAGTTGTCCCGCTCCTTAATATTTCCCCAAACATATAAGAAACCGAGCACCCGTACATACTAGGTGTTTCGCGAAAGCTTACATAATGGAATTGTCTACTACGCTTTTTTCTTTTCCGCCTTCAAACTCGTACCGCTGCTCATTAGTTTGCCACTCATAAAAGGAAGAGATTCCGTATATAACAACGTAGTAGCAGTGGGTTGGCTGAAGCTTCGTCTGCGAATACCTTTCCGTTTTTTGGACGTCGTATAAAAGTTGTCCCGCTCCTTAATATTTCCCCAAACATATAAGGAACCGAGCACCCGTACATACTAGGTGTTTCGCGAAAGCTTACCTAATGGAATTGTCGGCTACGCTTTTTTTCTTTTCCGCCTTCAAACTCGTACCGCTCCTCAGTAGTTTGCCACTCATAAAAGGAAGTTTACGTATATAACAACGGAGTAGCAATGGGTTGGCTGAAGCTTCGTCTGCGAATACCTTTCCGTTTTTTGGACGTCGTATAAAAGTTCTCCCGCTCCTTAATATTTACCCAAACATATAAGGAACCGAGCACCCGTACATACTAGTTGTTTCGCGAAAGCTTACCTAATGAAATTGTCTACTACGCTTTTTTCTTTTCCGCCTTCAAACTCGTACCGCTCCTCATTAGTTTGCCACTCATAAAAGGAAGAGATTCCGTATATAACAACGTAGTAGCAGTGGGTTGGCTGAAGCTTCGTCTGCGAATACCTTTCCGTTTTTTGGACGTCGTATAAAAGTTGTCCCGCTCCTTAATATTTCCCCAAACATATAAGGAACCGAGCACCCGTACATACTAGGTGTTTCGCGAAAGCTTACCTAATGGAATTGTCTGCTACGCTTTTTTTCTTTTCCGCCTTCAAACTCGTACCGCTCCTCAGTAGTTTGCCACTCATAAAAGGAAGTTTACGTATACAACAACGGAGTAGCAATGGTTTGGCTGAAGCTTCGTCTGCGAATACCTTTCCGTTTTTTGGACGTCGTATAAAAGTTCTCCCGCTCCTTAATATTTACCCAAACATATAAGGAACCGAGCACCCGTACATACTAGTTGTTTCGCGAAAGCTTACCTAATGGAATTGTCTACTACGCTTTTTTCTTTTCCGCCTTCAAACTCGTACCGCTCCTCATTAGTTTGCCACTCATAAAAGGAAGAGATTCCGTATATAACAACGTAGTAGCAGTGGGTTGGCTGAAGCTTCGTCTGCGAATACCTTTCCGTTTTTTGGACGTCGTATAAAAGTTGTCCCGCTACTTAATACTTCCCCAAACATATAAGGAACCGAGCACCCGTACGTACTAGGTGTTTCGCTAAAGCTTACTCAATGGAATGGTCTGCTACGCTTTTTTTCTTTTCCGCCTTCAAACTCGTACCGCTCCTCAGTAGTTTGCCACTCATAAAAATAAGTTTACGTATATAACAACGGAGTAGCAATGGGTTGGCTGAAGCTTCGTCTGCGGATATGTTTTCGTTTTTTGGACGTCGTATAAAACTTGTCCCGCTCCTTAATACTTCCCCAAACATATAAGGAACCGAGCACCCGTACGTACTAGGTGTTTCGCGAAAGCTTACCTAATGGAATTGTCTACTACGGTTTTTTCTTTTCCGCCTTCAAACTCGTACCGCTCCTCAGTAGTTTGCCACTCATAAAAGGAAGAGTTTCCGTATATAACAACGGAGTAGCAATGGGTTGGCTGAAGCTTCGTCTGCGGATACCTTTTCGTTTTTTTGGACGTCGTATAAAAGTTGTCCCGCTCCTTAATATTTCCTCAAACATATAAGGAACCGAGCACCCGTACATACTAGGTGTTTCGCGAAAGCTTACCTAATGGAATTGTCTGCTGCGCTTTTTCCTTTTCCGCCTTCAAACTCGTACCGCTCCTCAGTAGTGTGCCACTCATAAAAGAAGAGATTCCGTATATAACAACGGAGTAGCAATGGGTTGGCTGAAGTTTCGTCTGCGAGTACCTTTTTGTTTTTTGGACGTCGTATAAAAGTTGTCCCGCTCCTTAATGTTTCCCCAAACATATAAGGAACAGAGCACCCGTACATACTAGGTTTTTCGCGAAAGCTTACCTAATGGAATTGTCTGCTAGGCTTTTTTCTTTTCCGCCTTCAAACTCGTACCGCTCCTCAGTAGTTTGCCACTCATAAAAGGAAGAGTTTCCGTATATAACAACGGACTAGCAATGGGTTGGCTGAAGATTCGTCTGCCAATACCTTTTCGTTTTTTGGACGTCGTATAAAAGTTGTCCCTCTCCTTAATATTTCCTCGAACATATAAGGAACCGAGCACCCCTACATACTCGGTGTTTCGCTAAAGCTTACCTAATAGAATTGTCTGCTACGCTTTTTTCTATTTGCCTTCAAACTCGTACCGCTCCTCAGTAGTTTGCCACTCATAAAAGGAACCGTTTCCGTATATAACAACGTAGTAGCAGTGGGTTGGCTGAAGCTTCGTCTGCGAATACCTTTCCGTTTTTTGGACGTCGTATAAAAGTTGTCCCGCTCCTTAATATTTCCCCAAACATATAAGAAACCGAGCACCCGTACATACTAGGTGTTTCGCGAAAGCTTACCTAATGGAATTGTCTACTACGCTTTTTTCTTTTCCGCCTTCAAACTCGTACCGCTCCTCAGTAGTTTGCCACTCATAAAAGGAAGTTTACGTATATAACAACGGAGTAGCAATGGGTTGGCTGAAGCTTCGTCTGCGAATACCTTTCCGTTTTTTGGACGTCGTATAAAAGTTCTCCCGCTCCTTAATATTTACCCAAACATATAAGGAACCGAGCACCCGTACATACTAGTTGTTTCGCGAAAGCTTACCTAATGAAATTGTCTACTACGCTTTTTTCTTTTCCGCCTTCAAACTCGTACCGCTCCTCATTAGTTTGCCACTCATAAAAGGAAAAGATTCCGTATATAACAACGTAGTAGCAGTGGGTTGGCTGAAGCTTCGTCTGCGAATACCTTTCCGTTTTTTGGACGTCGTATAAAAGTTGTCCCGCTCCTTAATATTTCCCCAAACATATAAGGAACCGAGCACCCGTACATACTAGGTGTTTCGCGAAAGCTTACCTAATGGAATTGTCTGCTACGCTTTTTTTCTTTTCCGCCTTCAAACTCGTACCGCTCCTCAGTAGTTTGCCACTCATAAAAGGAAGTTTACGTATACAACAACGGAGTAGCAATGGGTTGGCTGAAGCTTCGTCTGCGAATACCTTTCCGTTTTTTGGACGTCGTATAAAAGTTCTCCCGCTCCTTAATATTTACCCAAACATATAAGGAACCGAGCACCCGTACATACTAGTTGTTTCGCGAAAGCTTACCTAATGGAATTGTCTACTACGCTTTTTTCTTTTCCGCCTTCAAACTCGTACCGCTCCTCATTAGTTTGCCACTCATAAAAGGAAGAGATTCCGTATATAACAACGTAGTAGCAGTGGGTTGGCTGAAGCTTCGTCTGCGAATACCTTTCCGTTTTTTGGACGTCGTATAAAAGTTCTCCCGCTCCTTAATATTTACCCAAACATATAAGGAACCGAGCACCCGTACATACTAGTTGTTTCGCGAAAGCTTACCTAATGGAATTGTCTACTACGCTTTTTTCTTTTCCGCCTTCAAACTCGTACCGCTCCTCATTAGTTTGCCACTCATAAAAGGAAGAGATTCCGTATATAACAACGTAGTAGCAGTGGGTTGGCTGAAGCTTCGTCTGCGAATACCTTTCCGTTTTTTGGACGTCGTATAAAAGTTGTCCCGCTACTTAATACTTCCCCAAACATATAAGGAACCGAGCACCCGTACGTACTAGGTGTTTCGCTAAAGCTTACTCAATGGAATGGTCTGCTACGCTTTTTTTCTTTTCCGCCTTCAAACTCGTACCGCTCCTCAGTAGTTTGCCACTCATAAAAATAAGTTTACGTATATAACAACGGAGTAGCAATGGGTTGGCTGAAGCTTCGTCTGCGGATATGTTTTCGTTTTTTGGACGTCGTATAAAAGTTGTCCCGCTCCTTAATACTTCCCCAAACATATAAGGAACCGAGCACCCGTACGTACTAGGTGTTTCGCGAAAGCTTACCTAATGGAATTGTCTACTACGGTTTTTTCTTTTCCGCCTTCAAACTCGTACCGCTCCTCAGTAGTTTGCCACTCATAAAAGGAAGAGTTTCCGTATATAACAACGGAGTAGCAATGGGTTGGCTGAAGCTTCGTCTGCGGATACCTTTTCGTTTTTTTGGACGTCGTATAAAAGTTGTCCCGCTCCTTAATATTTCCTCAAACATATAAGGAACCGAGCACCCGTACATACTAGGTGTTTCGCGAAAGCTTACCTAATGGAATTGTCTGCTGCGCTTTTTCCTTTTCCGCCTTCAAACTCGTACCGCTCCTCAGTAGTGTGCCACTCATAAAAGAAGAGATTCCGTATATAACAACGGAGTAGCAATGGGTTGGCTGAAGTTTCGTCTGCGAGTACCTTTTTGTTTTTTGGACGTCGTATAAAAGTTGTCCCGCTCCTTAATGTTTCCCCAAACATATAAGGAACAGAGCACCCGTACATACTAGGTTTTTCGCGAAAGCTTACCTAATGGAATTGTCTGCTAGGCTTTTTTCTTTTCCGCCTTCAAACTCGTACCGCTCCTCAGTAGTTTGCCACTCATAAAAGGAAGAGTTTCCGTATATAACAACGGACTAGCAATGGGTTGGCTGAAGATTCGTCTGCCAATACCTTTTCGTTTTTTGGACGTCGTATAAAAGTTGTCCCTCTCCTTAATATTTCCTCGAACATATAAGGAACCGAGCACCCCTACATACTCGGTGTTTCGCTAAAGCTTACCTAATAGAATTGTCTGCTACGCTTTTTTCTATTCGCCTTCAAACTCGTACCGCTCCTCAGTAGTTTGCCACTCATAAAAGGAACCGTTTCCGTATATAACAACGTAGTAGCAGTGGGTTGGCTGAAGCTTCGTCTGCGAATACCTTTCCGTTTTTTGGACGTCGTATAAAAGTTGTCCCGCTCCTTAATATTTCCCCAAACATATAAGAAACCGAGCACCCGTACATACTAGGTGTTTCGCGAAAGCTTACCTAATGGAATTGTCTACTACGCTTTTTTCTTTTCCGCCTTCAAACTCGTACCGCTCCTCAGTAGTTTGCCACTCATAAAAGGAAGTTTACGTATATAACAACGGAGTAGCAATGGGTTGGCTGAAGCTTCGTCTGCGAATACCTTTCCGTTTTTTGGACGTCGTATAAAAGTTCTCCCGCTCCTTAATATTTACCCAAACATATAAGGAACCGAGCACCCGTACATACTAGTTGTTTCGCGAAAGCTTACCTAATGAAATTGTCTACTACGCTTTTTTCTTTTCCGCCTTCAAACTCGTACCGCTCCTCATTAGTTTGCCACTCATAAAAGGAAGAGATTCCGTATATAACAACGTAGTAGCAGTGGGTTGGCTGAAGCTTCGTCTGCGAATACCTTTCCGTTTTTTGGACGTCGTATAAAAGTTGTCCCGCTCCTTAATATTTCCCCAAACATATAAGGAACCGAGCACCCGTACATACTAGGTGTTTCGCGAAAGCTTACCTAATGGAATTGTCTGCTACGCTTTTTTTCTTTTCCGCCTTCAAACTCGTACCGCTCCTCAGTAGTTTGCCACTCATAAAAGGAAGTTTACGTATACAACAACGGAGTAGCAATGGGTTGGCTGAAGCTTCGTCTGCGAATACCTTTCCGTTTTTTGGACGTCGTATAAAAGTTCTCCCGCTCCTTAATATTTACCCAAACATATAAGGAACCGAGCACCCGTACATACTAGTTGTTTCGCGAAAGCTTACCTAATGGAATTGTCTACTACGCTTTTTTCTTTTCCGCCTTCAAACTCGTACCGCTCCTCATTAGTTTGCCACTCATAAAAGGAAGAGATTCCGTATATAACAACGTAGTAGCAGTGGGTTGGCTGAAGCTTCGTCTGCGAATACCTTTCCGTTTTTTGGACGTCGTATAAAAGTTGTCCCGCTACTTAATACTTCCCCAAACATATAAGGAACCGAGCACCCGTACGTACTAGGTGTTTCGCTAAAGCTTACTCAATGGAATTGTCTGCTACGCTTTTTTTCTTTTCCGCCTTCAAACTCGTACCGCTCCTCAGTAGTTTGCCACTCATAAAAATAAGTTTACGTATATAACAACGGAGTAGCAATGGGTTGGCTGAAGCTTCGTCTGCGGATATGTTTTCGTTTTTTGGACGTCGTATAAAAGTTGTCCCGCTCCTTAATACTTCCCCAAACATATAAGGAACCGAGCACCCGTACGTACTAGGTGTTTCGCGAAAGCTTACCTAATGGAATTGTCTACTACGGTTTTTTCTTTTCCGCCTTCAAACTCGTACCGCTCCTCAGTAGTTTGCCACTCATAAAAGGAAGAGTTTCCGTATATAACAACGGAGTAGCAATGGGTTGGCTGAAGCTTCGTCTGCGGATACCTTTTCGTTTTTTTGGACGTCGTATAAAAGTTGTCCCGCTCCTTAATATTTCCTCAAACATATAAGGAACCGAGCACCCGTACATACTAGGTGTTTCGCGAAAGCTTACCTAATGGAATTGTCTGCTGCGCTTTTTCCTTTTCCGCCTTCAAACTCGTACCGCTCCTCAGTAGTGTGCCACTCATAAAGGAAGAGATTCCGTATATAACAACGGAGTAGCAATGGGTTGGCTGAAGTTTCGTCTGCGAGTACCTTTTTGTTTTTTGGACGTCGTATAAAAGTTGTCCCGCTCCTTAATGTTTCCCCAAACATATAAGGAACCGAGCACCCGTACATACTAGGTTTTTCGCGAAAGCTTACCTAATGGAATTGTCTGCTAGGCTTTTTTCTTTTCCGCCTTCAAACTCGTACCGCTCCTCAGTAGTTTGCCACTCATAAAAGGAAGAGTTTCCGTATATAACAACGGACTAGCAATGGGTTGGCTGAAGATTCGTCTGCCAATACCTTTTCGTTTTTTGGACGTCGTATAAAAGTTGTCCCTCTCCTTAATATTTCCTCGAACATATAAGGAACCGAGCACCCCTACATACTCGGTGTTTCGCTAAAGCTTACCTAATAGAATTGTCTGCTACGCTTTTTTCTATTCGCCTTCAAACTCGTACCGCTCCTCAGTAGTTTGCCACTCATAAAAGGAACCGTTTCCGTATATAACAACGTAGTAGCAGTGGGTTGGCTGAAGCTTCGTCTGCGAATACCTTTCCATTTTTTGGACGTCGTATAAAAGTTGTCCCGCTCCTTAATATTTCCCCAAACATATAAGAAACCGAGCACCCGTACATGCTCGGTGTTTCGCGAAAGCTTACCTAATGGAATTGTCTACTACGCTTTTTTCTTTTCCGCCTTCAAACTCGTACCGCTCCTCATTAGTTTGCCACTCATAAAAGGAAGTTTCCGTATATAACAACGGAGTAGCAATGGGTTGGCTGAAGCTTCGTCTGTGGATATCTTTTCGTTTTTTGGACGTCGTATAAAAGTTGTCCCGCTCCTTAATACTTCCCCAAACATATAAGGAACCGAGCACCCGTACGTACTAGGTGTTTCGCGAAAGCTTACCTAATGGAATTGTCTACTACCCTTTTTTCTTTTCCGCCTTCAAACTGGTACCGCTCCTCATTAGTTTGCCACTCATAAAAGGAAGTTTCCGTATATAACAACGGAGTAGCAATGGGTTGGCTGAAGCTTCGTCTGCGAATACCTTTTCGTTTTTTGGACGTCATATAAAAGTTATCCCGCTACTTAATACTTCCCCAAACATATAAGGAACCGAGCACCCGTACGTACTAGGTGTTTCGCGAAAGCTCACCTAATGGAATTGTCTACTACGCTTTTTTCTTTTCTGCCTTCAAACTCGTACCGCTCCTCATTAGTTTGCCACTCATAAAAGGAAGTTTCCGTATATAACAACGGAATAGCAATGGGTTGGCTGAAGCTTCGTCTGTGGATATCTTTTCGTTTTTTGGACGTCGTATAAAAGTTGTCCCGCTCCTTAATACTTCCCCAAACATATAAGGAACCGAGCACCCGTACGTACTAGGTGTTTCGCGAAAGCTTACCTAATAGAATTGTGTGCTACGCTTGGGGGAAGATGAGGAAGAAGAAACAAGACGGGGCCTTCTTTGCCTGGAGCTGAATATATTCAGGCCTGTGCAATGAAGGTGAGCTCAGATCACATTCAAATTCGGCACAATAAGCCAGTTAATATTCCACCATGCTCTGTAAAAATTTCATCCGGTTTGATACAGTTTTGAGTGATCTAAGTCAGTGGAGATCCTTCAACTACCGTAGGCCTAGCATCTGGCCCCACGGAAAAGGCTGAAGCCCACCTTAATCTAAGCTGGACGCTTCCAACATCGGACTTTCTCCTTCCACAATGTCCTCGAACTCCGATATTCAGCTGCTGCCTTCAGCGGACAACGCAAGCAATTTAAAGAAGCGCAAGTTGAGCGATACCAACACGCATCCACCGCAAGGAACCACCTCAACTTTCACTTCGGCTACGAATGTTCCTGAAGCAGGCAATACCGAAGACGGTTGGACATTTGTTTCCCGATCTCGTCGAGCGCGACCACGCCTTACCACGGCAGCGCATGATCGAATCGCTAAGGAGAAGTTCACGGTGCTGCTGCGCCCAAAGAACAATGTTTCCGTCGGCGCCATTCCCCGCAAAGGGCTTGCTGCAGTTCTTGCTAGCTATGCCCCGCATGCATCATTGAACGGACTGACGTCTACTTATGTCAACCACCGCAGCAATTCCGTCACGATAACGTTCTACAACAAGACCCAGGCACTAGCATTCTGTGCGCAAAACAAATGCAAGATTAATGGTGAAATTTTAGAATATGAGGCGCACCTCATGCACCCCAAAGGGACGTCTAGGGGTCTGATCCAAGTCGACCCGGGCGACTCCGACGAGGACCTCCGAAGCCAGACAACATGTGAGTCGGCCGTCATACTAGATATTCGCCGCCTTGGGAAGACTAATTATGCCCTCGTGACGTTTGACACGACCGCGCCTCCTCGAACCGTCCGCAACTACCTCGAGTTGTGTAAAGTGAAACCTTATGTCCCTCGCACACTGGTTTGTTATCGTTGCCACCGGGATGGCCACCTGCAGAAACATTGCCCCAATCCTGGTGTATGTTCCCAATGTGGTAGACCGCATGAGGAAGACGAATGTCCTGATGCGACGCCATATTGCAACCTTTGCAAGAAGACTGGCCATACAGCGCGTGATACCAATTGTCAGTTGAAAATCAGCCGCCTAAAGATCATGCAGAAGCGAATGCACCAGCGTTCCCACAGTCCGCCCCGCCGGCACATCACTGGCTCCGAACCTTCATTCCCGCGTAGACAGTACAACATAAGCAGTACCGTGGATTTCCCGCATCTTTCCCCGACACCCCACATTTCGCCCACGACTGCGCGTTTACCATCTCGAGAGCGTTCCGGCAGCGCGTCAGTTGGAAACAAGCGGAAGAAACAACCACGAAAGGTGTCCAACAATGCTCCCTCTTCGGAGTACCTGGACTGTCTTTCTTCAAAGATCACAGCCCTACAAACTGAGCTGTCCTCACTGCAGCAAGAATGCAAGAACGCCTGCGCCACACAAGCCCGCAAGACAGCAGAACTTAAAGCACAGCAGGAGAACCACGCCACTCAGGTTCTCAGTCAAAGGAATTCTACGTGCCAGACGTCCGGCTTTCATTGCGCCTGGACCGCCACAGAGGTTGAACACCTTATAAGCAGGTTGATCTCCAAACATCTCGACATCGCGTTCTCTAAGTACTGGCCACATTTGTCTCAGTCTGCAGTTCCCACTGTGTCCAAAGCAGCACCCCAAATGACCCCGGCATTTCAGCATGATCCATCGGTACTATCCAACACAGATCATGGCAGCAAGTGCTAAAGCCCCGTTGCTGCTGCAGTGGAACTGTCGCGGGTTGCGCGCCAATGCCGCAGAGCTCAATGAACATCTGCGGGCTTTGGATCACAAGCCGTTGGTAGTCCTGCTCCAAGAGACGAAAGGAAAAGGCCCGGGCATACAAGGCTACCATTCTTATGAGGTACCCACCATTCGCTACGCCTCCATTTCTGACCAAGCTACCAGCGTAGTGATCCAACAGACAGCTTTATACGTTCTGAGAGGAACCCCTCACTGCCAGGTGCCTACTGCAGGCATGTGCAACGATGTTCAGGAAGTAGTGGCTGTCCGCGTGTCCTTTGGAGGGAGGACCTTACTTGTGGCATCGACCTATGTGCGTCCTCAATTACCAGGTGCAAATTTTGACTGGATGCGGCAGTTGCGTGCTCTGTACCCCCGGGACGAAGTTGTGATTGGGGGTGATTTCAATGCCCTCAGCACGACTTGGGGATACCGCGTCACCAACATCCGCGGCCGCAACCTCGAGGAATCAGCAGAAGATGCGGACCTCATCCTTGTTAATGATCTGTCGTGCCCCACGCGGCTGGGGCAGTCGCCGAGCCAGCGGGACACCATTCCCGATTTGACCTGGGCCACTCCTTCCACGGTGTCATTATGGAAATGCGACTCTTCATCTTGGGGAAGTGACCATTTCCCCATTTGGATCACGCTTTCCGGCACCGCGCGGAAAATTAACAAGAAGGTCCGGTATGTAGACTGGCCCCGTTTCAGGGAGCTTCAATTTTTCGAAACAGAAAGACATCGCAACGCGAACTTAGACTCACTCACAATTCTGCTAAATCGCATTTTGATCGCTGCAAATGGTGCTACAACGGCCGTCGAAGTGGACGAAGACACTCCTGCTCCTGATCGACACCTGATCAATCTATGGAATGTTCGCGACGACTTGCAGGAGCGCTATCGGACCGGTGGTCGCACTTATGTTGACCTTGTGCGCCTCCGCCACCAGACAGCGAACATCAGAAAATACGCGAAACTCCTTGCCCGCAAGCGTTGGGAAGAGCACTGCGACTCTTTTTCCTCTCACACTGGGTCCCGGAAACTGTGGAGCACCTTCCGAAGCCTAGCCGGGCGTACAAAGCTGCAGGGTACAGTGGATACAGTGCTACTTCGAACTGGGCAATCCCGTGAGGTCTTCGAAAGAGAGGCGGCACGTATTTTCTTTCCCCAACCCCCGTCTCAACCGCCACCTCATATCTACGCTCTGGAGCCAGTGGACGACAGCGAACAGATTGAGATGCCATTTACATCTGCTGAGCTCACGGTTGCCCTTGAGCAAATCAATGTGTCTAGCACACCAGGAAAAGACGGTGTGTCTTGGTCAATGCTTCGCAATCTGCCAGTAGCACAGAAAGAAGAGCTTCTTCAGGCACTTAACGACATATGGATCAGTGGCGTCGTCCCTCCAGCCCTCAAGCACGCTGTTGTGGTACCCATTCCCAAGGCAGGCAAGGATCCTGCAGTCCTTGCAAATTTACGTCCAATCTCGCTTACGTCTACCACCTGTAAGTTGATTGAGCGGATGGCCACGACTCGACTAAGTCATCACTTGGAAGAAGAAAACAACTACTTCCACCCGGCTCAGACAGGCTTCCGACCAAATTTAAGCACCCACGACAGTCTTTACCTTCTACGAAAGTTGGTGCGAGCAAGCCGGTATAAGCGGCCACACATTCTGGTTGCTATTGATTTGCAAAAGGCTTACGACACCGTATCACACGCAGCGGTACTCGATGCCCTAGTAGATGCTTATCCTGGTAAGCGGCTACGAAATTTTGTACGGAGTTTCCTGGCTAACCGCACATACGAGATTCGATCCGGCCGCCACGACACCATTTCCTTCACCAACTGCTGCGGGGTGCCACAAGGGGCTATCATCTCCCCTATTCTTTTTAATTTGGCTCTCAGGAAGTTGATTCATGGGGTGTCTGCGGTGGAAGGTGTTCATGTCACGGCCTATGCCGATGACATCACAATTTGGACTGAGGCAAGTGATCACCCCACAACCGATGCCGCGATGCGTCAATTACAGAAGGCCCTAGACACGTTCAGCGCCCTCCTAGCTCCCACTGGAATGAAAATATCGCTGGCGAAAACACACTTCCTGGCGATACGGGGCACACCTGCAGAACGCTCCCGGATTCATTTAACCATTGACGGCGTTTCGCTTCAGCCTGCTCCACAGGATTGGGTGCGTGTCCTCGGGGTGCCCGTTCACCAGAACGGTGGCGCTACAGAATGGATCAAGCAACTTCGGCAGCAGTGGCGTAGCCTCCTGCACCTCATTCGCCGCATCTCCAACACCTTTGGCGGGGCATCGCAGGACGTAGCTCGGCGTTTAGTGCAAAGTGTACTTGTGTCCAAAGCCACATATGGCGCCATGTGCTATTCCCTCACAAAACACCAGACCCACCAGCTAGAAGTCCTTTACCGGGAAGCGCTTCGAGCTATAACTGGGCTTCCACGACACACAAGGATTGAGGAGCTCTATCGGTACGCTGGTCTTCCCACTCTTGAAAGCATAATCCAATCCAGGGCAGAGGGGGCGAAAGACCGTCGCAATCTCACTCACCAGGGCCGCCGCTTACTATGCCATGCCGGTGAGGATTTCGACACGTCTGTGCCACCCATACATAAGCACATTCCACCTTGGGAGGATGAGCTCATTACTGAGCAACGGCCAGCACCCACTCCACGTTACCAAGGAACTTACCAATCGCATAGACATGTTCCTTCGGTCACCGCCCCTCCCTTGAACACAGAAGACTCATCAACACTTTCTGTCTTCGTGGCTGCTTTGTGGCGGCGCCATTTACAAACGGCGTCCCTCGCCGCCGTTGCATGTGTACCGGCCGTAGACACAACCCGCACCTTCAAGATGACTATACCACCTACCGCCACAGCGCTGGAGCTTCGTGCCATCGACGAGGGGGTCCAGCTGGCTGTACGCCTACTGGCAGCTGATCCCCAGATGTACCGAAACGTCAGCATATTTACGGACAGCGCAGAGGCTTTACGTTATCTCATTGGACCACCCAGACGGCACTCAGTCGCTCATAACATTAAACGTTCCTGTGCAACGTTGCGACTGCGCACTGGCATTACTGTGACCGTTCGCCTGACACCCGGGCACGCAAGAGCCCTCGGTAGTGAGTGGGCCCATCAGCTGGCGAGCGAGGCTTGTCGAAATTTCCGCCCGCAGCTTGACGGCTCCCTCCCTGAGGAGTTCTGCTTTGATCCCGATGGCGAACGCCGCTGCCGCAAACAGCGCCGCCGACAGGAGATCCTTTCAACAGTGCCCATCAACCCGGACCCGGTGCCTCCTGGGCTTAGCCGTGCTGCACATGTCTTCCTGAACCGTGCGCGCTCCGGATACGCTTTAACAGATGACGTCGTGGCCAGGTGGAGGCACGCCGCGAATAGAACAATGAGGAGCGGCAATTCCACGGCAGCAGCTTCCGAAGACCTTTCATCTGCGGTGGCATCACCATCCGACCCTTTGTACGTCTGCTACGCATGTGGGCAGTCACTGAAGCCAACCATCCAACACCTTGTATGGGACTGCATAGGTCTCGTAGGGCCACGTGAGACACATCGGCCTGCCTGGGTACTCGCTTACGAGGACTGGATCCGTCCGAAGGGCCGCATCAAACAGACTTTATCCGCACTTTGGCGGTTCGTTCTGGACTCCTCAATGTTGGGACACTATTGAGGTCTTCATCTCCCCTCCCTTCTCTCCCCCATGTGGCCTTGAGCCATCCCTTTTAATAAATGTTCGTTGTTGTTGTTGTTGTGCTACGCTTTTTTCTATTCGCCTTCAAACTCGTACCGCTCCTCATTAGTTTACCACTCATAAAAGGAACCGTTTCCGTATATAACAATGGAGTAGCAATGGGTTGGCTGAAGCTTCGTCTGCGAATACCTTTTCGTTTTTTGGACGTCGTATAAAAGTTGTCCCGCTCCTTAATATTTCCCCAAACATATAAGGAACCGAGCACCCGTCCATACTAGGTGTTTCGCGAAAGCTTACCTAATGAAATTGTCTACTACGCTTTTTTCTTTTCCGCCTTCAAACTCGTACCGCTCCTCATTAGTTTGCCACTCATAAAAGGAAGTTTCCGTATATAACAACGGAGTAGCAATGGGTTGGCTGAAGCTTCGTCTGCGAATACCTTTTCGTTTTTTGGACGTCATATAAAAGTTGTCCCGCTACTTAATACTTCCCCAAACATATAAGGAACCGAGCACCCGTACGTACTAGGTGTTTCGCTAAAGCTTACCCAATGAAATTGTCTGCTACCCTTTTTTTCTTTTCCGCCTTCAAACTCGTACCGCTCCTCAGTAGTTTGCCACTCATAAAAGGAAGTTTCCGTATATAACAACGGAGTAGCAATGGGTTGGCTGAAGCTTCGTCTGTGGATATCTTTCGTTTTTTGGTCGTCGCATAAAAGTTGTCCCGCTCCTTAATACTTCCCCAAACATATAAGGAACCGAGCACCCGTACGTACTAGGTGTTTCGCGAAAGCTTACCTAATGGAATTGTCTACTACGCTTTTTTCTTTTCTGCCTTCAAACTCGTACCGCTCATCAGTAGTTTGCCACTCATAAAAGGAAGAGTTTCCGTATATAACAACGGAGTAGCAATGGGTTGGCTGAAGCTTCGTCTGCGAATACCTTTTCGTTTTTTTGGACGTCGTATAAAAGTTGTCCTGCTCCTTAATATTTCCTCAAACATATAAGGAACCGAGCACCACTGCATACTAGGTGTTTCGCGAAAGCTTACCTAATGGAATTGTCTGCTGCGCTTTTTCCTTTTCCGCCTTCAAACTCGTACCGCTCCTCAGTAGTGTGCCACTCATAAACGGAAGAGATTCCGTATATAACAACGGAGTAGCAATGGGTTGCCTGAAGTTTCGTCTGCGAGTACCTTTTCGTTTTTTAGACGTCGTATAAAAGTTGTCCCGCTCCTTAATATTTCCCCAAACATATACGGAACCGAGTACCCGTACGTACTAGGTGTTTCGCTAAAGCTTACCCGATGGAATTGTCTACTACGCTTTTTTCTTTTCCGCCTTCAAACTCGTACCGCTCCTCATTAGTTTGCCACTCCTAAAAGGAAGAGATTACGTATATAACAACGTAGTAGCAGTGGGTTGGCTGAAGCTTCGTCTGCGAATACCTTTCCGTTTTTTGGACATCGTATAAAAGTTGTCCCGCTACTTAATACTTCCCCAAACATATAAGGAACCGAGCACCCGTACGTACTAGGTGTTTCGCTAAAGCTTACTCAATGGAATTGTCTGCTACGCTTTTTTTCTTTTCCGCCTTCAAACTCGTACCGCTCCTCAGTAGTTTGCCACTCATAAAAGGAAGTTTACGTATATAACAACGGAGTAGCAATGGGTTGGCTGAAGCTTCGTCTGCGGATATCTTTTCGTTTTTTGGACGTCGTATAAAAGTTGTCCCGCTCCTTAATACTTCCCCAAACATATAAGGAACCGAGCACCCGTACGTACTAGGTGTTTCGCGAAAGCTTACCTAATGGAATTGTCTACAACCCTTTTTTCTTTTCCGCCTTCAAACTCGTACCGCTCCTCATTAGTTTGCCACTCATAAAAGGAAGTTTCCGTATATAACAACGGAGTAGCAATGGGTTGGCTGAAGCTTCGTCTGCGAATACCTTTTCGTTTTTTGGACGTCATATAAAAGTTATCCCGCTACTTAATACTTCCCCAAACATATAAGGAACCGAGCACCCGTACGTACTAGGTGTTTCGCGAAAGCTTACCTAATGGAATTGTCTACTACGCTTTTTTCTTTTCCGCCTTCAAACACGTACCGCTCCTCATTAGTTTGCCACTCATAAAGGGAAGTTTACGTATATAACAATGGAGTAGCAATGGGTTGGCTGAAGCTTCGTCTGCGAATACCTTTTCGTTTTTTGGACGTCGTATAAAAGTTGTCCCGCTCCTTAATATTTCCCCAAAATATAAGGAACCGAGCACCCGTCCATACTAGGTGTTTCACGAAAGCTTACCTAATGGAATTGTCTACTACGCTTTTTTCTTTTCCGCCTTCAAACTCGTACCGCTCCTCATTAGTTTGCCACTCATAAAAGGAAGTTTCCGTATATAACAACGGAGTAGCAATGGGTTGGCTGAAGCTTCGTCTGCGAATACCTTTTCGTTTTTTGGACGTCATATAAAAGTTGTCCCGCTACTTAATACTTCCCCAAACATATAAGGAACCGAGCACCCGTACGTACTAGGTGTTTCGCTAAAGCTTACCCAATGAAATTGTCTGCTACGCGTTTTTTCTTTTCCGCCTTCAAACTCGTACCGCTCCTCAGTAGTTTGCCACTCATAAAAGGAAGTTTCCGTATATAACAACGGAGTAGCAATGGGTTGGCTGAAGCTTCGTCTGTGGATATCTTTTCGTTTTTTGGACGTCGTATAAAAGTTGTCCCGCTCCTTAATACTTCCCCAAACATATAAGGAACCGAGCACCCGTACGTACTAGGTGTTTCGCGAAAGCTTACCTAATGGAATTGTCTACTACGCTTTTTTCTTTTCTGCCTTCAAACTCGTACCGCTCCTCAGTAGTTTGCCACTTATAAAAGGAAGAGTTTCCGTATATAACAACGGAGTAGCAATGGGTTGGCTGAAGCTTCGTCTGCGAATACCTTTTCGTTTTTTGGACGTCGTATAAAAGTTGTCCCGCTCCTTAATATTTCCCCAAACATATAAGGAACCGAGCACCCGTCCATACTAGGTGTTTCGCGAAAGCTTACCTAATGGAATTGTCTACTACGCTTTTTTCTTTTCCGCCTTCAAACTCGTACCGCTCCTCATTAGTTTGCCACTCATAAAAGGAAGTTTCCGTATATAACAACGGAGTAGCAATGGGTTGGCTGAAGCTTCGTCTGCGAATACCTTTTCGTTTTTTGGACGTCATATAAAAGTTGTCCCGCTACTTAATACTTCCCCAAACATATAAGGAACCGAGCACCCGTACGTACTAGGTGTTTCGCTAAAGCTTACCCAATGAAATTGTCTGCTACCCTTTTTTTCTTTTCCGCCTTCAAACTCGTACCGCTCCTCAGTAGTTTGCCACTCATAAAAGGAAGTTTCCGTATATAACAACGGAGTAGCAATGGGTTGGCTGAAGCTTCGTCTGTGGATATCTTTCGTTTTTTGGACGTCGCATAAAAGTTGTCCCGCTCCTTAATACTTCCCCAAACATATAAGGAACCGAGCACCCGTACGTACTAGGTGTTTCGCGAAAGCTTACCTAAAGGAATTGTCTACTACGCTTTTTTCTTTTCTGCCTTCAAACTCGTACCGCTCATCAGTAGTTTGCCACTCATAAAAGGAAGAGTTTCCGTATATAACAACGGAGTAGCAATGGGTTGGCTGAAGCTTCGTCTGCGAATACCTTTTCGTTTTTTTGGACGTCGTATAAAAGTTGTCCTGCTCCTTAATATTTCCTCAAACATATAAGGAACCGAGCACCACTGCATACTAGGTGTTTCGCGAAAGCTTACCTAATGGAATTGTCTGCTGCGCTTTTTCCTTTTCCGCCTTCAAACTCGTACCGCTCCTCAGTAGTGTGCCACTCATAAACGGAAGAGATTCCGTATATAACAACGGAGTAGCAATGGGTTGGCTGAAGTTTCGTCTGCGAGTACCTTTTCGTTTTTTAGACGTCGTATAAAAGTTGTCCCGCTCCTTAATATTTCCCCAAACATATACGGAACCGAGTACCCGTACGTACTAGGTGTTTCGCTAAAGCTTACCCGATGGAATTGTCTACTACGCTTTTTTCTTTTCCGCCTTCAAACTCGTACCGCTCCTCATTAGTTTGCCACTCCTAAAAGGAAGAGATTACGTATATAACAACGTAGTAGCAGTGGGTTGGCTGAAGCTTCGTCTGCGAATACCTTTCCGTTTTTTGGACATCGTATAAAAGTTGTCCCGCTACTTAATACTTCCCCAAACATATAAGGAACCGAGCACCCGTACGTACTAGGTGTTTCGCTAAAGCTTACTCAATGGAATTGTCTGCTACGCTTTTTTTCTTTTCCGCCTTCAAACTCGTACCGCTCCTCAGTAGTTTGCCACTCATAAAAGGAAGTTTACGTATATAACAACGGAGTAGCTATGGGTTGGCTGAAGCTTCGTCTGCGGATATCTTTTCGTTTTTTGGACGTCGTATAAAAGTTGTCCCGCTCCTTAATACTTCCCCAAACATATAAGGAACCGAGCACCCGTACGTACTAGGTGTTTCGCGAAAGCTTACCTAATGGAATTGTCTACAACCCTTTTTTCTTTTCCGCCTTCAAACTCGTACCGCTCCTCATTAGCTTGCCACTCATAAAAGGAAGTTTCCGTATATAACAACGGAGTAGCAATGGGTTGGCTGAAGCTTCGTCTGCGAATACCTTTTCGTTTTTTGGACGTCATATAAAAGTTATCCCGCTACTTAATACTTCCCCAAACATATAAGGAACCGAGCACCCGTACGTACTAGGTGTTTCGCGAAAGCTTACCTAATGGAATTGTCTACTACGCTTTTTTCTTTTCCGCCTTCAAACTCGTACCGCTCCTCATTAGTTTGCCACTCATAAAAGGAAGTTTCCGTATATAACAACAGAATAGCAATGGGTTGGCTGAAGCTTCGTCTGTGGATATCTTTTCGTTTTTTGGACGTCGTATAAAAGTTGTCCCGCTCCTTAATACTTCCCCAAACATATAAGGAACCGAGCACCCGTACGTACTAGGTGTTTCGCGAAAGCTTACCTAATAGAATTGTGTGCTACGCTTTTTTCTATTCGCCGTCAAACTCGTACCGCTCCTCAGTAGTTTCCCACTCATAAAAGGAACCGTTTCCGTATATAACAATGGAGTAGCAATGGGTTGGCTGAAGCTTCGTCTGCGAATACCTTTTCGTTTTTTGGACGTCGTATAAAAGTTGTCCCGCTCCTTAATATTTCCCCAAAATATAAGGAACCGAGCACCCGTCCATACTAGGTGTTTCACGAAAGCTTACCTAATGGAATTGTCTACTACGCTTTTTTATTTTCCGCCTTCAAACTCGTACCGCTCCTCATTAGTTTGCCACTCATAAAAGGAAGTTTCCGTATATAACAACGGAGTAGCAATGGGTTGGCTGAAGCTTCGTCTGCGAATACCTTTTCGTTTTTTGGACGTCATATAAAAGTTGTCCCGCTACTTAATACTTCCCCAAACATATAAGGAACCGAGCACCCGTACGTACTAGGTGTTTCGCTAAAGCTTACTCAATGGAATTGTCTGCTACGCTTTTTTTCTGTTCCGCCTTCAAACTCGTACCGCTCCTCATTAGTTTGCCACTCATAAAAGGAAGTTTACGTATATAACAACGGAGTAGCAATGGGTTGGCTGAAGCTTCGTCTGCGGATATCTTTTCGTTTTTTGGACGTCGTATAAAAGTTGTCCCGCTCCTTAATACTTCCCCAAACATATAAGGAACCGAGCACCCGTACGTACTAGGTGTTTCGCGAAAGCTTACCTAATGGAATTGTCTACTACGCTTTTTTCTTTTCCGCCTTCAAAATCGTACCGCTCCTCAGTAGTTTGCCACTCATAAAAGGAAGAGTTTCTGTATATAACAACGGAGTAGCAATGGGTTGGCTGAAGCTTCGTCTGCGAATACCTTTTCGTTTTTTTGGACATCATATAAAAGTTGTCCTGCTCCTTAATATTTCCTCAAACATATAAGGAACCGAGCACCCGTACATACTAGGTGTTTCGCGAAAGCTTATCTAATGGAATTGTCTACTACGTTTTTTTCTTTTCCGCCTTCAAACTCGTACCGCTCCTCAGTAGTTTGCCACTCATAAAAGGAAGAGTTTCCGTATATAACAACGGAGTAGCAATGGGTTGGCTGAAGCTTCGTCTGCGGATACCTTTTCGTTTTTTTGGACGTCGTATAAAAGTTGTCCCGCTCCTTAATATTTCCTCAAACATATAAGGAACCGAGCACCCGTACATACTAGGTGTTTCGCGAAAGCTTACCTAATGGAATTGTCTACTACGCTTTTTTCTTTTCCGCCTTCAAACTCGTACCGCTCCTCATTAGTTTGCCACTCATAAAAGGAAGTTTCCGTATATAACAACGGAGTAGCAATGGGTTGGCTGAAGCTTCGTCTGCGAATACCTTTTCGTTTTTTGGACGTCATATAAAAGTTGTCCCGCTACTTAATACTTCCCCAAACATATAAGGAACCGAGCACCCGTACGTACTAGGTGTTTCGCTAAAGCTTACTCAATGGAATTGTCTGCTACGCTTTTTTTCTGTTCCGCCTTCAAACTCGTACCGCTCCTCATTAGTTTGCCACTCATAAAAGGAAGTTTACGTATATAACAACGGAGTAGCAATGGGTTGGCTGAAGCTTCGTCTGCGGATATCTTTTCGTTTTTTGGACGTCGTATAAAAGTTGTCCCGCTCCTTAATACTTCCCCAAACATATAAGGAACCGAGCACCCGTACGTACTAGGTGTTTCGCGAAAGCTTACCTAATGGAATTGTCTACTACGCTTTTTTCTTTTCCGCCTTCAAAATCGTACCGCTCCTCAGTAGTTTGCCACTCATAAAAGGAAGAGTTTCTGTATATAACAACGGAGTAGCAATGGGTTGGCTGAAGCTTCGTCTGCGAATACCTTTTCGTTTTTTTGGACATCATATAAAAGTTGTCCTGCTCCTTAATATTTCCTCAAACATATAAGGAACCGAGCACCCGTACATACTAGGTGTTTCGCGAAAGCTTATCTAATGGAATTGTCTACTACGTTTTTTTCTTTTCCGCCTTCAAACTCGTACCGCTCCTCAGTAGTTTGCCACTCATAAAAGGAAGAGTTTCCGTATATAACAACGGAGTAGCAATGGGTTGGCTGAAGCTTCGTCTGCGAATACCTTTTCGTTTTTTTGGACATCATATAAAAGTTGTCCTGCTCCTTAATATTTCCTCAAACATATAAGGAACCGAGCACCCGTACACACTAGGTGTTTCGCGAAAGCTTACCTAATGGAATTGTCTACTACGCTTTTTTCTTTTCCGCCTTCAAACTCGTACCGCTCCTCATTAGTTTGCCACTCATAAAAGGAAGTTTCCGTATATAACAACGGAGTAGCAATGGGTTGGCTGAAGCTTCGTCTGTGGATATCTTTTCGTTTTTTGGACGTCGTATAAAAGTTGTCCCGCTCCTTAATACTTCCCCAAACATATAAGGAACCGAGCACCCGTACGTACTAGGTGTTTCGCGAAAGCTTACCTAATGGAATTGAATTGTCTACTACGCTTTTTTCTTTTCCGCCTTCAAACTCGTACCGCTCCTCATTAGTTTGCCACTCATAAAAGGAAGTTTCCGTATATAACAACGGAATAGCAATGGGTTGGCTGAAGCTTCGTCTGTGGATATCTTTTCGTTTTTTGGACGTCGTATAAAAGTTGTCCCGCTCCTTAATACTTCCCCAAACATATAAGGAACCGAGCACCCGTACGTACTAGGTGTTTCGCGAAAGCTTACCTAATGGAATTGTCTACTACGCTTTTTTCTTTTCTGCCTTCAAACTCGTACCGCTCCTCAGTAGTTTGCCACTCATAAAAGGAAGAGTTTCCGTATATAACAACGGAGTAGCAATGGGTTGGCTGAAGCTTCGTCTGCGAATACCTTTTCGTTTTTTTGGACGTCGTATAAAAGTTGTCCTGCTCCCTAATATTTCCTCAAACATATAAGGAACCGAGCACCCCTGCATACTAGGTGTTTCGCGAAAGCTTACCTAATGGAATTGTCTGCTGCGCTTTTTCCTTTTCCGCCTTCAAACTCGTACCGCTCCTCAGTAGTGTGCCACTCATAAACGGAAGAGATTCCGTATATAACAACGGAGTAGCAATGGGTTGGCTGAAGTTTCGTCTGCGAGTACCTTTTCGTTTTTTGGACGTCGTATAAAAGTTGTCCCGCTCCTTAATATTTCCCCAAACATATACGGAACCGAGTACCCGTACGTACTAGGTGTTTCGCTAAAGCTTACCCGATGGAATTGTCTAGTACGCTTTTTTCTTTTCCGCCTTCAAACTCGTACCGCTCCTCATTAGTTTGCCACTCCTAAAAGGAAGATATTCCGTATATAACAACGTAGTAGCAGTGGGTTGGCTGAAGCTTCGTCTGCGAATACCTTTCCGTTTTTTGGACATCGTATAAAAGTTGTCCCGCTACTTAATACTTCCCCAAACATATAAGGAACCGAGCACCCGTACGTACTAGGTGTTTCGCTAAAGCTTACTCAATGGAATTTTCTGCTACGCTTTTTTTCTTTTCCGCCTTCAAACTCGTACCGCTCCTCAGTAGTTTGCCACTCATAAAAGGAAGTTTACGTATATAACAACGGAGTAGCAATGGGTTGGCTGAAGCTTCGTCTGCGGATATCTTTTCGTTTTTTGGACGTCGTATAAAAGTTGTCCCGCTCCTTAATACTTCCCCAAACATATAAGGAACCGATCACCCGTACGTACTAGGTGTTTCGCGAAAGCTTACCTAATGGAATTGTCTACTACGCTTTTTTCTTTTCCGCCTTCAAACTCGTACCGCTCCTCAGTAGTTGCCACTCATAAAAGGAAGAGTTTCTGTATATAACAACGGAGTAGCAATGGGTTGGCTGAAGCTTCGTCTGCGAATACCTTTTCGTTTTTTTGGACATCGTATAAAAGTTGTCCTGCTCCTTAATATTTCCTCAAACATATAAGGAACCGAGCACCCGTACATACTAGGTGTTTCGCGAAAGCTTATCTAATGGAATTGTCTACTACGTTTTTTTCTTTTCCGCCTTCAAACTCGTACCGCTTCTCAGTAGTTTGCCACTCATAAAACGAAGAGTTTCCGTATATAACAACGGAGTAGCAATGGGTTGGCTGAAGCTTCGTCTGCGAATACCTTTTCGTTTGTTGGACGTAGTATAAAAGTTGTCCCGCTCCTTAATATTTCCTCAAAAATATAAGGAACCCAGCACCCGTACATACTAGGTGTTTCGCGAAAGCTTACCTAATAGAATTGTCTGCTACGCTTTTTTCTTTTCTGCCTTCAAACTCGTACCGCTCCTCAGTAGTTTGCCACTCATAAAAGGAAGAGTTTCCGTATATAACAACGGAGTAGCAATGGGTTGGCTGAAGCTTCGTCTGCGGATACCTTTTCGTTTTTTTGGACGTCGTATAAAAGTTGTCCCGCTCCTTAATATTTCCTCAAACATATAAGGAACCGAGCACCCGTACATACTACGTGTTTCGCGAAAGCTTACCTAATGGAATTGTCTGCTGCGCTTTTTCCTTTTCCGCCTTCAAACTCGTACCGCTCCTCAGTAGTGTGCCACTCATAAAAGGAAGAGATTCCGTATATAACAACGGAGTACCAATGGGTTGGCTGAAGTTTCGTCTGCGAGTACCTTTTTGTTTTTTGGACGTCGTATAAAAGTTGTCCCGCTCCTTAATGTTTCCCCAAACATATAAGGAACCGAGCACCCGTACATACTAGGTTTTTCGCGAAAGCTTACCTAATGGAATTGTCTGCTAGGCTTTTTTCTTTTCCGCCTTCAAACTCGTACCGCTCCTCAGTAGTTTGCCACTCATAAAAGGAAGAGTTTCCGTATAAAACAACGGACTAGCAATGGGTTGGCTGAAGATTCGTCTCCGAATACCTTTTCGTTTTTTGGACGTCGTATAAAAGTTGTCCCTCTCCTTAATATTTCCTCGAACATATAAGGAACCGAGCACCCCTACATACTCGGTGTTTCGCTAAAGCTTACCTAATAGAATTGTCTGCTACGCTTTTTTCTATTCGCCTTCAAACTCGTACCGCTCCTCAGTAGTTTGCCACTCATAAAAGGAACCGTTTCCGTATATAACAACGGAGTAGCAATGGGTTGGCTGAAGCTTCGTCTGCGAATACCTTTTCGTTTTTTGGACGTCGTATAAAAGTTGTCCCGCTCCTTAATATTTCCCCAAACATATAAGGAACCGAGCACCCCTACATACTCGGTGTTTCGCTAAAGCTTACCTAATAGAATTGTCTGCTACGCTTTTTTCTATTCGCCTTCAAACTCGTACCGCTCCTCAGTAGTTTGCCACTCATAAAAGGAACCGTTTCCGTATATAACAACGGAGTAGCAATGGGTTGGCTGAAGCTTCGTCTGCGAATACCTTTTCGTTTTTTGGACGTCGTATAAAAGTTGTCCCGCTCCTTAATATTTCCCCAAACATATAAGGAACCGAGCACCCGTACATACTAGGTGTTTCGCGAAAGCTTACCTAATGGAATTGTCTACTACGCTTTTTTCTTTTCCGCCTTCAAACTCGTACCGCTCCTCAGTAGTGTGCCACTCATAAACGGAAGAGATTCCGTATATAACAACGGAGTAGCAATGGGTTGGCTGAAGTTTCGTCTGCGAGTACCTTTTCGTTTTTTAGACGTCGTATAAAAGTTGTCCCGCTCCTTAATGTTTCCCCAAACATATAAGGAACCGAGCACCCGTATATACTAGTTGTTTCGCCAAAGCTTACCTAATGGAATTGTCTACTACGCTTTTTTCTTTTCCGCCTTCAAACTCGTACCGCTCCTCATTAGTTTGCCACTCATAAAAGGAAGAGATTCCGTATATAACAACGTAGTAGCAGTGGGTTGGCTGAAGCTTCGTCTGCGAATACCTTTCCGTTTTTTGGACGTCGTATAAAAGTTGTCCGGCTACTTAATACTTCCCCAAACATATAAGGAACCGAGCACCCGTACGTACTACGTGTTTCGCTAAAGCTTACTCAATGGAATTGTCTGCTACGCTTTTTTTCTTTTCCGCCTTCAAACTCGTACCGCTCCTCAGTAGTTTGCCACTCATAAAAGGAAGTTTACGTATATAACAACGGAGTAGCAATGGGTTGGCTGAAGCTTCGTCTGCGGATATCTTTTCGTTTTTTGGACGTCATATAAAAGTTGTCCC
Organism: Haemaphysalis longicornis; assembly: GCF_048455015.1. Taxonomy (NCBI): domain Eukaryota; kingdom Metazoa; phylum Arthropoda; class Arachnida; order Ixodida; family Ixodidae; genus Haemaphysalis; species Haemaphysalis longicornis. The sequence continues at coordinate 27,702,406 of NW_027526295.1, read as the reverse complement.
GCTCCTTAATACTTCCCCAAACATATAAGGAACCGAGCACCCGTACGTACTAGGTGTTTCGCGAAAGCTTACCTAATGGAATTGTCTACTACGGTTTTTTCTTTTCCGCCTTCAAACTCGTACCGCTCCTCAGTAGTTTGCCACTCATAAAAGGAAGAGTTTCCGTATATAACAACGGACTAGCAATGGGTTGGCTGAAGCTTCGTCTGCGAATACCTTTTCGTTTTTTGGACATCGTATAAAAGTTGTCCTGCTCCTTAATATTTCCTCAAACATATAAGGAACCGAGCACCCGTACATACTAGGTGTTTCGCGAAAGCTTATCTAATGGAATTGTCTACTACGTTTTTTTCTTTTCCGCCTTCAAACTCGTACCGCTCCTCAGTAGTTTGCCACTCATAAAAGGAAGAGTTTCCGTATATAACAACGGAGTAGCAATGGGTTGGCTGAAGCTTCGTCTGCGGATACCTTTTCGTTTTTTTGGACGTCGTATAAAAGTTGTCCCGCTCCTTAATATTTCCTCAAACATATAAGGAACCGAGCACCCGTACATACTAGGTGTTTCGCGAAAGCTTGCCTAATGGAATTGTCTGCTGCGCTTTTTCCTTTTCCGCCTTCAAACTCGTACCGCTCCTCAGTAGTGTGCCACTCATAAAAGGAAGAGATTCCGTATATAACAACGGAGTAGCAATGGGTTGGCTGAAGTTTCGTCTGCGAGTACCTTTTTGTTTTTTGGACGTCGTATCAAAGTTGTCCCGCTCCTTAATGTTTCCCCAAACATATAAGGAACCGAGCACCCGTACATACTAGGTTTTTCGCGAAAGCTTACCTAATGGAATTGTCTGCTAGGCTTTTTTCTTTTCCGCCTTCAAACTCGTACCGCTCCTCAGTAGTTTGCCACTCATAAAAGGAAGAGTTTCCGTATATAACAACGGACTAGCAATGGGTTGGCTGAAGATTCGTCTGCGAATACCTTTTCGTTTTTTGGACGTCGTATAAAAGTTGTCCCTCTCCTTAATATTTCCTCGAACATATAAGGAACCGAGCACCCCTACATAATCGGTGTTTCGCTAAAGCTTACCTAATAGAATTGTCTGCTACGCTTTTTTCTATTCGCCTTCAAACTCGTACCGCTCCTCAGTAGTTTGCCACTCATAAAAGGAACCGTTTCCGTATATAACAACGGAGTAGCAATGGGTTGGCTGAAGCTTCGTCTGCGAATACCTTTTCGTTTTATGGACGTCGTATAAAAGTTGTCCCGCTCCTTAATATTTCCCCAAACATATAAGGAACCGAGCACCCGTACACACTAGGTGTTTCGCGAAAGCTTACCTAATGGAATTGTCTACTACGCTTTTTTCTTTTCCGCCTTCAAACTCGTACCGCTCCACATTAGTTTGCCACTCATAAAAGGAAGTTTCCGTATATAACAACGGAGTAGCAATGGGTTGGCTGAAGCTTCGTCTGCGAATACCTTTTCGTTTTTTGGACGTCGTATAAAAGTTGTCCCGCTCCTTAATACTTCCCCAAACATATAAGGAACCGAGCACCCGTACGTACTAGGTGTTTCGCGAAAGCTTACCTAATGGAATTGTCTACTACCCTTTTTTCTTTTCCGCCTTCAAACTCGTACCGCTCCTCATTAGTTTGCCACTCATAAAAGGAAGTTTCCGTATATAACAACGGAGTAGCAATGGGTTGGCTGAAGCTTCGTCTGCGAATACCTTTTCGTTTTTTGGACGTCATATAAAAGTTGTCCCGCTCCTTAATACTTCCCCAAACATATAAGGAACCGAGCACCCGTACGTACTAGGTGTTTCGCGAAAGCTTACCTAATGGAATTGTCTACTACGCTTTTTTCTTTTCCGCCTTCAAACACGTACCGCTCCTCATTAGTTTGCCACTCATAAAGGGAAGTTTACGTATATAACAACGGAGTAGCAATGGGTTGGCTGAAGCTTCGTCTGCGGATATCTTTTCGTTTTTTGGACGTCGTATAAAAGTTGTCCCGCTCCTTAATACTTCCCCAAACATATAAGGAACCGAGCACCCGTACGTACTAGGTGTTTCGCGAAAGCTTACCTAATGGAATTGTCTACAACCCTTTTTTCTTTTCCACCTTCAAACTCGTACCGCTCCTCATTAGTTTGCCACTCATAAAAGGAAGTTTCCGTATATAACAACGGAGTAGCAATGGGTTGGCTGAAGCTTCGTCTGCGAATACCTTTTCGTTTTTTGGACGTCATATAAAAGTTATCCCGCTACTTAATACTTCCCCAAACATATAAGGAACCGAGCACCCGTACGTACTAGGTGTTTCGCGAAAGCTTACCTAATGGAATTGTCTACTACGCTTTTTTCTTTTCCGCCTTCAAACACGTACCGCTCCTCATTAGTTTGCCACTCATAAAGGGAAGTTTCCGTATATAACAACAGAATAGCAATGGGTTGGCTGAAGCTTCGTCTGTGGATATCTTTTCGTTTTTTGGACGTCGTATAAAAGTTGTCCCGCTCCTTAATACTTCCCCAAACATATAAGGAACCGAGCACCCGTACGTACTAGGTGTTTCGCGAAAGCTTACCTAATAGAATTGTGTGCTACGCTTTTTTCTATTCGCCGTCAAACTCGTACCGCTCCTCAGTAGTTTCCCACTCATAAAAGGAACCGTTTCCGTATATAAGAATGGAGTAGCAATGGGTTGGCTGAAGCTTCGTCTGCGAATACCTTTTCGTTTTTTGGACGTCGTATAAAAGTTGTCCCGCTCCTTAATATTTCCCCAAAATATAAGGAACCGAGCACCCGTCCATACTAGGTGTTTCACGAAAGCTTACCTAATGGAATTGTCTACTACGCTTTTTTCTTTTCCGCCTTCAAACTCGTACCGCTCCTCATTAGTTTGCCACTCATAAAAGGAAGTTTCCGTATATAACAACGGAGTAGCAATGGGTTGGCTGAAGCTTCGTCTGCGAATACCTTTTCGTTTTTTGGACATCATATAAAAGTTGTCCCGCTACTTAATACTTCCCCAAACATATAAGGAACCGAGCACCCGTACGTACTAGGTGTTTCGCTAAAGCTTACCCAATGAAATTGTCTGCTACGCGTTTTTTCTTTTCCGCCTTCAAACTCGTACCGCTCCTCAGTAGTTTGCCACTCATAAAAGGAAGTTTCCGTATATAACAACGGAGTAGCAATGGGTTGGCTGAAGCTTCGTCTGTGGATATCTTTTCGTTTTTTGGACGTCGTATAAAAGTTGTCCCGCTCCTTAATACTTCCCCAAACATATAAGGAACCGAGCACCCGTACGTACTAGGTGTTTCGCGAAAGCTTACCTAATGGAATTGTCTACTACGCTTTTTTCTTTTCTGCCTTCAAACTCGTACCGCTCCTCAGTAGTTTGCCACTTATAAAAGGAAGAGTTTCCGTATATAACAACGGAGTAGCAATGGGTTGGCTGAAGCTTCGTCTGCGAATACCTTTTCGTTTTTTGGACGTCGTATAAAAGTTGTCCCGCTCCTTAATATTTCCCCAAACATATAAGGAACCGAGCACCCGTCCATACTAGGTGTTTCGCGAAAGCTTACCTAATGGAATTGTCTACTACGCTTTTTTCTTTTCCGCCTTCAAACTCGTACCGCTCCTCATTAGTTTGCCACTCATAAAAGGAAGTTTCCGTATATAACAACGGAGTAGCAATGGGTTGGCTGAAGCTTCGTCTGCGAATACCTTTTCGTTTTTTGGACGTCATATAAAAGTTGTCCCGCTACTTAATACTTCCCCAAACATATAAGGAACCGAGCACCCGTACGTACTAGGTGTTTCGCTAAAGCTTACCCAATGAAATTGTCTGCTACCCTTTTTTTCTTTTCCGCCTTCAAACTCGTACCGCTCCTCAGTAGTTTGCCACTCATAAAAGGAAGTTTCCGTATATAACAACGGAGTAGCAATGGGTTGGCTGAAGCTTCGTCTGTGGATATCTTTCGTTTTTTGGACGTCGCATAAAAGTTGTCCCGCTCCTTAATACTTCCCCAAACATATAAGGAACCGAGCACCCGTACGTACTAGGTGTTTCGCGAAAGCTTACCTAAAGGAATTGTCTACTACGCTTTTTTCTTTTCTGCCTTCAAACTCGTACCGCTCATCAGTAGTTTGCCACTCATAAAAGGAAGAGTTTCCGTATATAACAACGGAGTAGCAATGGGTTGGCTGAAGCTTCGTCTGCGAATACCTTTTCGTTTTTTTGGACGTCGTATAAAAGTTGTCCTGCTCCTTAATATTTCCTCAAACATATAAGGAACCGAGCACCACTGCATACTAGGTGTTTCGCGAAAGCTTACCTAATGGAATTGTCTGCTGCGCTTTTTCCTTTTCCGCCTTCAAACTCGTACCGCTCCTCAGTAGTGTGCCACTCATAAACGGAAGAGATTCCGTATATAACAACGGAGTGGCAATGGGTTGGCTGAAGTTTCGTCTGCGAGTACCTTTTCGTTTTTTAGACGTCGTATAAAAGTTGTCCCGCTCCTTAATATTTCCCTAAACATATACGGAACCGAGTACCCGTACGTACTAGGTGTTTCGCTAAAGCTTACCCGATGGAATTGTCTACTACGCTTTTTTCTTTTCCGCCTTCAAACTCATACCGCTCCTCATTAGTTTGCCACTCCTAAAAGGAAGAGATTACGTATATAACAACGTAGTAGCAGTGGGTTGGCTGAAGCTTCGTCTGCGAATACCTTTCCGTTTTTTGGACATCGTATAAAAGTTGTCCCGCTACTTAATACTTCCCCAAACATATAAGGAACCGAGCACCCGTACGTACTAGGTGTTTCGCTAAAGCTTACTCAATGGAATTGTCTGCTACGCTTCTTTTCTTTTCCGCCTTCAAACTCGTACCGCTCCTCAGTAGTTTGCCACTCATAAAAGGAAGTTTACGTATATAACAACGGAGTAGCAATGGGTTGGCTGAAGCTTCGTCTGCGGATATCTTTTCGTTTTTTGGACGTCGTATAAAAGTTGTCCCGCTCCTTAATACTTCCCCAAACATATAAGGAACCGAGCACCCGTACGTACTAGGTGTTTCGCGAAAGCTTACCTAATGGAATTGTCTACAACCCTTTTTTCTTTTCCGCCTTCAAACTCGTACCGCTCCTCATTAGTTTGCCACTCATAAAAGGAAGTTTCCGTATATAACAACGGAGTAGCAATGGGTTGGCTGAAGCTTCGTCTGCGAATACCTTTTCGTTTTTTGGACGTCATATAAAAGTTATCCCGCTACTTAATACTTCCCCAAACATATAAGGAACCGAGCACCCGTACGTACTAGGTGTTTCGCGAAAGCTTACCTAATGGAATTGTCTACTACGCTTTTTTCTTTTCCGCCTTCAAACTCGTACCGCTCCTCATTAGTTTGCCACTCATAAAAGGAAGTTTCCGTATATAACAACAGAATAGCAATGGGTTGGCTGAAGCTTCGTCTGTGGATATCTTTTCGTTTTTTGGACGTCGTATAAAAGTTGTCCCGCTCCTTAATACTTCCCCAAACATATAAGGAACCGAGCACCCGTACGTACTAGGTGTTTCGCGAAAGCTTACCTAATAGAATTGTGTGCTACGCTTTTTTCTATTCGCCGTCAAACTCGTACCGCTCCTCAGTAGTTTCCCACTCATAAAAGGAACCGTTTCCGTATATAACAATGGAGTAGCAATGGGTTGGCTGAAGCTTCGTCTGCGAATACCTTTTCGTTTTTTGGACGTCGTATAAAAGTTGTCCCGCTCCTTAATATTTCCCCAAAATATAAGGAACCGAGCACCCGTCCATACTAGGTGTTTCACGAAAGCTTACCTAATGGAATTGTCTACTACGCTTTTTTCTTTTCCGCCTTCAAACTCGTACCGCTCCTCATTAGTTTGCCACTCATAAAAGGAAGTTTCCGTATATAACAACGGAGTAGCAATGGGTTGGCTGAAGCTTCGTCTGCGAATACCTTTTCGTTTTTTGGACGTCATATAAAAGTTGTCCCGCTACTTAATACTTCCCCAAACATATAAGGAACCGAGCACCCGTACGTACTAGGTGTTTCGCTAAAGCTTACCCAATGAAATTGTCTGCTACGCGTTTTTTCTTTTCCGCCTTCAAACTCGTACCGCTCCTCAGTAGTTTGCCACTCATAAAAGGAAGTTTCCGTATATAACAACGAAGTAGCAATGGGTTGGCTGAAGCTTCGTCTGTGGATATCTTTTCGTTTTTTGGACGTCGTATAAAAGTTGTCCCGCTCCTTAATACTTCCCGAAACATATAAGGAACCGAGCACCCGTACGTACTAGGTGTTTCGCGAAAGCTTACCTAATGGAATTGTCTACTACGCTTTTTTCTTTTCTGCCTTCAAACTCGTACCGCTCCTCAGTAGTTTGCCACTCATAAAAGGAAGAGTTTCCGTATATAACAACGGAGTAGCAATGGGTTGGCTGAAGCTTCGTCTGCGAATACCTTTTCGTTTTTTTTGGACGTCGTATAAAAGTTGTCCAGCTCCTTAATATTTCCTCAAACATATAAGGAACCGAGCACCCCTGCATACTAGGTGTTTCGCGAAAGCTTACCTAATGGAATTGTCTGCTGCGCTTTTTCCTTTTCCGCCTTCAAACTCGTACCGCTCCTCAGTAGTGTGCCACTCATAAACGGAAGAGATTCCTTATATAACAACGGAGTAGCAATGGGTTGGCTGAAGTTTCGTCTGCGAGTACCTTTTCGTTTTTTGGACGTCGTGTAAAAGTTGTCCCGCTCCTTAATATTTCCCCAAACATATACGGAACCGAGTACCCGTACGTACTAGGTGTTTCGCTAAAGCTTACCCGATGGAATTGTCTACTACGCTTTTTTCTTTTCCGCCTTCAAACTCGTACCGCTCCTCATTAGTTTGCCACTCCTAAAAGGAAGAGATTCCGTATATAACAACGTAGTAGCAGTGGGTTGGCTGAAGCTTCGTCTGCGAATACCTTTCCGTTTTTTGGACATCGTATAAAAGTTGTCCCGCTACTTAATACTTCCCCAAACATATAAGGAACCGAGCACCCGTACGTACTAGGTGTTTCGCTAAAGCTTACTCAATGGAATTGTCTGCTACGCTTTTTTTCTGTTCCGCCTTCAAACTCGTACCGCTCCTCATTAGTTTGCCACTCATAAAAGGAAGTTTCCGTATATAACAACGGAGTAGCAATGGGTTGGCTGAAGCTTCGTCTGTGGATATCTTTTCGTTTTTTGGACGTCGTATAAAAGTTGTCCCGCTCCTTAATACTTCCCCAAACATATAAGGAACCGAGCACCCGTACGTACTAGGTGTTTCGCGAAAGCTTACCTAATGGAATTGTCTACTACGCTTTTTTCTTTTCCGCCTTCAAACTCGTACCGCTCCTCATTAGTTTGCCACTCATAAAAGGAAGTTTCCGTATATAACAACGGAATAGCAATGGGTTGGCTGAAGCTTCGTCTGCGAATACCTTTTCGTTTGTTGGACGTAGTATAAAAGTTGTCCCGCTCCTTAATATTTCCTCAAAAATATAAGGAACCCAGCACCCGTACATACTAGGTGTTTCGCGAAAGCTTACCTAATAGAATTGTCTGCTACGCTTTTTTCTTTTCTGCCTTCAAACTCGTACCGCTCCTCAGTAGTTTGCCACTCATAAAAGGAAGAGTTTCCGTATATAACAACGGAGTAGCAATGGGTTGGCTGAAGCTTCGTCTGCGGATACCTTTTCGTTTTTTTGGACGTCGTATAAAAGTTGTCCCGCTCCTTAATATTTCCTCAAACATATAAGGAACCGAGCACCCGTACATACTACGTGTTTCGCGAAAGCTTACCTAATGGAATTGTCTGCTGCGCTTTTTCCTTTTCCGCCTTCAAACTCGTACCGCTCCTCAGTAGTGTGCCACTCATAAAAGGAAGAGATTCCGTATATAACAACGGAGTACCAATGGGTTGGCTGAAGTTTCGTCTGCGAGTACCTTTTTGTTTTTTGGACGTCGTATAAAAGTTGTCCCGCTCCTTAATGTTTCCCCAAACATATAAGGAACCGAGCACCCGTACATACTAGGTTTTTCGCGAAAGCTTACCTAATGGAATTGTATGCTAGGCTTTTTTCTTTTCCGCCTTCAAACTCGTACCGCTCCTCAGTAGTTTGCCACTCATAAAAGGAAGAGTTTCCGTATAAAACAACGGACTAGCAATGGGTTGGCTGAAGATTCGTCTCCGAATACCTTTTCGTTTTTTGGACGTCGTATAAAAGTTGTCCCTCTCCTTAATATTTCCTCGAACATATAACGAACCGAGCACCCCTACATACTCGGTGTTTCGCTAAAGCTTACCTAATAGAATTGTCTGCTACGCTTTTTTCTATTCGCCTTCAAACTCGTACCGCTCCTCAGTAGTTTGCCACTCATAAAAGGAACCGTTTCCGTATATAACAACGGAGTAGCAATGGGTTGGCTGAAGCTTCGTCTGCGAATACCTTTTCGTTTTTTGGACGTCGTATAAAAGTTGTCCCGCTCCTTAATATTTCCCCAAACATATAAGGAACCGAGCACCCGTACATACTAGGTGTTTCGCGAAAGCTTACCTAATGGAATTGTCTACTACGCTTTTTTCTTTTCCGCCTTCAAACTCGTACCGCTCCTCATTAGTTTGCCACTCATAAAAGGAAGTTTCCGTATATAACAACGTAGTAGCAGTGGGTTGGCTGAAGCTTCGTCTGCGAATACCTTTCCGTTTTTTGGACGTCGTATAAAAGTTGTCCGGCTACTTAATACTTCCCCAAACATATAAGGCACCGAGCACCCGTACGTACTACGTGTTTCGCTAAAGCTTACTCAATGGAATTGTCTGCTACGCTTTTTTTCTTTTCCGCCTTCAAACTCGTACCGCTCCTCAGTAGTTTGCCACTCATAAAAGGAAGTTTACGTATATAACAACGGAGTAGCAATGGGTTGGCTGAAGCTTCGTCTGCGGATATCTTTTCGTTTTTTGGACGTCGTATAAAAGTTGTCCCGCTCCTTAATACTTCCCCAAACATATAAGGAACCGAGCACCCGTACGTACTAGGTGTTTCGCGAAAGCTTACCTAATGGAATTGTCTACTACGTTTTTTTCTTTTCCGCCTTCAAACTCGTACCGCTCCTCAGTAGTTTGCCACTCATAAAAGGAAGAGTTTCCGTATATAACAACGGAGTAGCAATGGGTTGGCTGAAGCTTCGTCTGCGGATACCTTTTCGTTTTTTTGGACGTCGTATAAAAGTTGTCCCGCTCCTTAATATTTCCTCAAACATATAAGGAACCGAGCACCCGTACATACTAGGTGTTTCGCGAAAGCTTGCCTAATGGAATTGTCTGCTGCGCTTTTTCCTTTTCCGCCTTCAAACTCGTACCGCTCCTCAGTAGTGTGCCACTCATAAAAGGAAGAGATTCCGTATATAACAACGGAGTAGCAATGGGTTGGCTGAAGTTTCGTCTGCGAGTACCTTTTTGTTTTTTGGACGTCGTATCAAAGTTGTCCCGCTCCTTAATGTTTCCCCAAACATATAAGGAACCGAGCACCCGTACATACTAGGTTTTTCGCGAAAGCTTACCTAATGGAATTGTCTGCTAGGCTTTTTTCTTTTCCGCCTTCAAACTCGTACCGCTCCTCAGTAGTTTGCCACTCATAAAAGGAAGAGTTTCCGTATATAACAACGGACTAGCAATGGGTTGGCTGAAGATTCGTCTGCGAATACCTTTTCGTTTTTTGGACGTCGTATAAAAGTTGTCCCTCTCCTTAATATTTCCTCGAACATATAAGGAACCGAGCACCCCTACATACTCGGTGTTTCGCTAAAGCTTACCTAATAGAATTGTCTGCTACGCTTTTTTCTATTCGCCTTCAAACTCGTACTGCTCCTCAGTAGTTTGCCACTCATAAAAGGAACCGTTTCCGTATATAACAACGGAGTAGCAATGGGTTGGCTGAAGCTTCGTCTGCGAATACCTTTTCGTTTTATGGACGTCGTATAAAAGTTGTCCCGCTCCTTAATATTTCCCCAAACATATAAGGAACCGAGCACCCGTACACACTAGGTGTTTCGCGAAAGCTTACCTAATGGAATTGTCTACTACGCTTTTTTCTTTTCCGCCTTCAAACTCGTACCGCTCCACATTAGTTTGCCACTCATAAAAGGAAGTTTCCGTATATAACAACGGAGTAGCAATGGGTTGGCTGAAGCTTCGTCTGCGAATACCTTTTCGTTTTTTGGACGTCGTATAAAAGTTGTCCCGCTCCTTAATACTTCCCCAAACATATAAGGAACCGAGCACCCGTACGTACTAGGTGTTTCGCGAAAGCTTACCTAATGGAATTGTCTACTACCCTTTTTTCTTTTCCGCCTTCAAACTCGTACCGCTCCTCATTAGTTTGCCACTCATAAAAGGAAGTTTCCGTATATAACAACGGAGTAGCAATGGGTTGGCTGAAGCTTCGTCTGCGAATACCTTTTCGTTTTTTGGACGTCATATAAAAGTTGTCCCGCTCCTTAATACTTCCCCAAACATATAAGGAACCGAGCACCCGTACGTACTAGGTGTTTCGGGAAAGCTTACCTAATGGAATTGTCTACTACGCTTTTTTCTTTTCTGCCTTCAAACTCGTACCGCTCCTCAGTAGTTTGCCACTCATAAAAGGAAGAGTTTCCGTATATAACAACGGAGTAGCAATGGGTTGGCTGAAGCTTCGTCTGCGAATACCTTTTCGTTTTTTTGGACGTCGTATAAAAGTTGTCCTGCTCCTTAATATTTCCTCAAACATATAAGGAACCGAGCATCCGTGCATATTAGGTGTTTCGCGAAAGCTTACCTAATGGAATTGTCTGCTGCGCTTTTTCCTTTTCCGCCTTCAAACTCGTACCGCTCCTCAGTAGTGTGCCACTCATAAAAGAAAGAGATTCCGTATATAACAATGGAGTAGCAATGGGTTGGCTGAAGTTTCGTCTGCGAGTACCTTTTCGTTTTTTGGACGTCGTATAAAAGTTGTCCCGCTCCTTAATACTTCCCCAAACATATAAGGAACCGAGCACCCGTACGTACTAGGTGTTTCGCGAAAGCTTACCTAATGGAATTGTCTACTACGCTTTTTTCTATTCTGCCTTCAAACTCGTACCGCTCCTCAGTAGTTTGCCACTCATAAAAGGAAGAGTTTCCGTATATAACAACGGAGTAGCAATGGGTTGGCTGAAGCTTCGTCTGCGAATACCTTTTCGTTGTTTTGGATGTCGTATAAAAGTTGTCCTGCTCCTTAATATTTCCTCAAACATATAAGGAACCGAGCACCCGTGCATACTAGGTGTTTCGCGAAAGCTTACCTAATGGAATATTCTGCTGCGCTTTTTCCTTTTCCGCCTTCAAACTCGTACCGCTCCTCAGTAGTGTGCCACTCATAAAAGGAAGAGATTCCGTATATAACAACGGAGTAGCAATGGGTTGGCTGAAGTTTCGTCTGCGAGTACCTTTTCGTTTTTTGGACGTCGTATAAAAGTTGTCCCGCTCCTTAATATTTCCCCAAACATATACGGAACCGAGAACCCGTACGTACTAGGTGTTTCGCTAAAGCTTACCCGATGGAATTGTCTACTACGCTTTTTTCTTTTCCGCCTTCAAACTCGTACCGCTTCTCAGTAGTTTGCCACTCATAAAAGGAAGAGTTTCCGTATATAACAACGGAGTAGCAATGGGCTGGCGGAAGCTTCGTCTGCGAGTACCTTTTCGTTTGTTGGACGTCGTATAAAAGTTGTCCCGCTCCTTAATATTTCCCCAAACATATAAGGAACCGAGCACCCGTGCATACTAGGTGTTTCGCGAAAGCTTACCTAATGGAATATTCTGCTGCGCTTTTTCCTTTTCCGCCTTCAAACTCGTAGCGCTCCTCATTAGTTTGCCACTCATAAAAGGAACCCTTTCCGTATATAACAACGTAGTAGCAGTGGGTTGGCTGAAGCTTCGTCTGCGAATACCTTTTCGTTGTTTTGGATGTGGTATAAAAGTTGTCCTGCTCCTTAATATTTCCTCAAACATATAAGGAACCGAGCACCCGTGCATACTAGGTGTTTCGCGAAAGCTTACCTAATGGAATATTCTGCTGCGCTTTTTCCTTTTCCGCCTTCAAACTCGTACCGCTCCTCAGTAGTGTGCCACTCATAAAAGGAAGAGATTCCGTATATAACAACGGAGTAGCAATGGGTTGGCTGAAGTTTCGTCTGCGAGTACCTTTTCGTTTTTTGGACGTCGTATAAAAGTTGTCCCGCTCCTTAATATTTCCCCAAACATATACGGAACCGAGAACCCGTACGTACTAGGTGTTTCGCTAAAGCTTACCCGATGGAATTGTCTACTACGCTTTTTTCTTTTCCGCCTTCAAACTCGTACCGCTTCTCAGTAGTTTGCCACTCATAAAAGGAAGAGTTTCCGTATATAACAACGGAGTAGCAATGGGCTGGCGGAAGCTTCGTCTGCGAGTACCTTTTCGTTTGTTGGACGTCGTATAAAAGTTGTCCCGCTCCTTAATATTTCCCCAAACATATAAGGAACCGAGCACCCGTGCATACTAGGTGTTTCGCGAAAGCTTACCTAATGGAATTGTCTACTACGCTTTTTTCTTTTCCGCCTTCAAACTCGTACCGCTCCTCATTAGTTTGCCACTCATAAAAGGAACCCTTTCCGTATATAACAACGTAGTAGCAGTGGGTTGGCTGAAGCTTCGTCTGCGAATACCTTTTCGTTTTTTGGACGTCGTATAAAAGTTGTCCCGCTACTTAATACTTCCCCAAACATATAAGGAACCGAGCAACCGTACGTACTAGGTGTTTCGCGAAAGCTTACCTAATGGAATTGTCTACTACGCTTTTTTCTTTTCCGCCTTCAAACTCGTACCGCTCCTCATAAGTTTGCCACTCATAAAAGGAAGAGTTTCCATATATAACAACGTAGTAGCAGTGGGTTGGCTGAAGCTTCGTCTGCGAATACCTTTTCGTTTTTTGGACGTCGTATAAAAGTTGTCCCGCTCCTTAATGTTTCCCCAAACATATAAGGAACCGAGCACCCGTACATACTAGTTGTTTCGCGAAAGCTTACCTAATGGAATTGTCTACTACGCTTTTTTCTTTTCCGCCTTCAAACTCGTACCGCTCCTCATTAGTTTGCCACTCATAAAAGGAAGAGATTCCGTATATAACAACGTAGTAGCAGTGGGTTGGCTGAAGCTTCGTCTGCGAATACCTTTCCGTTTTTTGGACGTCGTATAAAAGTTGTCCCACTACTTAATACTTCCCCAAACATATAAGGAACCGAGCACCCGTACGTACTACGTGTTTCGCTAAAGCTTACTCAATGGAATTGTCTGCTACGCTTTTTTTCTTTTCCGCCTTCAAACTCGTACCGCTCCTCAGTAGTTTGCCACTCATAAAAGGAAGTTTACGTATATAACAACGGAGTAGCAATGGGTTGGCTGAAGCTTCGTCTGCGGATATCTTTTCGTTTTTTGGACGTCGTATAAAAGTTGTCCCGCTCCTTAATACTTCCCCAAACATATAAGGAACCGAGCACCCGTACGTACTAGGTGTTTCGCGAAAGCTTACCTAATGGAATTGTCTACTACGGTTTTTTCTTTTCCGCCTTCAAACTCGTACCGCTCCTCAGTAGTTTGCCACTCATAAAAGGAAGAGTTTCCGTATATAACAACGGACTAGCAATGGGTTGGCTGAAGCTTCGTCTGCGAATACCTTTTCGTTTTTTTGGACATCGTATAAAAGTTGTCCTGCTCCTTAATATTTCCTCAAACATATAAGGAACCGAGCACCCGTACATACTAGGTGTTTCGCGAAAGCTTATCTGATGGAATTGTCTACTACGTTTTTTTCTTTTCCGCCTTCAAACTCGTACCGCTCCTCAGTAGTTTGCAACTCATAAAAGGAAGAGTTTCCGTATATAACAACGGAGTAGCAATGGGTTGGCTGAAGCTTCGTCTGCGGATACCTTTTCGTTTTTTTGGACGTCGTATAAAAGTTGTCCCGCTCCTTAATATTTCCCCAAACATATAAGGAACCGAGCACCCGTACATACTAGGTTTTTCGCGAAAGCTTACCTAATGGAATTGTCTGCTAGGCTTTTTTTCTTTTCCGCCTTCAAACTCGTACCGCTCCTCAGTAGTTTGCCACTCATAAAAGGAAGAGTTTCCGTATATAACAACGGACTAGCAATGGGTTGGCTGAAGATTCGTCTGCGAATACCTTTTCGTTTTTTGGACGTCGTATAAAAGTTGTCCCTCTCCTTAATATTTCCTCGAACATATAAGGAACCGAGCACCCCTACATACTCGGTGTTTCGCTAAAGCTTACCTAATTGAATTGTCTGCTACGCTTTTTTCTATTCGCCTTCAAACTCGTACCGCTCCTCAGTAGTTTGCCACTCATAAAAGGAACCGTTTCCGTATATAACAACGGAGTAGCAATGGGTTGGCTGAAGCTTCGTCTGCGAATACCTTTTCGTTTTATGGACGTCGTATAAAAGTTGTCCCGCTCCTTAATATTTCCCCAAACATATAAGGAACCGAGCACCCTTACACACTAGGTGTTTCGCGAAAGCTTACCTAATGGAATTGTCTACTACGCTTTTTTCTTTTCCGCCTTCAAACTCGTACCGCTCCACATTAGTTTGCCACTCATAAAAGGAAGTTTCCGTATATAACAACGGAGTAGCAATGGGTTGGCTGAAGCTTCGTCTGTGGATATCTTTTCGTTTTTTGGACGTCGTATAAAAGTTGTCCCGCTCCTTAATACTTCCCCAAACATATAAGGAACCGAGCACCCGTACTTACTAGGTGTTTCGCGAAAGCTTACCTAATGGAATTGTCTACTACCCTTTTTTCTTTTCCGCCTTCAAACTCGTACCGCTCCTCATTAGTTTGCCACTCATAAAAGGAAGTTTCCGTATATAACAACGGAGTAGCAATGGGTTGGCTGAAGCTTCGTCTGCGAATACCTTTTCGTTTTTTGGACGTCATATAAAAGTTATCCCGCTACTTAATACTTCCCCAAACATATAAGGAACCGAGCACCCGTACGTACTAGGTGTTTCGCGAAAGCTTACCTAATGGAATTGTCTACTACGCTTTTTTCTTTTCCGCCTTCAAACTCGTACCGCTCCTCATTAGTTTGCCACTCATAAAAGAAGTTTCCCTATATAACAACGGAATAGCAATGGGTTGGCTGAAGCTTCGTCTGTGGAAATCTTTTCGTTTTTTGGACGTCGTATAAAAGTTGTCCCGCTCCTTAATACTTCCCCAAACATATAAGGAACCGAGCACCCGTACGTACTAGGTGTTTCGCGAAAGCTTACCTAATAGAATTGTGTGCTACGCTTTTTTCTATTCGCCTTCAAACTCGTACCGCTCCTCAGTAGTTTGCCACTCATAAAAGGAACCGTTTCCGTATATAACAATGGAGTAGCAATGGGTTGGCTGAAGCTTCGTCTGCGAATACCTTTTCGTTTTTTGGACGTCGTATAAAAGTTGTCCCGCTCCTTAATATTTCCCCAAACATATAAGGAACCGAGCACCCGTCCATACTAGGTGTTTCGCGAAAGCTTACCTAATGGAATTGTCTACTACGCTTTTTTCTTTTCCGCCTTCAAACTCGTACCGCTCCTCATTAGTTTGCCACTCATAAAAGGAAGTTTCCGTATATTACAACGGAGTAGCAATGGGTTGGCTGAAGCTTCGTCTGTGGATATCTTTTCGTTTTTTGGACGTCGTATAAAAGTTGTCCCGCTCCTAATACTTCCCCAAACATATAAGGAACCGAGCACCCGTACATACTAGGTGTTTCGCGAAAGCTTACCTAATGGAATTGTCTGCTGCGCTTTTTCCTTTTCCGCCTTCAAACTCGTACCGCTCCTCAGTAGTGTGCCACTCATAAAAGGAAGAGATTCCGTATATAACAACGGAGTACCAATGGGTTGGCTGAAGTTTCGTCTGCGAGTACCTTTTTGTTTTTTGGACGTCGTATAAAAGTTGTCCCGCTACTTAATACTTCCTCGAACATATAAGGAACCGAGCACCCGTACGTACTAGGTGTTTCGCGAAAGCTTTCCTAATGGAATTGTCTACTACGCTTTTTTCTTTTCCGTCTTCAAACTCGTACCGCTCCTCATTAGTTTGCCACTCATAAAAGGAAGTTTCCGTATATAACAACGGAGTAGCAATGGGTTGGCTGAAGCTTCGTCTGCGAATACCTTTTCGTTTTTTGGACGTCATATAAAAGTTATCCCGCTACTTAATACTTCCCCAAACATATAAGGAACCGAGCACCCGTACGTACTAGGTGTTTCGCGAAAGCTTACCTAATGGTTCACGAGTACGGATTTCTGGGCTAGTTGGTGATGCTTTGACGAAAAATTCATAGCGCATATCTCTCCTCTTCTCTGTCCTTGTTTTTATGCGCTATGAATTTTTCTTACCTAATGGAATTGTCTACTACGCTTTTTTCTTTTCCGCCTTCAAACTCGTACCGCTCCTCATTAGTTTGCCACTCATAAAAGGAAGTTTCCGTATATAACAACGGAGTAGCAATGGGTTGGCTGAAGCTTCGTCTGTGGATATCTTTTCGTTTTTTGGACGTCGTATAAAAGTTGTCCCGCTCCTTAATACTTCCCCAAACATATAAGGAACCGAGCACCCGTACGTACTAGGTGTTTCGCGAAAGCTTGCCTAATGGAATTGTCTGCTGCGCTTTTTCCTTTTCCGCCTTCAAACTCGTACCGCTCCTCAGTAGTGTGCCACTCATAAAAGGAAGAGATTCCGCATATAACAACGGAGTAGCAATGGGTTGGCTGAAGTTTCGTCTGCGAGTACCTTTTTGTTTTTTGGACGTCGTATAAAAGTTGTCCCGCTCCTTAATGTTTCCCCAAACATATAAGGAACCGAGCACCCGTACATACTAGGTTTTTCGCGAAAGCTTACCTAATGGAATTGTCTGCTAGGCTTTTTTTCTTTTCCGCCTTCAAACTCGTACCGCTCCTCAGTAGTTTGCCACTCATAAAAGGAAGAGTTTCCGTATATAACAACGGACTAGCAATGGGTTGGCTGAAGATTCGTCTGCGAATACCTTTTCGTTTTTTGGACGTCGTATAAAAGTTGTCCTGTCCCGCTACTTAATACTTCCTCGAACATATAAGCAACCGAGCACCCGTACGTACTAGGTGTTTCGCGAAAGCTTTCCTAATGGAATTGTCTACTACGCTTTTTTCTTTTCCGTCTTCAAACTCGTACCGCTCCTCATTAGTTTGCCACTCATAAAAGGAAGTTTCCGTATATAACAACGGAGTAGCAATGGGTTGGCTGAAGCTTCGTCTGCGAATACCTTTTCGTTTTTTGGACGTCATATAAAAGTTATCCCGCTACTTACAACTTCCCCAAACATATAAGGAACCGAGCACCCGTACGTACTAGGTGTTTCGCGAAAGCTTACCTAATGGTTCACGAGTACGGATTTCTGGGCTAGTTGGTGATGCTTTGACGAAAAATTCATAGCGCATATCTCTCCTCTTCTCTGTCCTTGTTTTTATGCGCTATGAATTTTTCTTACCTAATGGAATTGTCTACTACGCTTTTTTCTTTTCCGCCTTCAAACTCGTACCGCTCCTCATTAGTTTGCCACTCATAAAAGGAAGTTTCCGTATATAACAACGGAGTAGCAATGGGTTGGCTGAAGCTTCGTCTGTGGATATCTTTTCGTTTTTTGGACGTCGTATAAAAGTTGTCCCGCTCCTAATACTTCCCCAAACATATAAGGAACCGAGCACCCCTAAATACTCGATGTTTCGCTAAAGCTTACCTAATTGAATTGTCTGCTACGCTTTTTTCTATTCGCCTTCAAACTCGTACCGCTCCTCAGTAGTTTGCCACTCATAAAAGGAACCGTTTCCGTATATAACAACGGAGTAGCAATGGGTTGGCTGAAGCTTCGTCTGCGAATACCTTTTCGTTTTATGGACGTCGTATAAAAGTTGTCCCGCTCCTTAATATTTCCCCAAACATATAAGGAACCGAGCACCCGTACACACTAGGTGTTTCGCGAAAGCTTACCTAATGGAATTGTCTACTACGCTTTTTTCTTTTCCGCCTTCAAACTCGTACCGCTCCACATTAGTTTGCCACTCATAAAAGGAAGTTTCCGTATATAACAACGGAGTAGCAATGGGTTGGCTGAAGCTTCGTCTGTGGATATCTTTTCGTTGTTTGGACGTCGTATAAAAGTTGTCCCGCTCCTTAATACTTCCCCAAACATATAAGGAACCGAGCACCCGTACGTACTAGGTGTTTCGCGAAAGCTTACCTAATGGAATTGTCTACTACCCTTTTTTCTTTTCCGCCTTCAAACTCGTACCGCTCCTCATTAGTTTGCCACTCATAAAAGGAAGTTTCCGTATATAACAACGGAGTAGCAATGGGTTGGCTGAAGCTTCGTCTGCGAATACCTTTTCGTTTTTTGGACGTCATATAAAAGTTATCCCGCTACTTAATACTTCCCCAAACATATAAGGAACCGAGCACCCGTACGTACTAGGTGTTTCGCGAAAGCTTACCTAATGGAATTGTCTACTACGCTTTTTTCTTTTCCGCCTTCAAACTCGTACCGCTCCTCATTAGTTTGCCACTCATAAAAGAAGTTTCCCTATATAACAACGGAATAGCAATCGGTTGGCTGAAGCTTCGTCTGTGGAAATCTTTTCGTTTTTTGGACGTCCTATAAAAGTTGCCCCGCTCCTTAATACTTCCCCAAACATATAAGGAACCGAGCACCCGTACGTACTAGGTGTTTCGCGAAAGCTTACCTAATAGAATTGTGTGCTACGCTTTTTTCTATTCGCCTTCAAACTCCTACCGCTCCTCAGTAGTTTGCCACTCATAAAAGGAACCGTTTCCGTATATAACAATGGAGTAGCAATGGGTTGGCTGAAGCTTCGTCTGCGAATACCTTTTCGTTTTTTGGACGTCGTATAAAAGTTGTCCCGCTCCTTAATATTTCCCCAAACATATAAGGAACCGAGCACCCGTCCATACTAGGTGTTTCGCGAAAGCTTACCTAATGGAATTGTCTACTACGCTTTTTTCTTTTCCGCCTTCAAACTCGTACCGCTCCTCATTAGTTTGCCACTCATAAAAGGAAGTTTCCGTATATAACAACGGAGTAGCAATGGGTTGGCTGAAGCTTCGTCTGCGAATACCTTTTCGTTTTTTGGACGTCATATAAAAGTTGTCCCGCTACTTAATACTTCCCCAAACATATAAGGAACCGAGCACCCGTACGTACTAGGTGTTTCGCTAAAGCTTACCCAATGAAATTGTCTGCTACGCTTTTTTTCTTTTCCGCCTTCAAACTCGTACCGCTCCTCAGTAGTTTGCCACTCATAAAAGGAAGTTTCCGTATATAACAACGGAGTAGCAATGGGTTGGCTGAAGCTTCGTCTGTGGATATCTTTTCGTTTTTTGGACGTCGTATAAAAGTTGTCCCGCTCCTAATACTTCCCCAAACATATAAGGAACCGAGCACCCGTACATACTAGGTGTTTCGCGAAAGCTTACCTAATGGAATTAATTGTCTGCTGCGCTTTTTCCTTTTCCGCCTTCAAACTCGTACCGCTCCTCAGTAGTGTGCCACTCATAAAAGGAAGAGATTCCGTATATAACAACGGAGTACCAATGGGTTGGCTGAAGTTTCGTCTGCGAGTACCTTTTTGTTTTTTGGACGTCGTATAAAAGTTGTCCCGCTACTTAATACTTCCTCGAACATATAAGGAACCGAGCACCCGTACGTACTAGGTGTTTCGCGAAAGCTTTCCTAATGGAATTGTCTACTACGCTTTTTTCTTTTCCGTCTTCAAACTCGTACCGCTCCTCATTAGTTTGCCACTCATAAAAGGAAGTTTCCGTATATAACAACGGAGTAGCAATGGGTTGGCTGAAGCTTCGTCTGCGAATACCTTTTCGTTTTTTGGACGTCATATAAAAGTTATCCCGCTACTTAATACTTCCCCAAACATATAAGGAACCGAGCACCGGTACGTACTAGGTGTTTCGCGAAAGCTTACCTAATGGTTCACGAGTACGGATTTCTGGGCTAGTTGGTGATGCTTTGACGAAAAATTCATAGCGCATATCTCTCCTCTTCTCTGTCCTTGTTTTTATGCGCTATGAATTTTTCTTACCTAATGGAATTGTCTACTACGCTTTTTTCTTTTCCGCCTTCAAACTCGTACCGCTCCTCATTAGTTTGCCACTCATAAAAGGAAGTTTCCGTATATAACAACGGAGTAGCAATGGGTTGCCTGAAGCTTCGTCTGTGGATATCTTTTCGTTTTTTGGACGTCGTATAAAAGTTGTCCCGCTCCTTAATACTTCCCCAAACATATAAGGAACCGAGCACCCGTACGTACTAGGTGTTTCGCGAAAGCTTGCCTAATGGAATTGTCTGCTGCGCTTTTTCCTTTTCCGCCTTCAAACTCGTACCGCTCCTCAGTAGTGTGCCACTCATAAAAGGAAGAGATTCCGCATATAACAACGGAGTAGCAATGGGTTGGCTGAAGTTTCGTCTGCGAGTACCTTTTTGTTTTTTGGACGTCGTATAAAAGTTGTCCCGCTCCTTAATGTTTCCCCAAACATATAAGGAACCGAGCACCCGTACATACTAGGTTTTTCGCGAAAGCTTACCTAATGGAATTGTCTGCTAGGCTTTTTTTCTTTTCCGCCTTCAAACTCGTACCGCTCCTCAGTAGTTTGCCACTCATAAAAGGAAGAGTTTCCGTATATAACAACGGGCTAGCAATGGGTTGGCTGAAGATTCGTCTGCGAATACCTTTTCGTTTTTTGGACGTCGTATAAAAGTTGTCCCTCTCCTTAATATTTCCTCGAACATATAAGGAACCGAGCACCCCTACATACTCGGTGTTTCGCTAAAGCTTACCTAATTGAATTGTCTGCTACGCTTTTTTCTATTCGCCTTCAAACTCGTACCGCTCCTCAGTAGTTTGCCACTCATAAAAGGAACCGTTTCCGTATATAACAACGGAGTAGCAATGGGTTGGCTGAAGCTTCGTCTGCGAATACCTTTTCGTTTTATGGACGTCGTATAAAAGTTGTCCCGCTCCTTAATATTTCCCCAAACATATAAGGAACCGAGCACCCGTACACACTAGGTGTTTCGCGAAAGCTTACCTAATGGAATTGTCTACTACGCTTTTTTCTTTTCCGCCTTCAAACTCGTACCGCTCCACATTAGTTTGCCACTCATAAAAGGAAGTTTCCGTATATAACAACGGAGTAGCAATGGGTTGGCTGAAGCTTCGTCTGTGGATATCTTTTCGTTTTTTGGACGTCGTATAAAAGTTGTCCCGCTCCTTAATACTTCCCCAAACATATAAGGAACCGAGCACCCGTACGTACTAGGTGTTTCGCGAAAGCTTACCTAATGGAATTGTCTACTACCCTTTTTTCTTTTCCGCCTTCAAACTCGTACCGCTCCTCATTAGTTTGCCACTCATAAAAGGAAGTTTCCGTATATAACAACGGAGTAGCAATGGGTTGGCTGAAGCTTCGTCTGCGAATACCTTTTCGTTTTTTGGACGTCATATAAAAGTTATCCCACTACTTAATACTTCCCCAAACATATAAGGAACCGAGCACCCGTACGTACTAGGTGTTTCGCGAAAGCTTACCTAATGGAATTGTCTACTACGCTTTTTTCTTTTCCGCCTTCAAACTCGTACCGCTCCTCATTAGTTTGCCACTCATAAAAGAAGTTTCCCTATATAACAACGGAATAGCAATCGGTTGGCTGAAGCTTCGTCTGTGGAAATCTTTTCGTTTTTTGGACGTCCTATAAAAGTTGTCCCGCTCCTTAATACTTCCCCAAACATATAAGGAACCGAGCACCCGTACGTACTAGGTGTTTCGCGAAAGCTTACCTAATAGAATTGTGTGCTACGCTTTTTTCTATTCGCCTTCAAACTCCTACCGCTCCTCAGTAGTTTGCCACTCATAAAAGGAACCGTTTCCGTATATAACAATGGAGTAGCAATGGGTTGGCTGAAGCTTCGTCTGCGAATACCTTTTCGTTTTTTGGACGTCGTATAAAAGTTGTCCCGCTCCTTAATATTTCCCCAAACATATAAGGAACCGAGCACCCGTCCATACTAGGTGTTTCGCGAAAGCTTACCTAATGGAATTGTCTACTACGCTTTTTTCTTTTCCGCCTTCAAACTCGTACCGCTCCTCATTAGTTTGCCACTCATAAAAGGAAGTTTCCGTATATAACAACGGAGTAGCAATGGGTTGGCTGAAGCTTCGTCTGCGAATACCTTTTCGTTTTTTGGACGTCATATAAAAGTTGTCCCGCTACTTAATACTTCCCCAAACATATAAGGAACCGAGCACCCGTACGTACTAGGTGTTTCGCTAAAGCTTACCCAATGAAATTGTCTGCTACGCTTTTTTTCTTTTCCGCCTTCAAACTCGTACCGCTCCTCAGTAGTTTGCCACTCATAAAAGGAAGTTTCCGTATATAACAACGGAGTAGCAATGGGTTGGCTGAAGCTTCGTCTGTGGATATCTTTTCGTTTTTTGGACGTCGTATAAAAGTTGTCCCGCTCCTAATACTTCCCCAAACATATAAGGAACCGAGCACCCGTACATACTAGGTGTTTCGCGAAAGCTTACCTAATGGAATTGTCTGCTGCGCTTTTTCCTTTTCCGCCTTCAAACTCGTACCGCTCCTCAGTAGTGTGCCACTCATAAAAGGAAGAGATTCCGTATATAACAACGGAGTACCAATGGGTTGGCTGAAGTTTCGTCTGCGAGTACCTTTTTGTTTTTTGGACGTCGTATAAAAGTTGTCCCGCTACTTAATACTTCCTCGAACATATAAGGAACCGAGCACCCGTACGTACTAGGTGTTTCGCGAAAGCTTTCCTAATGGAATTGTCTACTACGCTTTTTTCTTTTCCGTCTTCAAACTCGTACCGCTCCTCATTAGTTTGCCACTCATAAAAGGAAGTTTCCGTATATAACAACGGAGTAGCAATGGGTTGGCTGAAGCTTCGTCTGCGAATACCTTTTCGTTTTTTGGACGTCATATAAAAGTTATCCCGCTACTTAATACTTCCCCAAACATATAAGGAACCGAGCACCCGTACGTACTAGGTGTTTCGCGAAAGCTTACCTAATGGTTCACGAGTACGGATTTCTGGGCTAGTTGGTGATGCTTTGACGAAAAATTCATAGCGCATATCTCTCCTCTTCTCTGTCCTTGTTTTTATGCGCTATGAATTTTTCTTACCTAATGGAATTGTCTACTACGCTTTTTTCTTTTCCGCCTTCAAACTCGTACCGCTCCTCATTAGTTTGCCACTCATAAAAGGAAGTTTCCGTATATAACAACGGAGTAGCAATGGGTTGCCTGAAGCTTCGTCTGTGGATATCTTTTCGTTTTTTGGACGTCGTATAAAAGTTGTCCCGCTCCTTAATACTTCCCCAAACATATAAGGAACCGAGCACCCGTACGTACTAGGTGTTTCGCGAAAGCTTGCCTAATGGAATTGTCTGCTGCGCTTTTTCCTTTTCCGCCTTCAAACTCGTACCGCTCCTCAGTAGTGTGCCACTCATAAAAGGAAGAGATTCCGCATATAACAACGGAGTAGCAATGGGTTGGCTGAAGTTTCGTCTGCGAGTACCTTTTTGTTTTTTGGACGTCGTATAAAAGTTGTCCCGCTCCTTAATGTTTCCCCAAACATATAAGGAACCGAGCACCCGTACATACTAGGTTTTTCGCGAAAGCTTACCTAATGGAATTGTCTGCTAGGCTTTTTTTCTTTTCCGCCTTCAAACTCGTACCGCTCCTCAGTAGTTTGCCACTCATAAAAGGAAGAGTTTCCGTATATAACAACGGGCTAGCAATGGGTTGGCTGAAGATTCGTCTGCGAATACCTTTTCGTTTTTTGGACGTCGTATAAAAGTTGTCCCTCTCCTTAATATTTCCTCGAACATATAAGGAACCGAGCACCCCTACATACTCGGTGTTTCGCTAAAGCTTACCTAATTGAATTGTCTGCTACGCTTTTTTCTATTCGCCTTCAAACTCGTACCGCTCCTCAGTAGTTTGCCACTCATAAAAGGAACCGTTTCCGTATATAACAACGGAGTAGCAATGGGTTGGCTGAAGCTTCGTCTGCGAATACCTTTTCGTTTTATGGACGTCGTATAAAAGTTGTCCCGCTCCTTAATATTTCCCCAAACATATAAGGAACCGAGCACCCGTACACACTAGGTGTTTCGCGAAAGCTTACCTAATGGAATTGTCTACTACGCTTTTTTCTTTTCCGCCTTCAAACTCGTACCGCTCCACATTAGTTTGCCACTCATAAAAGGAAGTTTCCGTATATAACAACGGAGTAGCAATGGGTTGGCTGAAGCTTCGTCTGTGGATATCTTTTCGTTTTTTGGACGTCGTATAAAAGTTGTCCCGCTCCTTAATACTTCCCCAAACATATAAGGAACCGAGCACCCGTACGTACTAGGTGTTTCGCGAAAGCTTACCTAATGGAATTGTCTACTACCCTTTTTTCTTTTCCGCCTTCAAACTCGTACCGCTCCTCATTAGTTTGCCACTCATAAAAGGAAGTTTCCGTATATAACAACGGAGTAGCAATGGGTTGGCTGAAGCTTCGTCTGCGAATACCTTTT
The DNA here is from genome assembly GCF_048455015.1 of Haemaphysalis longicornis. Classification (NCBI taxonomy): domain Eukaryota; kingdom Metazoa; phylum Arthropoda; class Arachnida; order Ixodida; family Ixodidae; genus Haemaphysalis; species Haemaphysalis longicornis. The sequence continues at coordinate 27,677,604 of NW_027526295.1, read as the reverse complement.
CGTTTTTTGGACGTCATATAAAAGTTATCCCACTACTTAATACTTCCCCAAACATATAAGGAACCGAGCACCCGTACGTACTAGGTGTTTCGCGAAAGCTTACCTAATGGAATTGTCTACTACGCTTTTTTCTTTTCCGCCTTCAAACTCGTACCGCTCCTCATTAGTTTGCCACTCATAAAAGAAGTTTCCCTATATAACAACGGAATAGCAATCGGTTGGCTGAAGCTTCGTCTGTGGAAATCTTTTCGTTTTTTGGACGTCCTATAAAAGTTGTCCCGCTCCTTAATACTTCCCCAAACATATAAGGAACCGAGCACCCGTACGTACTAGGTGTTTCGCGAAAGCTTACCTAATAGAATTGTGTGCTACGCTTTTTTCTATTCGCCTTCAAACTCCTACCGCTCCTCAGTAGTTTGCCACTCATAAAAGGAACCGTTTCCGTATATAACAATGGAGTAGCAATGGGTTGGCTGAAGCTTCGTCTGCGAATACCTTTTCGTTTTTTGGACGTCGTATAAAAGTTGTCCCGCTCCTTAATATTTCCCCAAACATATAAGGAACCGAGCACCCGTCCATACTAGGTGTTTCGCGAAAGCTTACCTAATGGAATTGTCTACTACGCTTTTTTCTTTTCCGCCTTCAAACTCGTACCGCTCCTCATTAGTTTGCCACTCATAAAAGGAAGTTTCCGTATATAACAACGGAGTAGCAATGGGTTGGCTGAAGCTTCGTCTGCGAATACCTTTTCGTTTTTTGGACGTCATATAAAAGTTGTCCCGCTACTTAATACTTCCCCAAACATATAAGGAACCGAGCACCCGTACGTACTAGGTGTTTCGCTAAAGCTTACCCAATGAAATTGTCTGCTACGCTTTTTTTCTTTTCCGCCTTCAAACTCGTACCGCTCCTCAGTAGTTTGCCACTCATAAAAGGAAGTTTCCGTATATAACAACGGAGTAGCAATGGGTTGGCTGAAGCTTCGTCTGTGGATATCTTTTCGTTTTTTGGACGTCGTATAAAAGTTGTCCCGCTCCTAATACTTCCCCAAACATATAAGGAACCGAGCACCCGTACATACTAGGTGTTTCGCGAAAGCTTACCTAATGGAATTGTCTGCTGCGCTTTTTCCTTTTCCGCCTTCAAACTCGTACCGCTCCTCAGTAGTGTGCCACTCATAAAAGGAAGAGATTCCGTATATAACAACGGAGTACCAATGGGTTGGCTGAAGTTTCGTCTGCGAGTACCTTTTTGTTTTTTGGACGTCGTATAAAAGTTGTCCCGCTACTTAATACTTCCTCGAACATATAAGGAACCGAGCACCCGTACGTACTAGGTGTTTCGCGAAAGCTTTCCTAATGGAATTGTCTACTACGCTTTTTTCTTTTCCGTCTTCAAACTCGTACCGCTCCTCATTAGTTTGCCACTCATAAAAGGAAGTTTCCGTATATAACAACGGAGTAGCAATGGGTTGGCTGAAGCTTCGTCTGCGAATACCTTTTCGTTTTTTGGACGTCATATAAAAGTTATCCCGCTACTTAATACTTCCCCAAACATATAAGGAACCGAGCACCCGTACGTACTAGGTGTTTCGCGAAAGCTTACCTAATGGTTCACGAGTACGGATTTCTGGGCTAGTTGGTGATGCTTTGACGAAAAATTCATAGCGCATATCTCTCCTCTTCTCTGTCCTTGTTTTTATGCGCTATGAATTTTTCTTACCTAATGGAATTGTCTACTACGCTTTTTTCTTTTCCGCCTTCAAACTCGTACCGCTCCTCATTAGTTTGCCACTCATAAAAGGAAGTTTCCGTATATAACAACGGAGTAGCAATGGGTTGGCTGAAGCTTCGTCTGTGGATATCTTTTCGTTTTTTGGACGTCGTATAAAAGTTGTCCCGCTCCTTAATACTTCCCCAAACATATAAGGAACCGAGCACCCGTACGTACTAGGTGTTTCGCGAAAGCTTGCCTAATGGAATTGTCTGCTGCGCTTTTTCCTTTTCCGCCTTCAAACTCGTACCGCTCCTCAGTAGTGTGCCACTCATAAAAGGAAGAGATTCCGCATATAACAACGGAGTAGCAATGGGTTGGCTGAAGTTTCGTCTGCGAGTACCTTTTTGTTTTTTGGACGTCGTATAAAAGTTGTCCCGCTCCTTAATGTTTCCCCAAACATATAAGGAACCGAGCACCCGTACATACTAGGTTTTTCGCGAAAGCTTACCTAATGGAATTGTCTGCTAGGCTTTTTTTCTTTTCCGCCTTCAAACTCGTACCGCTCCTCAGTAGTTTGCCACTCATAAAAGGAAGAGTTTCCGTATATAACAACGGACTAGCAATGGGTTGGCTGAAGATTCGTCTGCGAATACCTTTTCGTTTTTTGGACGTCGTATAAAAGTTGTCCCTCTCCTTAATATTTCCTCGAACATATAAGGAACCGAGCACCCCTACATACTCGGTGTTTCGCTAAAGCTTACCTAATTGAATTGTCTGCTACGCTTTTTTCTATTCGCCTTCAAACTCGTACCGCTCCTCAGTAGTTTGCCACTCATAAAAGGAACCGTTTCCGTATATAACAACGGAGTAGCAATGGGTTGGCTGAAGCTTCGTCTGCGAATACCTTTTCGTTTTATGGACGTCGTATAAAAGTTGTCCCGCTCCTTAATACTTCCCCAAACATATAAGGAACCGAGCACCCGTACGTACTAGGTGTTTCGCGAAAGCTTACCTAATGGAATTGTCTACTACGCTTTTTTCTTTTCCGCCTTCAAACTCGTACCGCTCCTCATTAGTTTGCCACTCATAAAAGAAGTTTCCCTATATAACAACGGAATAGCAATCGGTTGGCTGAAGCTTCGTCTGTGGAAATCTTTTCGTTTTTTGGACGTCCTATAAAAGTTGTCCCGCTCCTTAATACTTCCCCAAACATATAAGGAACCGAGCACCCGTACGTACTAGGTGTTTCGCGAAAGCTTACCTAATAGAATTGTGTGCTACGCTTTTTTCTATTCGCCTTCAAACTCCTACCGCTCCTCAGTAGTTTGCCACTCATAAAAGGAACCGTTTCCGTATATAACAATGGAGTAGCAATGGGTTGGCTGAAGCTTCGTCTGCGAATACCTTTTCGTTTTTTGGACGTCGTATAAAAGTTGTCCCGCTCCTTAATATTTCCCCAAACATATAAGGAACCGAGCACCCGTCCATACTAGGTGTTTCGCGAAAGCTTACCTAATGGAATTGTCTACTACGCTTTTTTCTTTTCCGCCTTCAAACTCGTACCGCTCCTCATTAGTTTGCCACTCATAAAAGGAAGTTTCCGTATATAACAACGGAGTAGCAATGGGTTGGCTGAAGCTTCGTCTGCGAATACCTTTTCGTTTTTTGGACGTCATATAAAAGTTGTCCCGCTACTTAATACTTCCCCAAACATATAAGGAACCGAGCACCCGTACGTACTAGGTGTTTCGCTAAAGCTTACCCAATGAAATTGTCTGCTACGCTTTTTTTCTTTTCCGCCTTCAAACTCGTACCGCTCCTCAGTAGTTTGCCACTCATAAAAGGAAGTTTCCGTATATAACAACGGAGTAGCAATGGGTTGGCTGAAGCTTCGTCTGTGGATATCTTTTCGTTTTTTGGACGTCGTATAAAAGTTGTCCCGCTCCTAATACTTCCCCAAACATATAAGGAACCGAGCACCCGTACATACTAGGTGTTTCGCGAAAGCTTACCTAATGGAATTGTCTGCTGCGCTTTTTCCTTTTCCGCCTTCAAACTCGTACCGCTCCTCAGTAGTGTGCCACTCATAAAAGGAAGAGATTCCGTATATAACAACGGAGTACCAATGGGTTGGCTGAAGTTTCGTCTGCGAGTACCTTTTTGTTTTTTGGACGTCGTATAAAAGTTGTCCCGCTACTTAATACTTCCTCGAACATATAAGGAACCGAGCACCCGTACGTACTAGGTGTTTCGCGAAAGCTTTCCTAATGGAATTGTCTACTACGCTTTTTTCTTTTCCGTCTTCAAACTCGTACCGCTCCTCATTAGTTTGCCACTCATAAAAGGAAGTTTCCGTATATAACAACGGAGTAGCAATGGGTTGGCTGAAGCTTCGTCTGCGAATACCTTTTCGTTTTTTGGACGTCATATAAAAGTTATCCCGCTACTTAATACTTCCCCAAACATATAAGGAACCGAGCACCCGTACGTACTAGGTGTTTCGCGAAAGCTTACCTAATGGTTCACGAGTACGGATTTCTGGGCTAGTTGGTGATGCTTTGACGAAAAATTCATAGCGCATATCTCTCCTCTTCTCTGTCCTTGTTTTTATGCGCTATGAATTTTTCTTACCTAATGGAATTGTCTACTACGCTTTTTTCTTTTCCGCCTTCAAACTCGTACCGCTCCTCATTAGTTTGCCACTCATAAAAGGAAGTTTCCGTATATAACAACGGAGTAGCAATGGGTTGGCTGAAGCTTCGTCTGTGGATATCTTTTCGTTTTTTGGACGTCGTATAAAAGTTGTCCCGCTCCTTAATACTTCCCCAAACATATAAGGAACCGAGCACCCGTACGTACTAGGTGTTTCGCGAAAGCTTGCCTAATGGAATTGTCTGCTGCGCTTTTTCCTTTTCCGCCTTCAAACTCGTACCGCTCCTCAGTAGTGTGCCACTCATAAAAGGAAGAGATTCCGCATATAACAACGGAGTAGCAATGGGTTGGCTGAAGTTTCGTCTGCGAGTACCTTTTTGTTTTTTGGACGTCGTATAAAAGTTGTCCCGCTCCTTAATGTTTCCCCAAACATATAAGGAACCGAGCACCCGTACATACTAGGTTTTTCGCGAAAGCTTACCTAATGGAATTGTCTGCTAGGCTTTTTTTCTTTTCCGCCTTCAAACTCGTACCGCTCCTCAGTAGTTTGCCACTCATAAAAGGAAGAGTTTCCGTATATAACAACGGACTAGCAATGGGTTGGCTGAAGATTCGTCTGCGAATACCTTTTCGTTTTTTGGACGTCGTATAAAAGTTGTCCCTCTCCTTAATATTTCCTCGAACATATAAGGAACCGAGCACCCCTACATACTCGGTGTTTCGCTAAAGCTTACCTAATTGAATTGTCTGCTACGCTTTTTTCTATTCGCCTTCAAACTCGTACCGCTCCTCAGTAGTTTGCCACTCATAAAAGGAACCGTTTCCGTATATAACAACGGAGTAGCAATGGGTTGGCTGAAGCTTCGTCTGCGAATACCTTTTCGTTTTATGGACGTCGTATAAAAGTTGTCCCGCTCCTTAATATTTCCCCAAACATATAAGGAACCGAGCACCCGTACACACTAGGTGTTTCGCGAAAGCTTACCTAATGGAATTGTCTACTACGCTTTTTTCTTTTCCGCCTTCAAACTCGTACCGCTCCACATTAGTTTGCCACTCATAAAAGGAAGTTTCCGTATATAACAACGGACTAGCAATGGGTTGGCTGAAGATTCGTCTGCGAATACCTTTTCGTTTTTTGGACGTCGTATAAAAGTTGTCCCGCTACTTAATACTTCCTCGAACATATAAGGAACCGAGCACCCGTACGTACTAGGTGTTTCGCGAAAGCTTTCCTAATGGAATTGTCTACTACGCTTTTTTCTTTTCCGTCTTCAAACTCGTACCGCTCCTCATTAGTTTGCCACTCATAAAAGGAAGTTTCCGTATATAACAACGGAGTAGCAATGGGTTGGCTGAAGCTTCGTCTGCGAATACCTTTTCGTTTTTTGGACGTCATATAAAAGTTATCCCGCTACTTACAACTTCCCCAAACATATAAGGAACCGAGCACCCGTACGTACTAGGTGTTTCGCGAAAGCTTACCTAATGGTTCACGAGTACGGATTTCTGGGCTAGTTGGTGATGCTTTGACGAAAAATTCATAGCGCATATCTCTCCTCTTCTCTGTCCTTGTTTTTATGCGCTATGAATTTTTCTTACCTAATGGAATTGTCTACTACGCTTTTTTCTTTTCCGCCTTCAAACTCGTACCGCTCCTCATTAGTTTGCCACTCATAAAAGGAAGTTTCCGTATATAACAACGGAGTAGCAATTGGTTGGCTGAAGCTTCGTCTGTGGATATCTTTTCGTTTTTTGGACGTCGTATAAAAGTTGTCCCGCTCCTAATACTTCCCCAAACATATAAGGAACCGAGCACCCCTAAATACTCGATGTTTCGCTAAAGCTTACCTAATTGAATTGTCTGCTACGCTTTTTTCTATTCGCCTTCAAACTCGTACCGCTCCTCAGTAGTTTGCCACTCATAAAAGGAACCGTTTCCGTATATAACAACGGAGTAGCAATGGGTTGGCTGAAGCTTCGTCTGCGAATACCTTTTCGTTTTATGGACGTCGTATAAAAGTTGTCCCGCTCCTTAATATTTCCCCAAACATATAAGGAACCGAGCACCCGTACACACTAGGTGTTTCGCGAAAGCTTACCTAATGGAATTGTCTACTACGCTTTTTTCTTTTCCGCCTTCAAACTCGTACCGCTCCACATTAGTTTGCCACTCATAAAAGGAAGTTTCCGTATATAACAACGGAGTAGCAATGGGTTGGCTGAAGCTTCGTCTGTGGATATCTTTTCGTTTTTTGGACGTCGTATAAAAGTTGTCCCGCTCCTTAATACTTCCCCAAACATATAAGGAACCGAGCACCCGTACGTACTAGGTGTTTCGCGAAAGCTTACCTAATGGAATTGTCTACTACCCTTTTTTCTTTTCCGCCTTCAAACTCGTACCGCTCCTCATTAGTTTGCCACTCATAAAAGGAAGTTTCCGTATATAACAACGGAGTAGCAATGGGTTGGCTGAAGCTTCGTCTGCGAATACCTTTTCGTTTTTTGGACGTCATATAAAAGTTATCCCGCTACTTAATACTTCCCCAAACATATAAGGAACCGAGCACCCGTACGTACTAGGTGTTTCGCGAAAGCTTACCTAATGGAATTGTCTCCTACGCTTTTTTCTTTTCCGCCTTCAAACTCGTACCGCTCCTCATTAGTTTGCCACTCATAAAAGTTTCCCTATATAACAACGGAATAGCAATCGGTTGGCTGAAGCTTCGTCTGTGGAAATCTTTTCGTTTTTTGGACGTCCTATAAAAGTTGTCCCGCTCCTTAATACTTCCCCAAACATATAAGGAACCGAGCACCCGTACGTACTAGGTGTTTCGCGAAAGCTTACCTAATAGAATTGTGTGCTACGCTTTTTTCTATTCGCCTTCAAACTCCTACCGCTCCTCAGTAGTTTGCCACTCATAAAAGGAACCGTTTCCGTATATAACAACGGAGTAGCAATGGGTTGGCTGAAGCTTCGTCTGTGGATATCTTTTCGTTTTTTGGACGTCGTATAAAAGTTGTCCCGCTCCTAATACTTCCCCAAACATATAAGGAACCGAGCACCCGTACATACTAGGTGTTTCGCGAAAGCTTACCTAATGGAATTGTCCGCTGCGCTTTTTCCTTTTCCGCCTTCAAACTCGTACCGCTCCTCAGTAGTGTGCCACTCATAAAAGGAAGAGATTCCGTATATAACAACGGAGTACCAATGGGTTGGCTGAAGTTTCGTCTGCGAGTACCTTTTTGTTTTTTGGACGTCGTATAAAAGTTGTCCCGCTACTTAATACTTCCTCGAACATATAAGGAACCGAGCACCCGTACGTACTAGGTGTTTCGCGAAAGCTTTCCTAATGGAATTTTCTACTACGCTTTTTTCTTTTCCGTCTTCAAACTCGTACCGCTCCTCATTAGTTTGCCACTCATAAAAGGAAGTTTCCATATATAACAACGGAGTAGCAATGGGTTGGCTGAAGCTTCGTCTGCGAATACCTTTTCGTTTTTTGGACGTCATATAAAAGTTATCCCGCTACTTAATACTTCCCCAAACATATAAGGAACCGAGCACCCGTACGTACTAGGTGTTTCGCGAAAGCTTACCTAATGGTTCACGAGTACGGATTTCTGGGCTAGTTGGTGATGCTTTGACGAAAAATTCATAGCGCATATCTCTCCTCTTCTCTGTCCTTGTTTTTATGCGCTATGAATTTTTCTTACCTAATGGAATTGTCTACTACGCTTTTTTCTTTTCCGCCTTCAAACTCGTACCGCTCCTCATTAGTTTGCCACTCATAAAAGGAAGTTTCCGTATATAACAACGGAGTAGCAATGGGTTGGCTGAAGTTTCGTCTGCGAGTACCTTTTTGTTTTTTGGACGTCGTATAAAAGTTGTCCCTCTCCTTAATGTTTCCCCAAACATATAAGGAACCGAGCACCCGTACATACTAGGTTTTTCGCGAAAGCTTACCTAATGGAATTGTCTGCTAGGCTTTTTTTCTTTTCCGCCTTCAAACTCGTACCGCTCCTCAGTAGTTTGCCACTCATAAAAGGAAGAGTTTCCGTATATAACAACGGACTAGCAATGGGTTGGCTGAAGATTCGTCTGCGAATACCTTTTCGTTTTTTGGACGTCGTATAAAAGTTGTCCCTCTCCTTAATATTTCCTCGAACATATAAGGAACCGAGCACCCCTACATACTCGGTGTTTCGCTAAAGCTTACCTAATTGAATTGTCTGCTACGCTTTTTTCTATTCGCCTTCAAACTCGTACCGCTCCTCAGTAGTTTGCCACTCATAAAAGCAACCGTTTCCGTATATAACAACGGAGTAGCAATGGGTTGGCTGAAGCTTCGTCTGCGAATACCTTTTCGTTTTATGGACGTCGTATAAAAGTTGTCCCGCTCCTTAATATTTCCCCAAACATATAAGGAACCGAGCACCCGTACACACTAGGTGTTTCGCGAAAGCTTACCTAATGGAATTGTCTACTACGCTTTTTTCTTTTCCGCCTTCAAACTCGTACCGCTCCACATTAGTTTGCCACTCATAAAAGGAAGTTTCCGTATATAACAACGGAGTAGCAATGGGTTGGCTGAAGCTTCGTCTGTGGATATCTTTTCGTTTTTTGGACGTCGTATAAAAGTTGTCCCGCTCCTTAATACTTCCCCAAACATATAAGGAACCGAGCACCCGTACGTACTAGGTGTTTCGCGAAAGCTTACCTAATGGAATTGTCTACTACCCTTTTTTCTTTTCCGCCTTCAAACTCGTACCGCTCCTCATAATTTTGCCACTCATAAAAGGAAGTTTCCGTATATAACAACGGAGTAGCAATGGGTTGGCTGAAGCTTCGTCTGCGAATACCTTTTCGTTTTTTTGGACATTGTATAAAAGTTGTCCTGCTCCTTAATATTTCCTCAAACATATAAGGAACCGAGCACCCGTACATACTAGGTGTTTCACGAAAGCTTATCTGATGGAATTGTCTACTACGTTTTTTTCTTTTCCGCCTTCAAACTCGTACCGCTCCTCAGTAGTTTGCCACTCATAAAAGGAAGAGTTTCCGTATATAACAACGGAGTAGCAATGGGTTGGCTGAAGCTTCGTCTGCGGATACCTTTTCGTTTTTTTGGACGTCGTATAAAAGTTGTCCCGCTCCTTAATATTTCCTCAAACATATAAGGAACCGAGCACCCGTACATACTAGGTGTTTCGCGAAAGCTTGCCTAATGGAATTGTCTGCTGCGCTTTTTCCTTTTCCGCCTTCAAACTCGTACCGCTCCTCAGTAGTGTGCCACTCATAAAAGGAAGAGATTCCGTATATAACAACGGAGTAGCAATGGGTTGGCTGAAGTTTCGTCTGCGAGTACCTTTTTGTTTTTTGGACGTCGTATAAAAGTTGTCCCGCTCCTTAATGTTTCCCCAAACATATAAGGAACCGAGCACCCGTACATACTAGGTTTTTCGCGAAAGCTTACCTAATGGAATTGTCTGCTAGGCTTTTTTTCTTTTCCGCCTTCAAACTCGTACCGCTCCTTAGTAGTTTGCCACTCATAAAAGGAAGAGTTTCCGTATATAACAACGGACTAGCAATGGGTTGGCTGAAGATTCGTCTGCGAATACCTTTTCGTTTTTTGGACGTCGTATAAAAGTTGTCCCTCTCCTTAATATTTCCTCGAACATATAAGGAACCGAGCACCCCTACATACTCGGTGTTTCGCTAAAGCTTACCTAATTGAATTGTCTGCTACGCTTTTTTCTATTCGCCTTCAAACTCGTACCGCTCCTCAGTAGTTTGCCACTCATAAAAGGAACCGTTTCCGTATATAACAACGGAGTAGCAATGGGTTGGCTGAAGCTTCGTCTGCGAATACCTTTTCGTTTTATGGACGTCGTATAAAAGTTGTCCCGCTCCTTAATATTTCCCCAAACATATAAGGAACCGAGCACCCGTACACACTAGGTGTTTCGCGAAAGCTTACCTAATGGAATTGTCTACTACGCTTTTTTCTTTTCCGCCTTCAAACTCGTACCGCTCCACATTAGTTTGCCACTCATAAAAGGAAGTTTCCGTATATAACAACGGAGTAGCAATGGGTTGGCTGAAGCTTCGTCTGTGGATATCTTTTCGTTTTTTGGACGTCGTATAAAAGTTGTCCTGCTCCTTAATACTTCCCCAAACATATAAGGAACCGAGCACCCGTACGTACTAGGTGTTTCGCGAAAGCTTACCTAATGGAATTGTCTACTACCCTTTTTTCTTTTCCGCCTTCAAACTCGTACCGCTCCTCATTAGTTTGCCACTCATAAAAGGAAGTTTCCGTATATAACAACGGAGTAGCAATGGGTTGGCTGAAGCTTCGTCTGCGAATACCTTTTCGTTTTTTGGACGTCATATAAAAGTTATCCCGCTACTTAATACTTCCCCAAACATATAAGGAACCGAGCACCCGTACGTACTAGGTGTTTCGCGAAAGCTTACCTAATGGAATTGTCTACTACGCTTTTTTCTTTTCCGCCTTCAAACTCGTACCGCTCCTCATTAGTTTGCCACTCATAAAAGGAAGTTTCCGTATATAACAACGGAATAGCAATGGGTTGGCTGAAGCTTCGTCTGTGGAAATCTTTTCGTTTTTTGGACGTCGTATAAAAGTTGTCCCGCTCCTTAATACTTCCCCAAACATATAAGGAACCGAGCACCCGTACGTACTAGGTGTTTCGCGAAAGCTTACCTAATAGAATTGTGTGCTACGCTTTTTTCTATTCGCCTTCAAACTCGTACCGCTCCTCAGTAGTTTGCCACTCACAAAAGGAACCGTTTCCGTATATAACAATGGAGTAGCAATGGGTTGGCTGAAGCTTCGTCTGCGAATACCTTTTCGTTTTTTGGACGTCGTATAAAAGTTGTCCCGCTCCTTAATATTTCCCCAAACATATAAGGAACCGAGCACCCGTCCATACTAGGTGTTTCGCGAAAGCTTACCTAATGGAATTGTCTACTACGCTTTTTTCTTTTCCGCCTTCAAACTCGTACCGCTCCTCATTAGTTTGCCACTCATAAAAGGAAGTTTCCGTATATAACAACGGAGTAGCAATGGGTTGGCTGAAGCTTCGTCTGCGAATACCTTTTCGTTTTTTGGACGTCATATAAAAGTTGTCCCGCTACTTAATACTTCCCCAAACATATAAGGAACCGAGCACCCGTACGTACTAGGTGTTTCGCTAAAGCTTACCCAATGAAATTGTCTGCTACGCTTTTTTTCTTTTCCGCCTTCAAACTCGTACCGCTCCTCAGTAGTTTGCCACTCATAAAAGGAAGTTTCCGTATATAACAACGGAGTAGCAATGGGTTGGCTGAAGCTTCGTCTGTGGATATCTTTTCGTTTTTTGGACGTCGTATAAAAGTTGTCCCGCTCCTAATACTTCCCCAAACATATAAGGAACCGAGCACCCGTACATACTGGGTGTTTCGCGAAAGCTTACCTAATGGAATTGTCTGCTGCGCTTTTTCCTTTTCCGCCTTCAAACTCGTACCGCTGCTCAGTAGTGTGCCACTCATAAAAGGAAATGATTCCGTATATAACAACGGAGTACCAATGGGTTGGCTTAAGTTTCGTCTGCGAGTACCTTTTTGTTTTTTGGACGTCGTATAAAAGTTGTCCCGCTACTTAATACTTCCTCGAACATATAAGGAACCGAGCACCCGTACGTACTAGGTGTTTCGCGAAAGCTTTCCTAATGGAATTGTCTACTACGCTTTTTTCTTTTCCGTCTTCAAACTCGTACCGCTCCTCATTAGTTTGCCACTCATAAAAGGAAGTTTCCGTATATAACAACGGAGTAGCAATGGGTTGGCTGAAGCTTCGTCTGCGAATACCTTTTCGTTTTTTGGACGTCATATAAAAGTTATCCCGCTACTTAATACTTCCCCAAACATATAAGGAACCGAGCACCCGTACGTACTAGGTGTTTCGCGAAAGCTTACCTAATGGTTCACGAGTACGGATTTCTGGGCTAGTTGGTGATGCTTTGACGAAAAATTCATAGCGCATATCTCTCCTCTTCTCTGTCCTTGTTTTTTGCGCTATGAATTTTTCTTACCTAATGGAATTGTCTACTACGCTTTTTTCTTTTCCGCCTTCAAACTCGTACCGCTCCTCATTAGTTTGCCACTCATAAAAGGAAGTTTCCGTATATAACAACGGAGTAGCAATGGGTTGGCTGAAGCTTCGTCTGTGGATATCTTTTCGTTTTTTGGACGTCGTATAAAAGTTGTCCCGCTCCTTAATACTTCCCCAAACATATAAGGAACCGAGCACCCGTACGTACTAGGTGTTTCGCGAAAGCTTACCTAATAGAATTGTGTGCTACGCTTTTTCTATTCGCCTTCAAACTCGTACCGCTCCTCAGTAGTTTGCCACTCATAAAAGGAACCGTTTCCGTATATAACAACGGAGTAGCAATGGGTTGGCTGAAGCTTCGTCTGCGAATACCTTTTCGTTTTTTGGACGTCGTATAAAAGTTGTCCCGCTCCTTAATATTTCCCCAAACATATAACGAACCGAGCACCCGTCCATACTAGGTGTTTCGCGAAAGCTTACCTAATGGAATTGTCTACTACGCTTTTTTCTTTTCCGCCTTCAAACTCGTACCGCTCCTCATTAGTTTGCCACTCATAAAAGGAAGTTTCCGTATATAACAACGGAGTAGCAATGGGTTGGCTGAAGCTTCGTCTGCGAATACCTTTTCGTTTTTTGGACGTCATATAAAAGTTGTCCCGCTACTTAATACTTCCCCAAACATATAAGGAACCGAGCACCCGTACGTACTATGTGTTTCGCTAAAGCTTACCCAATGAAATTGTCTGCTACGCTTTTTTTCTTTTCCGCCTTCAAACTCGTACCGCTCCTCGGTAGTTTGCCACTCATAAAAGGAAGTTTCCGTATATAACAACGGAGTAGCAATGGGTTGGCTGAAGCTTCGTCTGTGGATATCTTTTCGTTTTTTGGACGTCGTATAAAAGTTGTCCCGCTCCTTAATACTTCCCCAAACATATAAGGAACCGAGCACCCGTACTTACTAGGTGTTTCGCGAAAGCTTACCTAATGGAATTGTCTACTACGCTTTTTTCTTTTCTGCCTTCAAACTCGTACCGCTCCTCAGTAGTTTGCCACTCATAAAAGGAAGAGTTTCCGTATATAACAACGGAGTAGCAATGGGTTGGCTGAAGCTTCGTCTGCGAATACCTTTTCGTTTTTTTGGACGTCGTATAAAAGTTGTCCTGCTCCTTAATATTTCCTCAAACATATAAGGAACCGAGCACCCGTGCATACTAGGTGTTTCGCGAAAGCTTACCTAATGGAATTGTCTGCTGCGCTTTTTCCTTTTCCGCCTTCAAACTCGTACCGCTCCTCAGTAGTGTGCCACTCATAAAAGGAAGAGATTCCGTATATAACAACGGAGTAGCAATGGGTTGGCTGAAGTTTCGTCTGCGAGTACCTTTTCGTTTTTTGGACGTCGTAGAAAAGTTGTCCCGCTCCTTAATACTTCCCCAAACATATAAGGAACCGAGCACCCGTACGTACTAGGTGTTTCGCGAAAGCTTACCTAATGGAATTGTCTACTACGCTTTTTTCTTTTCCGCCTTCAAACTCGTACCGCTCCTCATTAGTTTGCCACTCATAAAAGGAAGTTTCCGTATATAACAACGGAGTAGCAATGGGTTGGCTGAAGCTTCGTCTGTGGATATCTTTTCGTTTTTTGGACGTCGTATAAAAGTTGTCCCGCTCCTTAATGTTTCCCCAAACAAATAAGGAACCGAGCACCCGTACATACTAGTTGTTTCGCGAAAGCTTACCTAATGGAATTGTCTACTACGCTTTTTTCTTTTCCGCCTTCAAACTCGTACCGCTCCTCATTAGTTTGCCACTCATAAAAGGAAGAGATTCCGTATATAACAACGTAGTAGCAGTGGGTTGGCTGAAGCTTCGTCTGCGAATACCTTTCCGTTTTTTGGACGTCGTATAAAAGTTGTCCCACTACTTAATACTTCCCCAAACATATAAGGAACCGAGCACCCGTACATACTAGGTGTTTCGCGAAAGCTTACCTAATGGAATTGTCTACTACGCTTTTTTTCTTTTCCGCCTTCAAACTCGTACCGCTCCTCATTAGTTTGCCACTCATAAAAGGAACCCTTTCCGTATATAACAACGGAGTAGCAATGGGTTGGCTGAAGCTTCGTCTGCGAATACCTTTTCGTTTTTTGGACGTCGTATAAAAGTTGTCCCGCTCCTTAATATTTCCCCAAACATATAAGGAACCGAGCACCCGTACATACTAGGTGTTTCGCGAAAGCTTACCTAATGGAATTGTCTACTACGCTTTTTCCTTTTCCGCCTTCAAACTCGTACCGCTCCTCATTAGTTTGCCACTCATAAAAGGAAGTTTCCGTATATAACAACGGAGTAGAAATGGGTTGGCTGAAGCTTCGTCTGCGAATACCTTTTTGTTTTTTGGACGTCATATAAAAGTTGTCCCGCTACTTAATACTTCCCCAAACATATAAGGAACCGAGCACCCGTACGTACTAGATGTTTCGCTAAAGCTTACCCAATGAAATTGTCTGCTACGCTTTTTTTCTTTTCCGCCTTCAAACTCGTACCGCTCCTCAGTAGTTTGCCACTCATAAAAGGAAGTTTCCGTATATAACAACGGAGTAGCAATGGGTTGGCTGAAGCTTCGTCTGTGGATATCTTTTCGTTTTTTGGACGTCGTATAAAAGTTGTCCCGCTCCTTAATACTTCCCCAAACATATAAGGAACCGAGCACCCGTACGTACTAGGTGTTTCGCGAAAGCTTACCTAATGGAATTGTCTACTACGCTTTTTTCTTTTCCGCCTTCAAACTCGTACCGCTCCTCAGTAGTTTGCCACTCATAAAAGGAAGAGTTTCCGTATATAACAACGGAGTAGCAATGGGTTGGCTGAAGCTTCGTCTGCGAATACCTTTTCGTTTTTTTGGACGTCGTATAAAAGTTGTCTTGCTCCTTATTATTTCCTCAAACATATATGGAACCGAGCACCCGTACATACTAGGTGTTTCGCGAAAGCTTACCTAATGGAATTGTCTGCTGCGCTTTTTCCTTTTCCGCCTTCAAACTCGTACCGCTCCTCAGTAGTGTGCCACTCATAAAAGGAAGAGATTCCGTATGTAACAACGTAGTAGCAGTGGGTTGGCTGAAGCTTCGTCTGCGAATACCTTTTCGTTTTTTGGACGTCGTATAAAAGTTGTCCCACTCCTTAATATTTCCTCAAACATATAAGGAACCGAGCACCCGTACATACTTGGTGTTTCGCGAAAGGGTACCTAATGGAATTGTCTACTACGCTTTTTTCTTTTCCGCCTTCAAACTCGTACCGCTCCTCATTAGTTTGCCACTCCTAAAATGAACCCTTTCCGTATATAACAACGTAGTAGCAGTGGGTTGGCTGAAGCTTCGTCTGCGAATACCTTTTCATTTTTGGACGTCGTATAAAAGTTGTCCCGCTACTTAATACTTCCCCAAACATATAAGGAACCGAGCAACCGTACGTACTAGGTGTTTCGCTAAAGCTTACACAATGGAATTGTCTGCTACGCTTTTTTTCTTTTCCGCCTTCAAACTCGTACCGCTCCTCAGTAGTTTGCCACTCATAAAAGGAACCGTTTTCGTATATAACAACGGAGTAGCAATGGGTTGGCTGAAGCTTCGTCTGCGAATACCTTTTCGTTTTTTGGACGTCGTATAAAAGTTGTCCCGCTCCTTAATATTTCCCCAAACATATAAGGAACCGAGCACCCGTCCATACTAGGTGTTTCGCGAAATCTTACCTAATAGAATTGTCTACTACGCTTTTTTCTTTTCCGCCTTCAAACTCGTACCGCTCCTCATTAGTTTGCCACTCATAAAAGGAACCCTTTCCGTATATAACAACGTAGTAGCAGTGGGTTGGCTGAAGCTTCGTCTGCGAATACCTTTTCGTTTTTTGGACGTCGTATAAAAGTTGTCCCGCTCCTTAATACTTCCCCAAACATATAAGGAACCGAGCACCCGTACGTACTAGGTGTTTCGCTAAAGCTTACCCAATGGAATTGTCTGCTACGCTGTTTTTCTTTTCCGCCTTCAAACTCGTTCCGCTCCTCAGTAGTTTGCCACTCATAAAAGGATGTTTCCGTATATAACAACGGAGTAGCAATGGGTTGGCTGAAGCTTCGTCTGCGGATATCTTTTCGTTTTTTGGACGTCGTATAAAAGTTGTCCCGCTCCTTAATACTTCCCCAAACATATAAGGAACCGAGCACCCGGACGTACTAGGTGTTTCGCGAAAGCTTACCTTATGGAATTGTCTACTACGCTTTTTTCTTTTCCGCCTTCAAACTCGCACCGCTCCTCAGTAGTTTGCCACTCATAAAAGGAAGAGTTTCCGTATATAACAATGGAGTAGCAATGGGTTGGCTGAAGCTTCGTCTGCGAATACCTTTTCGTTTTTTTGGACGTCGTATAAAAGTTGTCCTGCCCCTTAATATTTCCTCAAACATATAAGGAACCGAGCACCCGTACATACTAGGTGTTTCGCGAAAGCTTATCTAATGGAATTGTCTACTACGTTTTTTTCTTTTCCGCCTTCAAACTCGTACCGCTTCTCAGTAGTTTGCCACTCATAAACGGAAGAGTTTCTGTATATAACAACGGAGTAGCAATGGGTTGGCTGAAGCTTCGTCTGCGAATACCTTTTCGTTTGTTGGACGTCATATAAAAGTTGTCCCGCTACTTAATACTTCCCCAAACATATAAGGAACCGAGCACCCGTACGTACTAGGTGTTTCGCTAAAGCTTACCCAATGGAATTGTCTGCTACGCTTTTTTTCTTTTCCGCCTTCAAACTCGTACCGCTCCTCAGTAGTTTGCCACTCATAAAAGGAACCGTTTCCGTATATAACAACGGAGTAGCAATGGGTTGGCTGAAGCTTCGTCTGCGGATACCTTTTCGTTTTTTTGGACGTCGTATAAAAGTAGTCCCGCTCCCTAAAATTTCCTCAAACATATAAGGAACCGAGCACCCGTACATACTAGGTGTTTCGCGAAAGCTTACCTAATGGAATTGTCTGTTGCGCTTTTTCCTTTTCCGCCTTCAAACTCGTACCGCTCCTCAGTAGTGTGCCACTCATAAAAGGAACCGTTTCCGTATATAACAACGGAGTAGCAATGGGTTGGATGAAGCTTCGTCTGCGAATACCTTTTCGTTTTTTGGACGTCGTATAAAAGTTGTCCCGCTCCTTAATATTTCCCCAAACATATAAGGAACCGAGCACCCGTCCATACTAGGTGTTTCGCGAAAGCTTACCTAATGGAATTGTCTGCTACGCTTTTTTTCTTTTCCGCCTTCAAACTCGTACCGCTCCTCAGTAGTTTGCCACTCATAAAAGGAACCGTTTCCGTATATAACAACGGAGTAGCAATGGGTTGGATGAAGCTTCGTCTGCGAATACCTTTTCGTTTTTTGGACGTCGTATAAAAGTTGTCCCGCTCCTTAATATTTCCCCAAACATATAAGGAACCGAGCACCCGTACATACTAGGTGTTTCGCGAAAGCTTACCTAATGGAATTGTCTACTACGCTTTTTTCTTTTCCGCCTTCAAACTCGTACCGCTCCTCATTAGTTTGCTACTCATAAAAGGAAGTTTCTGTATATAACAACGGAGTAGCAATGGGTTGGCTGAAGCTTCGTCTGCGAATACCTTTTCGTTTTTTGGACGTCATATAAAAGTTGTCCCGCTACTTAATACTTCCCCAAACATATAAGGAACCGAGCACCCGTACGTACTAGGTGTTTCGCTAAAGCTTACCCAATGAAATTGTCTGCTACGCTTTTTTTCTTTTCCGCCTTCAAACTCGTACCGCTCCTCAGTAGTTTGCCACTCATAAAAGGAAGTTTCCGTATATAACAACGGAGTAGCAATGGGTTGGCTGAAGCTTCGTCTGTGGATATCTTTTCGTTTTTTGGACGTCGTATAAAAGTTGTCCCGCTCCTTAATACTTCCCCAAACATATAAGGAACCGAGCACCCGTACGTACTAGGTGTTTCGCGAAAGCTTACCTAATGGAATTGTCTACTACGCTTTTTTTCTTTTCTGCCTTCAAACTCGTACCGCTCCTCAGTAGTTTGCCACTCATAAAAAGAAGAGATTCCGTATATAACAACGGAGTAGCAATGGGTTGGCTGAAGTTTCGTCTGCGAGTACCTTTTCGTTTTTTGGACGTCGTATAAAAGTTGTCCCGCTCCTTAATATTTCCCCAAACATATAAAGAACCGAGCACCCGTACATACTAGGTTTTTCGCTAAAGCTTACCTAATAGAATTGTCTGCTACGCTTTTTTCTATTCGCCTTCAAACTCGTACCGCTCCTCAGTAGTTTGCCACTCATAAAAGGAATCGTTTCCGTATATAACAACGGAGTAGCAATGGGTTGGCTGAAGCTTCATCTGCGAATACCTTTTCGTTTTTTTGGACGTCGTATAAAAGTTGTCCTGCTCCTTAATATTTCCTCAAACATATAAGGAACCGAGCACCCGTACATACTCGGTGTTTCGCGAAAGCTTACCTAATGAAATTGTCTGCTGCGCTTTTTCCTTTTCCGCCTTCAAACTCGTACCGCTCCTCAGTAGTGTGCCACTCATAAAAGGAAGACATTCCGTATATAACAACGGAGTAGCAATGGGTTGGCTGAAGCTTCGTCTGCGAATACCTTTTCGTTTTTTGGACGTCATATAAAAGTTGTCCCGCTACTTAATACTTCCCCAAACATATAAGGAACCGAGCACCCGTACGTACTAGGTGTTTCGCTAAAGCTTACCCAATGAAATTGTCTGCTACGCTTTTTTTTCTTTTCCGCCTTCAAACTCGTACCGCTCCTCAGTAGTTTGCCACTCATAAAAGGAAGAGTTTCCGTATATAACAACGGAGTAGCAATGGGTTGGCTGAAGCTTCGTCTGCGAATACCTTTTCGTTTTTTTGGACGTCGTATAAAAGTTGTCCTGCTCCTTAATATTTCCTCAAACATATAAGGAACCGAGCACCCGTACATACTAGGTGTTTCGCGAAAGCTTACCTAATGGAATTGTCTGCTGCGCTTTTTCCTTTTCCGCATTCAAACTCGTACCGCTCTTTAGTAGTGTGCCACTCATAAAAGGAAGAGATTCCGTACATAACAACGGAGTAGCAATGGGTTGGCTGAAGTTTCGTCTGCGAGTACCTTTTCGTTTTTTGGACGTCGTATAAAAGTTGTCCCGCTCCTTAGTATTTCCCCAAACATATAAGGAACCGAGCACCCGTACATACTAGGTGTTTTGCGAAAGCTTACCTAATGGAATTGTCTGCTGCGCTTTTTTCTTTTCCGCCTTCAAACTCGTACCGCTCCTCAGTAGTGTGCCACTCATAAAAGGAAGAGATTACGTATATAACAACGGAGTAGCAATGGGTTGGCTGAAGCTTCGTCTGCGGATACCTTTTCGTTTTTTTGGACGTCGTATAAAAGTAGTCCCGCTCCTTAATATTTCCTCAAACATATAAGGAACCGAGCACCCGTACATACAGGTGTTTCGCGAAAGCTTACCTAATGGAATTGTCTGCTGCGCTTTTTCCTTTTCCGCCTTCAAACTCGTACCGCTCCTCAGTAGTGTGCCACTCATAAAAGGAAGATATTCCGTATATAACAAAGGAGTAGCAATGGGTTGGCTGAAGCTTCGTCTGCGAATACCTTTTCGTTTTTTGGACGTCATATAAAAGTTGTCCCGCTACTTAATACTTCCCCAAACATATAAGGAACCGAGCACCCGTACGTACTAGGTGTTTCGCTAAAGCTTACCCAATGGAGTTGTCTGCTACGCTTTTTTTCTTTTCCGCCTTCAAACTCGTACCGCTCCTCAGTAGTGTGCCACTCATAAAAGGAAGATATTCCGTATATAACAAAGGAGTAGCAATGGGTTGGCTGAAGCTTCGTCTGCGAATACCTTTTCGTTTTTTGGACGTCATATAAAAGTTGTCCCGCTACTTAATACTTCCCCAAACATATAAGGAACCGAGCACCCGTACATACAGGTGTTTCGGGAAAGCATACCTAATGGAATTGTCTGCTGCGCTTTTTCCTTTTCCGCCTTCAAACTCGTACCGCTCCTCAGTAGTGTGCCACTCATAAAAGGAAGATATTCCGTATATAACAAAGGAGTAGCAATGGGTTGGCTGAAGCTTCGTCTGCGAATACCTTTTCGTTTTTTGGACGTCATATAAAAGTTGTCCCGCTACTTAATACTTCCTCAAACATATAAGGAACCGAGCACCCGTACGTACTAGGTGTTTCGCTAAAGCTTACCCAATGGAATTGTCTGCTGCGCTTTTTCCTTTTCCGCCTTCAAACTCGTACCGCTCCTCAGTAGTGTGCCACTCATAAAAGGAAGATATTCCGTATATAACAAAGGAGTAGCAATGGGTTGGCTGAAGCTTCGTCTGCGAATACCTTTTCGTTTTTTGGACGTCATATAAAAGTTGTCCCGCTACTTAATAATTCCCCAAACATATAAGGAACCGAGCACCCGTACATACAGGTGTTTCGCGAAAGCTTACCTAATGGAATTGTCTGCTGCGCTTTTTCCTTTTCCGCCTTCAAACTCGTACCGCTCCTCAGTAGTGTGCCACTCATAAAAGGAAGATATTCCGTATATAACAAAGGAGTAGCAATGGGTTGGCTGAAGCTTCGTCTGCGAATACCTTTTCGTTTTTTGGACGTCATATAAAAGTTGTCCCGCTACTTAATACTTCCCCAAACATATAAGGAACCGAGCACCCGTACGTACTAGGTGTTTCGCTAAAGCTTACCCAATGGAATTGTCTGCTACGCTTTTTTTCTTTTCCGCCTTCAAACTCGTACCGCTCCTCAGTAGTTTGCCACTCATAAAAGGAACCGTTTCCGTATATAACAACGGAGTAGCAATGGGTTGGCTGAAGCTTCGTCTGCGAATACCTTTTCGTTTTTTGGACGTCGTATAAAAGTTGTCCCGCTCCTTAATATTTCCCCAAACATATAAGGAACCGAGCACCCGTACATACTAGGTGTTTCGCGAAAGCTTACCTAATGGAATTGTCTACTACGCTTTTTTCTTTTCCGCCTTCAAACTCGTACCGCTCCTCATTAGTTTGCTACTCATAAAAGGAAGTTTCCGTATATAACAACGGAGTAGCAATGGGTTGGCTGAAGCTTCGTCTGCGAATACCTTTTCGTTTTTTGGACGTCATATAAAAGTTGTCCCGCTACTTAATACTTCCCCAAACATATAAGGAACCGAGCACCCGTACGTACTAGGTGTTTCGCTAAAGCTTACCCAATGAAATTGTCGGCTACGCTTTTTTTCTTTTCCGCCTTCAAACTCGTACCGCTCCTCAGTAGTTTGCCACTCATAAAAGGAAGTTTCCGTATATAACAACGGAGTAGCAATGGGTTGGCTGAAGCTTCGTCTGTGGATATCTTTTCGTTTTTTGGACGTCGTATAAAAGTTGTCCCGCTCCTTAATACTTCCCCAAACATATAAGGAACCGAGCACCCGTACGTACTAGGTGTTTCGCGAAAGCTTACCTAATGGAATTGTCTACTACGCTTTTTTTCTTTTCTGCCTTCAAACTCGTACCGCTCCTCAGTAGTTTGCCACTCATAAAAAGAAGAGATTCCGTATATAACAACGGAGTAGCAATGGGTTGGCTGAAGTTTCGTCTGCGAGTACCTTTTCGTTTTTTGGACGTCGTATAAAAGTTGTCCCGCTACTTAATACTTCCCCAAACATATAAGGAACCGAGCACCCGTACGTACTAGGTGTTTCGCTAAAGCTTACCCAATGAAATTGTCTGCTACGCTTTTTTTCTTTTCCGCCTTCAAACTCGTACCGCTCCTTAGTAGTGTGCCACTCATAAAAGGAAGAGATTCCGTATATAACAACGGAGTAGCAACGGGTTGGCTGAAGTTTCGTCTGCGAGTACCTTTTCGTTTTTTGGACGTCGTATAAAAGTTGTCCCGCTCCTTAATATTTCCCCAAACATATAAAGAACCGAGCACCCGTACATACTAGGTTTTTCGCTAAAGCTTACCTAATAGAATTGTCTGCTACGCTTTTTTCTATTCGCCTTCAAACTCGTACCGCTCCTCAGTAGTTTGCCACTCATAAAAGGAACCGTTTTCGTATATAACAACGGAGTAGCAATGGGTTGGCTGAAGCTTCATCTGCGAATACCTTTTCGTTTTTTTGGACGTCGTATAAAAGTTGTCCTGCTCCTTAATATTTCCTCAAACATATAAGGAACCGAGCACCCGTACATACTAGGTGTTTCGCGAAAGCTTACCTAATGAAATTGTCTGCTGCGCTTTTTCCTTTTCCGCCTTCAAACTCGTACCGCTCCTCAGTTGTGTGCCACTCATAAAAGGAAGACATTCCGTATATAACAACGGAGTAGCAATGGGTTGGCTGAAGCTTCGTCTGCGAATACCTTTTCGTTTTTTGGACGTCATATAAAAGTTGTCCCGCTACTTAATACTTCCCCAAACATATAAGGAACCGAGCACCCGTACGTACTAGGTGTTTCGCTAAAGCTTACCCAATGAAATTGTCTGCTACGCTTTTTTTTCTTTTCCGCCTTCAAACTCGTACCGCTTCTCAGTAGTTTGCCACTCATAAAAGGAAGTTTCCGTATATAACAACGGAGTAGCAATGGGTTGGCTGAAGCTTCGTCTGTGGATATCTTTTCGTTTTTTGGACGTCGTATAAAAGTTGTCCCGCTCCTTAATACTTCCCCAAACATATAAGGAACCGAGCACCCGTGCGTACTAGGTGTTTCGTGAAAGCTTACCTAATGGAATTGTCTACTACGCTTTTTTCTTTTCCGCCTTCAAACTCGTACCGCTCCTCAGTAGTTTGCCACTCATAAAAGGAAGAGTTTCCGTATATAACAACGGAGTAGCAATGGGTTGGCTGAAGCTTCGTCTGCGAATACCTTTTCGTTTTTTTGGACGTCGTATAAAAGTTGTCCTGCTCCTTAATATTTCCTCAAACATATAAGGAACCGAGCACCCGTACATACTAGGTGTTTCGCGAAAGCTTACCTAATGGAATTGTCTGCTGCGCTTTTTCCTTTTCCGCCTTCAAACTCGTACCGTTCCTCAGTAGTGTGCCACTCATAAAAGGAAGAGATTACGTATATAACAACGGAGTAGCAATGGGTTGGCTGAAGTTTCGTCTGCGAGTACCTTTTCGTTTTTTGGACGTCGTATAAAAGTTGTCCCGCTCCTTAGTATTTCCCCAAACATATAAGGAACCGAGCACCCGTACATACTAGGTGTTTTGCGAAAGCTTACCTAATGGAATTGTCTGCTGCGCTTTTTCCTTTTCCGCCTTCAAACTCGTACCGCTCTTTAGTAGTGTGCCGCTCATAAAAGGAAGAGATTCCGTACATAACAACGGAGTAGCAATGCGTTGGCTGAAGTTTCGTCTGCGAGTACCTTTTCGTTTTTTGGACGTCATATAAAAGTTGTCCCGCTACTTAATACTTCCCCAAACATATAAGGAACCGAGCACCCGTACATACTAGGTGTTTCGCGAAAGCTTACCTAATGGAATTGTCTACTACGCTTTTTTCTTTTCCGCCTTCAAACTCGTACCGCTCCTCATTAGTTTGCTACTCATAAAAGGAAGTTTCCGTATATAACAACGGAGTAGCAATGGGTTGGCTGAAGCTTCGTCTGCGAATACCTTTTCGTTTTTTGGACGTCATATAAAAGTTGTCCCGCTACTTAATACTTCCCCAAACATATAAGGAACCGAGCACCCGTACATACAGGTGTTTCGCGAAAGCTTACCTAATGGAATTGTCTGTTGCGCTTTTTCCTTTTCCGCCTTCAAACTCGTACCGCTCCTCAGTAGTGTGCCACTCATAAAAGGAAGATATTCCGTATATAACAAAGGAGTAGCAATGGGTTGGCTGAAGCTTCGTCTGCGAATACCTTTTCGTTTTTTGGACGTCATATAAAAGTTGTCCCGCTACTTAATACTTCCCCAAACATATAAGGAACCGAGCACCCGTACATACTAGGTGTTTCGCGAAAGCTTACCTAATGGAACTGTCTACTACGCTATTTTCTTTTCCGCCTTCAAACTCGTACCGCTCCTCATTAGTTTGCTACTCATAAAAGGAAGTTTCCGTATATAACAACGGAGTAGCAATGGGTTGGCTGAAGCTTCGTCTGCGGATACCTTTTCGTTTTTTTGGACGTCGTATAAAAGTTGTCCCGCTGCTTAATATTTCCCCAAACATATAAGGAACCGAGCACCCGTACATACTAGGTGTTTCGCGAAAGCTTACCTAATGGAATTGTCTACTACGCTTTTTTCTTTTCCGCCTTCAAACTCGTACCGCTCCTCATTAGTTTGCTACTCATAAAAGGAAGTTTCCGTATATAACAACGGAGTAGCAATGGGTTGGCTGAAGCTTCGTCTGCGAATACCTTTTCGTTTTTTGGACGTCATATAAAAGTTGTCCGCTACTTAATACTTCCCCAAACATATAAGGAACCGAGCACCCGTACGTACTAGGTGTTTCGCTAAAGCTTACCCAATGAAATTGTCTGCTACGCTTTTTTTCTTTTCCGCCTTCAAACTCGTACCGCTCCTCAGTAGTTTGCCACTCATAAAAGGAAGTTTCCGTATATAACAACGGAGTAGCAATGGGTTGGCTGAAGCTTCGTCTGTGGATATCTTTTCGTTTTTTGGACGTCGTATAAAAGTTGTCCCGCTCCTTAATACTTCCCCAAACATATAAGGAACCGAGCACCCGTACGTACTAGGTGTTTCGCGAAAGCTTACCTAATGGAATTGTCTACTACGCTTTTTTTCTTTTCTGCCTTCAAACTCGTACCGCTCCTCAGTAGTTTGCCACTCATAAAAAGAAGAGATTCCGTATATAACAACGGAGTAGCAATGGGTTGGTTGAAGTTTCGTCTGCGAGTACCTTTTCGTTTTTTGGACGTCGTATAAAAGTTGTCCCGCTACTTAATACTTCCCCAAACATATAAGGAACCGAGCACCCGTACGTACTAGGTGTTTCGCTAAAGCTTACCCAATGAAATTTTCTGCTACGCTTTTTTTCTTTTCCGCCTTCAAACTCGTACCGCTCCTCAGTAGTGTGCCACTCATAAAAGGAAGAGATTCCGTATATAACAACGGAGTAGCAACGGGTTGGCTGAAGTTTCGTCTGCGAGTACCTTTTCGTTTTTTGGACGTCGTATAAAAGTTGTCCCGCTCCTTAATATTTCCCCAAACATATAAAGAACCGAGCACCCGTACATACTAGGTTTTTCGCTAAAGCTTACCTAATAGAATTGTCTGCTACGCTTTTTTCTATTCGCCTTCAAACTCGTACCGCTCCTCAGTAGTTTGCCACTCATAAAAGGAACCGTTTCCGTATATAACAACGGAGTAGCAATGGGTTGGCTGAAGCTTCATCTGCGAATACCTTTTCGTTTTTTTGGACGTCGTATAAAAGTTGTCCTGCTCCTTAATATTTCCTCAAACATATAAGGAACCAAGCACCCGTACATACTAGGTGTTTCGCGAAAGCTTACCTAATGAAATTGTCTGCTGCGCTTTTTCCTTTTCCGCCTTCAAACTCGTACCGCTCCTCAGTTGTGTGCCACTCATAAAAGGAAGACATTCCGTATATAACAACGGAGTAGCAATGGGTTGGCTGAAGCTTCGTCTGCGAATATCTTTTCGTTTTTTGGACGTCATATAAAAGTTGTCCCGCTACTTAATACTTCCCCAAACATATAAGGAACCGACCACCCGTACGTACTAGGTGTTTCGCTAAAGCTTACCCAATGAAATTGTCTGCTACGCTTTTTTTTCTTTTCCGCCTTCAAACTCGTACCGCTCCTCAGTAGTTTGCCACTCATAAAAGGAAGTTTCCGTATATAACAATGGAGTAGCAATGGGTTGGCTGAAGCTTCGTCTGTGGATATCTTTTCGTTTTTTGGACGTCGTATAAAAGTTGTCCCGCTCCTTAATACTTCCCCAAACATATAAGGAACCGAGCACCCGTGCGTACTAGGTGTTTCGCGAAAGCTTACCTAATGGAATTGTCTACTACGCTTTTTTCTTTTCCGCCTTCAAACTCGTACCGCTCCTCAGTAGTTTGCCACTCATAAAAGGAAGAGTTTCCGTATATAACAACGGAGTAGCAATGGGTTGGCTGAAGCTTCGTCTGCGAATACCTTTTCGTTTTTTTGGACGTCGTATAAAAGTTGTCCTGCTCCTTAATATTTCCTCAAACATATAAGGAACCGAGCACCCGTACATACTAGGTGTTTCGCGAAAGCTTACCTAATGGAATTGTCTGCTGCGCTTTTTCCTTTTCCGCCTTCAAACTCGTACCGCTCTTTAGTAGTGTGCCACTCATAAAAGGAAGAGATTCCGTACATAACAACGGAGTAGCAATGGGTTGGCTGAAGTTTCGTCTGCGAGTACCTTTTCGTTTTTTGGACGTCGTATAAAAGTTGTCCCGCCCCTTAGTATTTCCCCAAACATATAAGGAACCGAGCACCCGTACATACTAGGTGTTTTGCGAAAGCTTACCTAATGGAATTGTCTGCTGCGCTTTTTCCTTTTCCGCCTTCAAACTCGTACCGCTCCTCAGTAGTGTGCCACTCATAAAAGGAAGAGATTACGTATATAACAACGGAGTAGCAATGGGTTGGCTGAAGTTTCGTCTGCGAGTACCTTTTCGTTTTTTGGACGTCGTATAAAAGTTGTCCCGCTCCTTAATATTTCCCCAAACATATAAGGAACCGAGCACCCGTACATACTAGGTGTTTTGCGAAAGCTTACCTAATGGAATTGTCTGCTGCGCTTTTTCCTTTTCCGCCTTCAAACTCGTACCGCTCCTCAGTAGTGTGCCACTCATAAAAGGAAGAGATTACGTATATAACAACGGAGTAGCAATGGGTTGGCTGAAGTTTCGTCTGCGAGTACCTTTTCGTTTTTTGGACGTCGTATAAAAGTTGTCCCGCTCCTTAGTATTTCCCCAAACATATAAGGAACCGAGCACCCGTACATACTAGGTGTTTTGCGAAAGCTTACCTAATGGAATAGTCTGCTGCGCTTTTTCCTTTTCCGCCTTCAAACTCGTACCGCTCCTAAGTAGTGTGCCACTCATAAAAGGAAGAGATTACGTATATAACAACGGAGTAGCAATGGGTTGGCTGAAGTTTCGTCTGCGAGTACCTTTTCGTTTTTTGGACGTCGTATAAAAGTTGTCCCGCTCCTTAATATTTCCCCAAACATATAAGGAACCGAGCACCCGTACATACTAGGTTTTTCGCTAAAGCTTACCTAATGGAATTGTCTACTACGCTTTTTTCTTTTCTGCCTTCAAACTCGCACCGCTCCTCAGTAGTTTGCCACTCGTAAAAGGAAGAGTTTCCGTATATAACAACGGAGTAGCCATGGGTTGGCTGAAGTTTCGTCTGCGAGTACCTTTTCGTTTTTTGGACGTCGTATAAAAGTTGTCCCGCTCCTTAATATTTCCCCAAACATATAAGGAACCGAGCACCCGTACATACTAGGTTTTTCGCTAAAGCTTACCTAATGGAATTGTCTACTACGCTTTTTTCTTTTCCGCCTTCAAACTCGCACCGCTCCTCAGTAGTTTGCCACTCATAAAAGGAAGAGATTCCGTACATAACAACGGAGTAGCAATGGGTTGGCTGAAGTTTCGTCTGCGAGTACCTTTTCGTTTTTTGGACGTCGTATAAAAGTTGTCCCGCTCCTTAATATTTCCCCAAACATATAGGGAACCGAGCACCCGTACATACTAGGTGTTTTGCGAAAGCTTACCTAATGGAATTGTCTGCTGCGCTTTTTCCTTTTCCGCCTTCAAACTCGTACCGCTCCTCAGTAGTGTGCCACTTATAAAAGGAAGAGATTACGTATATAACAACGGAGTAGCAATGGGTTGGCTGAAGCTTCGTCTGCGGATACCTTTTCGTTTTTTTGGACGTCGTATAAAAGTAGTCCCGCTCCTTAATATTTCCTCAAACATATAAGGAACCGAGCACCCGTACATACAGGTGTTTCGCGAAAGCTTACCTAATGGAATTGTCTGTTGCGCTTTTTCCTTTTCCGCCTTCAAACTCGTACCGCTCCTCAGTAGTGTGCCACTCATAAAAGGAAGATATTCCGTATATAACAAAGGAGTAGCAATGGGTTGGCTGAAGCTTCGTCTGCGAATACCTTTTCGTTTTTTGGACGTCATATAAAAGTTGTCCCGCTACTTAATACTTCCCCAAACATATAAGGAACCGAGCACCCGTACATACTAGGTGTTTCGCGAAAGCTTACCTAATGGAATTGTCTACTACGCTTTTTTCTTTTCCGCCTTCAAACTCGTACCGCTCCTCATTAGTTTGCTACTCATAAAAGGAAGTTTCCGTATATAACAACGGAGTAGCAATGGGTTGGCTGAAGCTTCGTCTGCGAATACCTTTTCGTTTTTTGGACGTCATATAAAAGTTGTCCCGCTACTTAATACTTCCCCAAACATATAAGGAACCGAGCACCCGTACATACAGGTGTTTCGCGAAAGCTTACCTAATGGAATTGTCTGTTGCGCTTTTTCCTTTTCCGCCTTCAAACTCGTACCGCTCCTCAGTAGTGTGCCACTCATAAAAGGAAGATATTCCGTATATAACAAAGGAGTAGCAATGGGTTGGCTGAAGCTTCGTCTGCGAATACCTTTTCGTTTTTTGGACGTCATATAAAAGTTGTCCCGCTACTTAATACTTCCCCAAACATATAAGGAACCGAGCACCCGTACATACTAGGTGTTTCGCGAAAGCTTACCTAATGGAACTGTCTACTACGCTATTTTCTTTTCCGCCTTCAAACTCGTACCGCTCCTCATTAGTTTGCTACTCATAAAAGGAAGTTTCCGTATATAACAACGGAGTAGCAATGGGTTGGCTGAAGCTTCGTCTGCGGATACCTTTTCGTTTTTTTGGACGTCGTATAAAAGTTGTCCCGCTGCTTAATATTTCCCCAAACATATAAGGAACCGAGCACCCGTACATACTAGGTGTTTCGCGAAAGCTTACCTAATGGAATTGTCTACTACGCTTTTTTCTTTTCCGCCTTCAAACTCGTACCGCTCCTCATTAGTTTGCTACTCATAAAAGGAAGTTTCCGTATATAACAACGGAGTAGCAATGGGTTGGCTGAAGCTTCGTCTGCGAATACCTTTTCGTTTTTTGGACGTCATATAAAAGTTGTCCGCTACTTAATACTTCCCCAAACATATAAGGAACCGAGCACCCGTACGTACTAGGTGTTTCGCTAAAGCTTACCCAATGAAATTGTCTGCTACGCTTTTTTTCTTTTCCGCCTTCAAACTCGTACCGCTCCTCAGTAGTTTGCCACTCATAAAAGGAAGTTTCCGTATATAACAACGGAGTAGCAATGGGTTGGCTGAAGCTTCGTCTGTGGATATCTTTTCGTTTTTTGGACGTCGTATAAAAGTTGTCCCGCTCCTTAATACTTCCCCAAACATATAAGGAACCGAGCACCCGTACGTACTAGGTGTTTCGCGAAAGCTTACCTAATGGAATTGTCTACTACGCTTTTTTTCTTTTCTGCCTTCAAACTCGTACCGCTCCTCAGTAGTTTGCCACTCATAAAAAGAAGAGATTCCGTATATAACAACGGAGTAGCAATGGGTTGGTTGAAGTTTCGTCTGCGAGTACCTTTTCGTTTTTTGGACGTCGTATAAAAGTTGTCCCGCTACTTAATACTTCCCCAAACATATAAGGAACCGAGCACCCGTACGTACTAGGTGTTTCGCTAAAGCTTACCCAATGAAATTTTCTGCTACGCTTTTTTTCTTTTCCGCCTTCAAACTCGTACCGCTCCTCAGTAGTGTGCCACTCATAAAAGGAAGAGATTCCGTATATAACAACGGAGTAGCAACGGGTTGGCTGAAGTTTCGTCTGCGAGTACCTTTTCGTTTTTTGGACGTCGTATAAAAGTTGTCCCGCTCCTTAATATTTCCCCAAACATATAAAGAACCGAGCACCCGTACATACTAGGTTTTTCGCTAAAGCTTACCTAATAGAATTGTCTGCTACGCTTTTTTCTATTCGCCTTCAAACTCGTACCGCTCCTCAGTAGTTTGCCACTCATAAAAGGAACCGTTTCCGTATATAACAACGGAGTAGCAATGGGTTGGCTGAAGCTTCATCTGCGAATACCTTTTCGTTTTTTTGGACGTCGTATAAAAGTTGTCCTGCTCCTTAATATTTCCTCAAACATATAAGGAACCAAGCACCCGTACATACTAGGTGTTTCGCGAAAGCTTACCTAATGAAATTGTCTGCTGCGCTTTTTCCTTTTCCGCCTTCAAACTCGTACTGCTCCTCAGTTGTGTGCCACTCATAAAAGGAAGACATTCCGTATATAACAACGGAGTAGCAATGGGTTGGCTGAAGCTTCGTCTGCGAATATCTTTTCGTTTTTTGGACGTCATATAAAAGTTGTCCCGCTACTTAATACTTCCCCAAACATATAAGGAACCGACCACCCGTACGTACTAGGTGTTTCGCTAAAGCTTACCCAATGAAATTGTCTGCTACGCTTTTTTTTCTTTTCCGCCTTCAAACTCGTACCGCTCCTCAGTAGTTTGCCACTCATAAAAGGAAGTTTCCGTATATAACAATGGAGTAGCAATGGGTTGGCTGAAGCTTCGTCTGTGGATATCTTTTCGTTTTTTGGACGTCGTATAAAAGTTGTCCCGCTCCTTAATACTTCCCCAAACATATAAGGAACCGAGCACCCGTGCGTACTAGGTGTTTCGCGAAAGCTTACCTAATGGAATTGTCTACTACGCTTTTTTCTTTTCCGCCTTCAAACTCGTACCGCTCCTCAGTAGTTTGCCACTCATAAAAGGAAGAGTTTCCGTATATAACAACGGAGTAGCAATGGGTTGGCTGAAGCTTCGTCTGCGAATACCTTTTCGTTTTTTTGGACGTCGTATAAAAGTTGTCCTGCTCCTTAATATTTCCTCAAACATATAAGGAACCGAGCACCCGTACATACTAGGTGTTTCGCGAAAGCTTACCTAATGGAATTGTCTGCTGCGCTTTTTCCTTTTCCGCCTTCAAACTCGTACCGCTCTTTAGTAGTGTGCCACTCATAAAAGGAAGAGATTACGTATATAACAACGGAGTAGCAATGGGTTGGCTGAAGTTTCGTCTGCGAGTACCTTTTCGTTTTTTGGACGTCGTATAAAAGTTGTCCCGCCCCTTAGTATTTCCCCAAACATATAAGGAACCGAGCACCCGTACATACTAGGTGTTTTGCGAAAGCTTACCTAATGGAATTGTCTGCTGCGCTTTTTCCTTTTCCGCCTTCAAACTCGTACCGCTCCTCAGTAGTGTGCCACTCATAAAAGGAAGAGATTACGTATATAACAACGGAGTAGCAATGGGTTGGCTGAAGTTTCGTCTGCGAGTACCTTTTCGTTTTTTGGACGTCGTATAAAAGTTGTCCCGCTATTTAATATTTCCCCAAACATATAAGGAACCGAGCACCCGTACATACTAGGTGTTTTGCGAAAGCTTACCTAATGGAATTGTCTGCTGCGCTTTTTCCTTTTCCGCCTTCAAACTCGTACCGCTCCTCAGTAGTGTGCCACTCATAAAAGGAAGAGATTACGTATATAACAACGGAGTAGCAATGGGTTGGCTGAAGTTTCGTCTGCGAGTACCTTTTCGTTTTTTGGACGTCGTATAAAAGTTGTCCCGCTCCTTAGTATTTCCCCAAACATATAAGGAACCGAGCACCCGTACATACTAGGTGTTTTGCGAAAGCTTACCTAATGGAATAGTCTGCTGCGCTTTTTCCTTTTCCGCCTTCAAACTCGTACCGCTCCTAAGTAGTGTGCCACTCATAAAAGGAAGAGATTACGTATATAACAACGGAGTAGCAATGGGTTGGCTGAAGTTTCGTCTGCGAGTACCTTTTCGTTTTTTGGACGTCGTATAAAAGTTGTCCCGCTCCTTAATATTTCCCCAAACATATAAGGAACCGAGCACCCGTACATACTAGGTTTTTCGCTAAAGCTTACCTAATGGAATTGTCTACTACGCTTTTTTCTTTTCTGCCTTCAAACTCGCACCGCTCCTCAGTAGTTTGCCACTCGTAAAAGGAAGAGTTTCCGTATATAACAACGGAGTAGCCATGGGTTGGCTGAAGTTTCGTCTGCGAGTACCTTTTCGTTTTTTGGACGTCGTATAAAAGTTGTCCCGCTCCTTAATATTTCCCCAAACATATAAGGAACCGAGCACCCGTACATACTAGGTTTTTCGCTAAAGCTTACCTAATGGAATTGTCTACTACGCTTTTTTCTTTTCTGCCTTCAAACTCGCACCGCTCCTCAGTAGTTTGCCACTCATAAAAGGAAGAGTTTCCGTATATAACAACGGAGTAGCAATGGGTTGGCTGAAGTTTCGTCTGCGAGTACCTTTTCGTTTTTTGGACGTCGTATAAAAGTTGTCCCGCTCCTTAATATTTCCCCAAACATATAGGGAACCGAGCACCCGTACATACTAGGTGTTTTGCGAAAGCTTACCTAATGGAATTGTCTGCTGCGCTTTTTCCTTTTCCGCCTTCAAACTCGTACCGCTCCTCAGTAGTGTGCCACTTATAAAAGGAAGAGATTACGTATATAACAACGGAGTAGCAATGGGTTGGCTGAAGCTTCGTCTGCGGATACCTTTTCGTTTTTTTGGACGTCGTATAAAAGTAGTCCCGCTCCTTAATATTTCCTCAAACATATAAGGAACCGAGCACCCGTACATACAGGTGTTTCGCGAAAGCTTACCTAATGGAATTGTCTGTTGCGCTTTTTCCTTTTCCGCCTTCAAACTCGTACCGCTCCTCAGTAGTGTGCCACTCATAAAAGGAAGATATTCCGTATATAACAAAGGAGTAGCAATGGGTTGGCTGAAGCTTCGTCTGCGAATACCTTTTCGTTTTTTGGACGTCATATAAAAGTTGTCCCGCTACTTAATACTTCCCCAAACATATAAGGAACCGAGCACCCGTACATACTAGGTGTTTCGCGAAAGCTTACCTAATGGAATTGTCTACTACGCTTTTTTCTTTTCCGCCTTCAAACTCGTACCGCTCCTCATTAGTTTGCTACTCATAAAAGGAAGTTTCCGTATATAACAACGGAGTAGCAATGGGTTGGCTGAAGCTTCGTCTGCGAATACCTTTTCGTTTTTTGGACGTCATATAAAAGTTGTCCCGCTACTTAATACTTCCCCAAACATATAAGGAACCGAGCACCCGTACATACAGGTGTTTCGCGAAAGCTTACCTAATGGAATTGTCTGTTGCGCTTTTTCCTTTTCCGCCTTCAAACTCGTACCGCTCCTCAGTAGTGTGCCACTCATAAAAGGAAGATATTCCGTATATAACAAAGGAGTAGCAATGGGTTGGCTGAAGCTTCGTCTGCGAATACCTTTTCGTTTTTTGGACGTCATATAAAAGTTGTCCCGCTACTTAATACTTCCCCAAACATATAAGGAACCGAGCACCCGTACATACTAGGTGTTTCGCGAAAGCTTACCTAATGGAATTGTCTACTACGCTATTTTCTTTTCCGCCTTCAAACTCGTACCGCTCCTCATTAGTTTGCTACTCATAAAAGAAGAGATTCCGTATATAACAACGGAGTAGCAATGGGTTGGTTGAAGTTTCGTCTGCGAGTACCTTTTCGTTTTTTGGACGTCGTATAAAAGTTGTCCCGCTACTTAATACTTCCCCAAACATATAAGGAACCGAGCACCCGTACGTACTAGGTGTTTCGCTAAAGCTTACCCAATGAAATTTTCTGCTACGCTTTTTTCTTTTCTGCCTTCAAACTCGCACCGCTCCTCAGTAGTGTGCCACTCATAAAAGGAAGAGTTTCCGTATATAACAACGGAGTAGCAATGGGTTGGCTGAAGTTTGGTCTGCGAGTACCTTTTCGTTTTTTGGACGTCGTATAAAAGTTGTCCCGCTCCTTAATATTTCCCCAAACATATAAGGAACCGAGCACCCGTACATACTAGGTTTTTCGCTAAAGCTTACCTAATGGAATTGTCTACTACGCTTTTTTCTTTTCTGCCTTCAAACTCGCACCGCTCCTCAGTAGTTTGCCACTCATAAAAGGAAGAGTTTCCGTATATAACAACGGAGTAGCAATGGGTTGGCTGAAGCTTCGTCTGCGAATACCTTTTCGTTTTTTTGGACGTCGTATAAAAGTTGTCCTGCTCCTTAATATTTCCTCAAACATATAAGGAACCGAGCACCCGTACATACTAGGTGTTTCGCGAAAGCTTACCTAATGGAATTGTCTGCAGCGCTTTTTCCTTTTCCGCCTTCAAACTCGTACTGCTCTTTAGTAGTGTGCCACTCATAAAAGGAAGAGATTCCGTATATAACAACGGAGTAGCAATGGGTTGGCTGAACTTTCGTCTGCGAGTACCTTTTCGTTTTTTGGACGTCGTATAAAAGTTGTCCCGCTCCTTAGTATTTCCCCAAACATATAAGGAACCGAGCACCCCTACATACTAGGTTTTTCGCTAAAGCTTACCTAATAGAATTGTCTACTACGCTTTTTTTCTTTTCCGCCTTCAAATTCGTACCGCTCCTCATTAGTTTGCCACTCATAAAAGGAACCCTTTGCGTATATAACAACGTAGTAGCAGTGGGTTGGCTGAAGCTTCGTCTGCGAATACATTTTCGTTTTTTGGACGTCGTATAAAAGTTGTCCCGCTCCTTAACACTTCCCCAAACATATAAGTAACCGAGTACCCGTACGTACTAGGTGTTTCGCTAAAGCTTACCCAATGGAATTGTCTGCTACGCTTTTTTCTTTTCCGCCTTCAAACTCGTACCGCTCCTCATTAGTTTGCCACTCATAAAAGGAAGAGATCCCGTATATAACAACGGAGTAGCAATGGGTTGGTTGAATCTTCGTCTGCGAGTACCTTTTCGTTTTTTGGACGTCGTATAAAAGTTGTCCTGCTCCTTAATATTTCCTCAAACATATAAGGACCCGAGCACCCGTACATACTAGGTGTTTCCCGAAAGCTTACCTAATGGAATTGTCTGCTACGCTTTTTTCTTTTCGCCTTCAAACTCGTACCGCTCCTCAGTAGTTTGCCACTCATAAAAGGAAGAGTTTCCGTATATAACAACGGAGTAGCAATGGGTTTGCTGAAGCTTCTTCTGCGAATACCTTTTCGTTTTTTGGACGTCGTATAAAAGTTGTCCCACTCCTTAATATTTCCCCAAACATATAAGGAACCGAGCACCCGTACTTACCAGGTGTTTCGCGAAAGCTTATCTAATGGAATTGTCTACTACGTTTTTTTTCTTTTCCGCCTTCGAACTCGTACCGCTTCTCAGTAGTTTGCCACTCATAAAAGGAAGAGATCCCGTATATAACAACGGAGTAGCAATGGGTTGGGTGAAGCTTCGTCTGCGAGTACCTTTTCGTTTGTTGGACGTCGTATAAAAGTTGTCCCGCTCCTTAATATTTCCTCAAAAATATAAGGAACCCGGCACCCGTACATACTAGGTGTTTCGCGAAAGCTTACCTAATAGAATTGTCTGCTACGCTTTTTTCTTTTCTGCCTTCAAACTCGTACCGCTCCTCAGTAGTTTGCCACTCATTAAAGGAAGAGTTTCCGTATATAACAACGGAGTCGCAATGGGTTGGTTGAAGCTTCGTCTGCGAATACATTTTCGTTTTTTGGACGTCGTATAAAAGTTGTCCCACTCCTTAATATTTCCCCAAACATATAAGGAACCGAGCACCCGTACGTACTAGGTGTTTCGCGAAAGCTTATCTAATGAAATTGTCTGCTACGCTTTTTTCTTTTCGCCTTCAAACTCGTACCGCTCCTCAGTAGTTTGCCACTCATAAAAGAGAGAGATCCCGTATATAACAACGGAGTAGCAATGGGTTGGTTGAAGCTTCGTCTGCGAATACATTTTCGTTTTTTGGACGTCGTATAAAAGTTGTCCCGCTCATTAATACTTCCCCAAACATATAAGAAACCGAGTACCCGTACGTACTAGGTGTTTCGCTAAAGCTTACCCAATGGAATTGTCTGCTACGCTTTTTTCTTTTCCGCCTTCAAACTCGTACCGCTCCTCATTAGTTTGCCACTCATAAAAGGAAGAGATTCCGTATATAACAACGTAGTAGCAGTGGGTTGGCTGAAGCTTCGTCTGCGAATACCTTTTCGTTTTTTGGACGTCGTATAAAAAATGTCCCGCTCCTTAATACTTCCCCAAACATATAAGGAACCGAGTACCCGTACGTACTAGGTGTTTCGCTAAAGCTTACCCAATGGAATTGTCTGCTACGCTTTTTTCTTTTCCGCCTTCAAACTCGCACCGCTCCTCAGTAGTTTGCCAATCATAAAAGGAAGAGATCCCGTATATAACAACGGAGTAGCAATGGGTTGGTTGAAGCTTCGTCTGCGAGTACCTTTTCGTTTTTTGGACGTCGTATAAAAGTTGTCCCGCTCCTTAATATTTCCTCAAACATATAAGGACCCGAGCACCCGTACATACTAGGTGTTTCCTGAAAGCTTACCTAATGGAATTGTCTGCTACGCTTTTTTCTTTTCGCCTTCAAACTCGTACCGCTCCTCAGTAGTTTGCCACTCATAAAAGGAAGAGTTTCCGTATATAACAACGGAGTAGCAATGGGTTTGCTGAAGCTTCTTCTGCAAATACCTTTTCGTTGTTTGGACGTCGTATAAAAGTTGTCCCTCTCCGTAATATTTCCCCAAACATATAAGGAACCGACCACCCGTACATACTAGGTGTTTCGCGAAAGCTTATCTAATGGAATTGTCTGCTACGCTTTTTTCTTTTCGCCTTCAAACTCGTACCGCTCCTCAGTAGTTTGCCATTCATAAAAGGAAGAGATCCCGTATATAACAAAGGAGTAGCAATGGGTTGGTTGAAGCTTCGTCTGCGAGTACCTTTTCGTTTTTTGGACGTCGTATAAAAGTTGTCCCGCTCCTTAATATTTCTCCAAACATATAAGGAACCGAGCACCCGTACGTTCTAAGTGTTTCGCGAAAGCTTATCTAATGGAATTGTCTGCTACGCTTTTTTCTTTTCGCCTTCAAACTCGTACCGCTCCTCAGTAGTTTGCCACTCATAAAAGGAAGAGATCCCGTATATAACAACGGAGTAGCAACGGGTTGGCTGAAGCTTCGTCTGCGAATACCTTTTCGTTTTTTTGGACGTCGTATAAAAGTTGTCCTGCTCCTTAATACTTCCCCAAACATATAAGGAACCGAGCACCCGTACGTACTAGGTGTTTCGCGAAAGCTTACCTAATGGAATTGTCTACTACGCTTTTTTCTTTTCGCCTTCAAACTCGTACCGCTCCTCAGTAGTTTGCCATTCATAAAAGGAAGAGATCCCGTATATAACAACGGAGTAGCAATGGGTTGGTTGAAGCTTCGTCTGCGAGTACCTTTTCGTTTTTTGGACGTCGTATAAAAGTTGTCCCGCTCCTTAATATTTCCCCAAACATATAAGGAACCGACCACCCGTACATTCTTAGGTGTTTCGCGAAAGCTTATCTAATGGAATTGTCTGCTACGCTTTTTTCTTTTCGCCTTCAAACTCGTACCGCTCCTCAGTAGTTTGCCACTCATAAAAGGAAGAGATCCCGTATATAACAACGGAGTAGCAATGGGTTGGTTGAAGCTTCGTCTGCGAATACATTTTCGTTTTTTGGACGTCGTATAAAAGTTGTCCCGCTCCTTAATACTTCCCCAAACATATAAGGAACCGAGCACCCGTACGTACCAGGTGTTTCGCGAAAGCTTACCTAATGGAATTGTCTACTACGCTTTTTTCTTTTCCGCCTTCAAACTCGTACCGCTCCTCAGTAGTTTGCCACTCATAAAAGGAAGAGTTTCCGTATATAACAACGGAGTAGCAACGGGTTGGCTGAAGCTTCGTCTGCGAATACCTTTTCGTTTTTTTGGACGTCGTATAAAAGTTGTCCTGCTCCTTAATATTTCCTCAAACATATAAGGAACCGAGCACCCGTACATACTAGGTGTTTCGCGAAAGCTTACCTAATGGAATTTTCTGCTGCGCTTTCTCCTTTTCCGCCTTCAAACTCGTACCGCTCCTCAGTAGTGTGCCACTCATAAAAGGAAGAGATTCCGTATATAACAACGGACTAGCAATGGGTTGGCTGAAGTTTCGTCTGCGAGTACCTTTTCGTTTTTTGGACGTCGTATAAAAGTTGTCCCGCTCCTTAATATTTCCCCAAACATATAAGGAACCGAGCACCCGTACATACTAGGTTTTTCGTTAAAGCTTACCTAAAAGATTTGTCTGCTACGCTTTTTTCTATTCGCCTTCAAACTCGTACCGCTCCTCAGTAGTTTGCCACTCATAAAAGGAAGAGTTTCCGTATATAACAACGGAGTAGCAATGGGTTGGCTGAAGTTTCGTCTGCCAGTACCTTTTCGTTTTTTGGACGTCGTATAAAAGTTGTCCCGCTACTTAATACTTCCCCAAACATATAAGGAACCGAGCACCCGTACGTACTAGGTGTTTCGCTTAAGCTTACCCAATGAAATTTTCTGCTACGCTTTTTTTCTTTTCCGCCTTCAAACTCGTACCGCTCCTCAGTAGTGTGTCACTCATAAAAGGAAGAAATTCCGTATATAACAACGGAGTAGCAACGGGTTGGCTGAAGTTTCGTCTGCGAGTACCTTTTCGTTTTTTGGACGTCGTATAAAAGTTGTCCCGCTCCTTAATATTTCCACAAACATATAAGGAACCGAGCACCCGTACATACTAGGTTTTTCGCTAAAGCTTACCTAATAGAATTCTCTGCTACGCTTTTTTGTATTCGCCTACAAACTCGTACCGCTCCTGAGTAGTTTACCACTCATAAAAGGAACCGTTTCCGTATATAACAACGGAGTAGCAATGCGTTGGCTGAAGCTTCGTCTGCGAATACCTTTTCGTTTTTTTGGACGTCGTATAAAAGTTGTCCTGCTCCTTAATATTTCCTCAAACATATAAGGAACCGAGCACCCGTACATACTAGGTGTTTCGCGAAAGCTTACCTAATGGAATTGTCTGCTGCGCTTTTTCCTTTTCCGCCTTCAAACTCGTACCGCTCCTCAGTAGTGTGCCACTCATAAAAGGAAGAGATTCCGTATATAACAACGGAGTAGCAATGGGTTGGCTGAAGCTTCGTCTGCGAATACCTTTTCGTTTTTTGGACGTCATATAAAAGTTGTCCCGCTACTTAATACTTCCCCAAACATATAAGGAACCGAGCACCCGTACGTACTAGGTGTTTCGCTAAAGCTTACCCAATGAAATTGTCTGCTACGCTTTTTTTTCTTTTCCGCCTTCAAACTCGTACCGCTCTTCAGTAGTTTGCCACTCATAAAAGGAAGTTTCCGTATATAACAACGGAGTAGCAATGGGTTGGCTGAAGCTTCCTCTGTGGATATCTTTTCGTTTTTTGGACGTCGTATAAAAGTTGTCCCGCTCCTTAATACTTCCCCAAACATATAAGGAACCGAGCACCCGTACGTACTAGGTGTTTCGCGAAAGCTTACCTAATGGAATTGTCTACTACGCTTTTTTCTTTTCCGCCTTCAAACTCGTACCGCTCCTCAGTAGTTTGCCACTCATAAAAGGAAGAGTTTCCGTATATAACAACGGAGTAGCAATGGGTTGGCTGAAGCTTCGTCTGCGAATACCTTTTCGTTTTTTTGGACGTCGTATAAAAGTTGTCCTGCTCCTTAATATTTCCTCAAACCTATAAGGAACCGAGCACCCGTACATACTAGGTGTTTCGCGAAAGCTTACCTAATGGAATTGTCTGCTGCGCTTTTTCCTTTTCCGCCTTCAAACTCGTACCGCTCCTCAGTAGTGTGCCACTCATAAAAGGAAGAGATTCCGTATATAACAACGGAGTAGCAATGTGTTGGCTGAAGTTTCGTCTGCGAGTACCTTTTCGTTTTTTGGACGTCGTATAAAAGTTGTCCCGCTCCTTAATATTTCCCCAAACATATAAGGAACCGAGCACCCGTACATACTAGGTTTTTCGCTAAAGCTTACCTAATGGAATTGTCTACTACGCTTTTTCCTTTTCCGCCTTCAAACTCGTACCGCTCCTCAGTAGTGTGCCACTCATAAAAGGAAGAGATTCCGTATATAACAACGGAGTAGCAATGTGTTGGCTGAAGTTTCGTCTGCGAGTACCTTTTCGTTTTTTGGACGTCGTATAAAAGTTGTCCCGCTCCTTAGTATTTCCCCAAACATATAAGGAACCGAGCACCCTTGCATACTAGGTTTTTCGCTAAAGCTTACCTAATAGAATTGTCTGCTACGCTTTTTTCTATTCGCCTTCAAACTCGTACCGCTCCTCAGTAGTTTGCCACTCATAAAAGGAACCGTTTCAGTATATAACAACGGAGTAGCAATGGGTTGGCTGAAGCTTCATCTGCGAATACCTTTTCGTTTTTTGGACGTCGTATAAAAGTTGTCCCGCTCCTTAATATTTCCCCAAACATATAAGAAACCAAGCACCCGTACTTACTAGGTGTTTCGCTAAAGCTTACCTAATGGAATTGTCTACTACGCTTTTTTTCTTTTCCGCCTTCAAATTCGTACCGCTCCTCATTAGTTTGCCACTCATAAAAGGAACCCTTTCCGTATATAACAACGTAGTAGCAGTGGGTTGGCTGAAGCTTCGTCTGCGAATACATTTTCGTTTTTTGGACGTCGTATAAAAGTTGTCCCGCTCCTTAACACTTCCCCAAACATATAAGTAACCGAGTACCCGTACGTACTAGGTGTTTCGCTAAAGCTTACCCAATGGAATTGTCTGCTACGCTTTTTTCTTTTCCGCCTTCAAACTCGTACCGCTCCTCAGTAGTTTGCCACTCATAAAAGCAAGAGTTTCCGTATATAACAACGGAGTAGCAATGGGTTCGCTGAAGCTTCGTCTGCGAATACCTTTTCGTTTTTTGGACGTCGTATAAAAGTTGTCCCGCTCCTTAATATTTCCCCAAACATATAAGAAACCGAGCACCCGTACTTACTAGGTGTTTCGCTAAAGCTTACCTAATGGAATTGTCTACTACGCTTTTTTTCTTTTCCGCCTTCAAATTCGTACCGCTCCTCATTAGTTTGCCACTCATAAAAGGAACCCTTTCCGTATATAACAACGTAGTAGCAGTGGGTTGGCTGAAGCTTCGTCTGCGAATACCTTTTCGTTTTTTTGGACGTCGTATAAAAGTTGTCCTGCTCCTTAATACTTCCCCAAACATATAAGGAACCGAGCACCCGTACGTACTAGGTGTTTCGCGAAAGCTTACCTAATGGAATTGTCTACTACGCTTTTTTCTTTTCGCCTTCAAACTCGTACCGCTCCTCAGTAGTTTGCCATTCATAAAAGGAAGAGATCCCGTATATAACAACGGAGTAGCAATGGGTTGGTTGAAGCTTCGTCTGCGAGTACCTTTTCGTTTTTTGGACGTCGTATAAAAGTTGTCCCGCTCCTTAATATTTCCCCAAACATATAAGGAACCGACCACCCGTACGTTCTAGGTGTTTCGCGAAAGCTTATCTAATGGAATTGTCTGCTACGCTTTTTTCTTTTCGCCTTCAAACTCGTACCGCTCCTCAGTAGTTTGCCACTCATAAAAGGAAGAGATCCCGTATATAACAACCGAGTAGCAATGGGTTGGTTGAAGCTTCGTCTGCGAATACATTTTCGTTTTTTGGACGTCGTATAAAAGTTGTCCCGCCCCTTAATACTTCCCCAAACATATAAGGAACCGAGCACCCGTACGTACTAGGTGTTTCGCGAAAGCTTACCTAATGGAATTGTCTACTACGCTTTTTTCTTTTCCGCCTTCAAACTCGTACCGCTCCTCAGTAGTTTGCCACTCATAAAAGGAAGAGTTTCCGTATATAACAACGGAGTAGCAACGGGTTGGCTGAAGCTTCGTCTGCGAATACCTTTTCGTTTTTTTGGACGTCGTATAAAAGTTGTCCCGCTCCTTAATA
Source organism: Haemaphysalis longicornis (assembly GCF_048455015.1). Lineage (NCBI taxonomy): Eukaryota > Metazoa > Arthropoda > Arachnida > Ixodida > Ixodidae > Haemaphysalis > Haemaphysalis longicornis. Next base: position 27,634,975 of record NW_027526295.1, on the reverse strand, counting down.
TTTCCCCAAAAATATAAGGAACCGAGCACCCGTACATACTAGGTTTTTCGCTAAAGCTTACCTAATAGAATTGTCTGCTACGCTTTTTTCTATTCGCCTTCAAACTCGTACCGCTCCTCAGTAGTTTTTTTCGTTTTTTTGGACGTCGTATAAAAGTTGTCCTGCTCCTTAATATTTCCCCAAAAATATAAGGAACCGAGCACCCGTACATACTAAGTTTTTCGCTAAAGCTTACCTAATAGAATTGTCTGCTACGCTTTTTTCTATTCGCCTTCAAACTCGTACCGCTCCTCAGTAGTTTGCCACTCATAAAAGGAACCGTTTCCGTATATAACAACGGAGTAGATATGGGTTGGCTGAAGCTTCGTCTGCGAATACCTTTTCGTTTTTTGGACGTCGTATGAAAGTTGTCCCGCTCCTTAATATTTCCCCAAACATATAAGAAACCGAGCACCCGTACATACTAGGTGTTTCGCGAAATTACCTAATGGAATTGTCTACTACGCTTTTTTTTTCCGCCTTCAAACTCGCACCGCTCCTCAGTAGTTTGCCACTCATAAAAGGAAGAGTTTCCGTATATAACAACGGAGTAGCAATGGGTTGGCTGAAGCTTCGTCTGCGAATACCTTTTCGTTTTTTTGGACGTCGTATAAAAGTTGTCCTGCTCCTTAATATTTCCCCAAACATATAAGAAACCGAGCACCCGTACATACCAGGTGTTTCCCGAAAGCTTACCTAATGGAATTGTCTGCTGCGCTTTTTCCTTTTCCGCCTTCAAACTCGTACCGCTCCTCAGTAGTGTGCCACTCATAAAAGGAAGAGATTCCGTATATAACAACGGAGTAGCAATGGGTTGGCTGAAGTTTCGTCTGCGAGTACCTTTTCGTTTTTTGGACGTCGTATAAAAGTTGTCCCGCTCCTTAATATTTCCCCAAACATATAAGGAACCGAGCACCCGTACATGCTAGGTTTTTCGCTAAAGCTTACCTAATAGAATTGTCTGCTACGCTTTTTTCTATTCGCCTTCAAACTCGTACCGCTCCTCAGTAGTTTGCCACTCATAAAAGGAACCGTTTCCGTATATAACAACGGAGTAGCAACGGGTTGGCTGAAGCTTCGTCTGCGAATACCTTTTCGTTTTTTGGACGTCGTATAAAAGTTGTCCCGCTCCTTAATATTTTCCCAAACATATAAGAAACCGAGCACCCGTACATACTAAGTGTTTCGCGAAATTACCTAATGGAATTGTCTACTACGCTTTTTTTCTTTTCCGCCTTCAAACTCGTACCGCTCCTCAGTAGTTTGCCACTCATAAAAGGAAGAGTTTCCGTATATAACAACGGAGTAGCAATGGGTTGGCTGAAGCTTCGTCTGCGAATACCTTTTCGTTTTTTTGGACGTCGTATAAAAGTTGTCCTGCTCCTTAATATTTCCCCAAACATATAAGAAACCGAGCACCCGTACATACTAGGTGTTTCGCGAAAGCTTATCTAATGGAATTGTCTGCTACGCTTTTTTTCTTTTCGCCTTCAAACTCGTACCGCTCCTCAGTAGTTTGCCATTCATAAAAGGAAGAGATCCCGTATATAACAACGGAGTAGCAATGGGTTGGTTGAAGCTTCGTCTGCGAGTACCTTTTCGTTTTTTGGACGTCGTATAAAAGTTGTCCCGCTCCTTAATATTTCCCCAAAAATATAAGGAACCGAGCACCCGTACGTTCTAGGTGTTTCGCGAAAGCTTATCTAATGGAATTGTCTGCTACGCTTTTTTCTTTTCGCCTTCAAACTCGTACCGCTCCTCAGTAGTTTGCCACTCATAAAAGGAAGAGATCCCGTATATAACAACGGAGTAGCAACGGGTTGGCTGAAGCTTCGTCTGCGAATACCTTTTCGTTTTTTTGGACGTCGTATAAAAGTTGTCCTGCTCCTTAATACTTCCCCAAACATATAAGGAACCGAGCACCCGTACGTACTAGGTGTTTCGCGAAAGCTTACCTAATGGAATTGTCTACTACGCTTTTTTCTTTTCGCCTTCAAACTCGTACCGCTCCTCAGTAGTTTGCCATTCATAAAAGGAAGAGATCCCGTATATAACAACGGAGTAGCAATGGGTTGGTTGAAGCTTCGTCTGCGAGTACCTTTTCGTTTTTTGGACGTCGTATAAAAGTTGTCCCGCTCCTTAATATTTCCCCAAACATATAAGGAACCGACCACCCGTACGTTCTTAGGTGTTTCGCGAAAGCTTATCTAATGGAATTGTCTGCTACGCTTTTTTCTTTTCGCCTTCAAACTCGTACCGCTCCTCAGTAGTTTGCCACTCATAAAAGGAAGAGATCCCGTATATAACAACGGAGTAGCAATGGGTTGGTTGAAGCTTCGTCTGCGAATACATTTTCGTTTTTTGGACGTCGTATAAAAGTTGTCCCGCTCCTTAATACTTCCCCAAACATATAAGGAACAGAGCACCCGTACGTACTAGGTGTTTCGCGAAAGCTTACCTAATGGAATTGTCTACTATGCTTTTTTCTTTTCCGCCTTCAAACTCGTACCGCTCCTCAGTAGTTTGCCACTCATAAAAGGAAGAGTTTCCGTATATAACAACGGAGTAGCAACGGGTTGGCTGAAGCTTCGTCTGCGAATACCTTTTCGTTTTTTTGGACGTCGTATAAAAGTTGTCCTGCTCTTTAATATTTCCTCAAACATATAAGGAACCGAGCACCCGTACATACTAGGTGTTTCGCGAAAGCTTACCTAATGGAATTTTCTGCTGCGCTTTCTCCTTTTCCGCCTTCAAACTCGTACCGCTCCTCAGTAGTGTGCCACTCATAAAAGGAAGAGATTCCGTATATAACAACGGAGTAGCAATGGGTTGGCTGAAATTTCGTCTGCGAGTACCTTTTCGTTTTTTGGACGTCGTATAAAAGTTGTCCCGCTCCTTAATATTTCCCCAAACATATAAGGAACCGAGCACCCGTACATACTAGGTTTTTCGTTAAACCTTACCTAAAAGATTTGTCTGCTACGCTTTTTTCTATTCGCCTTCAAACTCGTACCGCTCCTCAGTAGTTTGCCACTCATAAAAGGAAGAGTTTCCGTATATAACAACGGAGTAGCAATGGGTTGGCTGAAGTTTCGTCTGCGAGTACCTTTTCGTTTTTTTGACGTCGTATAAAAGTTGTCCCGCTACTTAATACTTCCCCAAACATATAAGGAACCGAGCACCCGTACGTACTAGGTGTTTCGCTTAAGCTTACCCAATGAAATTTTCTGCTACGCTTTTTTTCTTTTCCGCCTTCAAACTCGTACCGCTCCTCAGTAGTGTGTCACTCATAAAAGGAAGAGATTCCGTATATAACAACGGAGTAGCAACGGGTTGGCTGAAGTTTCATCTGCGAGTACCTTTTCGTTTTTTGGACGTCGTATAAAAGTTGTCCCGCTCCTTAATATTTCCCCAAACATATAAGGAACCGAGCACCCGTACATACTAGGTTTTTCGCTAAAGCTTACCTAATAGAATTCTCTGCTACGCTTTTTTCTATTCGCCTTCAAACTCGTACCGCTCCTGAGTAGTTTACCACTCATAAAAGGAACCGTTTCCGTATATAACAACGGAGTAGCAATGCGTTAGCTGAAGCTTCGTCTGCGAATACCTTTTCGTTTTTTTGGACGTCGTATAAAAGTTGTCCTGCTCCTTAATATTTCCTCAAACATATAAGGAACCGAGCACCCGTACATACTAGGTGTTTCGCGAAAGCTTACCTAATGGAATTGTCTGCTGCGCTTTTTCCTTTTCCGCCTTCAAACTCGTACCGCTCCTCAGTAGTGTGCCACTCATAAAAGGAAGAGATTCCGTATATAACAACGGAGTAGCAATGGGTTGGCTGAAGCTTCGTCTGCGAATACCTTTTCGTTTTTTGGACGTCATATAAAAGTTGTCCCGCTACTTAATACTTCCCCAAACATATAAGGAACCGAGCACCCGTACGTACTAGGTGTTTCGCTAAAGCTTACCCAATGAAATTGTCTGCTACGCTTTTTTTTCTTTTCCGCCTTCAAACTCGTACCGCTCCTCAGTAGTTTGCCACTCATAAAAGGAAGTTTCCGTATATAACAACGGAGTAGCAATGGGTTGGCTGAAGCTTCGTCTGTGGATATCTTTTCGTTTCTTGGACGTCGTATAAAAGTTGTCCCGCTCCTTAATACTTCCCCAAACATATAAGGAACCGAGCACCCGTACGTACTAGGTGTTTCGCGAAAGCTTACCTAATGGAATTGTCTACTACGCTTTTTTCTTTTCCGCCTTCAAACTCGTACCGCTCCTCAGTAGTTTGCCACTCATAAAAGGAAGAGTTTCCGTATATAACAACGGAGTAGCAATGGGTTGGCTGAAGCTTCGTCTGCGAATACCTTTTCGTTTTTTTGGACGTCGTATAAAAGTTGTCCTGCTCCTTAATATTTCCTCAAACCTATAAGGAACCGAGCACCCGTACATACTAGGTGTTTCGCGAAAGCTTACCTAATGAAATTGTCTGCTGCGCTTTTTCCTTTTCCGCCTTCAAACTCGTACCGCTCCTCAGTAGTGTGCCACTCATAAAAGGAAGAGATTCCGTATATAACAACGGAGTAGCAATGTGTTGGCTGAAGTTTCGTCTGCGAGTACCTTTTCGTTTTTTGGACGTCGTATAAAAGTTGTCCCGCTCCTTAATATTTCCCCAAACATATAAGGAACCGAGCACCCGTACATACTAGGTTTTTCGCTAAAGCTTACCTAATGGAATTGTCTACTACGCTTTTTTCTTTTCCGCCTTCAAACTCGTACCGCTCCTCAGTAGTTTGCCACTCATAAAAGGAAGAGTTTCCGTATATAACAACGGAGTAGCAATGGGTTGGCTGAAGCTTCGTCTGCGAATACCTTTTCGTTTTTTTGGACGTCGTATAAAAGTTGTCCTGCTCCTTAATATTTCCTCAAACATATAAGGAACCGAGCACCCGTACATTCTAGGTGTTTCGCGAAAGCTTACCTAATGGAATTGTCTGCTGTGCTTTTTCCTTTTCCGCCTTCAAACTCGTACCGCTCCTCAGTAGTGTGCCACTCATAAAAGGAAGAGATTCCGTATATAACAACGGAGTAGCAATGTGTTGGCTGAAGTTTCGTCTGCGAGTACCTTTTCGTTTTTTGGACGTCGTATAAAAGTTCTCCCGCTCCTTAGTATTTCCCCAAACATATAAGGAACCGAGCACTCGTACATACTAGGTTTTTCGCTAAAGCTTACCTAATAGAATTGTCTGCTACGCTTTTTTCTATTCGCCTTCAAACTCGTACCGCTCCTCAGTAGTTTGCCACTCATAAAAGGAACCGTTTCAGTATATAACAACGGAGTAGCAATGGGTTGGCTGAAGCTTCAACTGCGAATACCTTTTCGTTTTTTGGACGTCGTATAAAAGTTGTCCCGCTCCTTAATATTTCCCCAAACATATAAGAAACCGAGCACCCGTACTTACTAGGTGTTTCGCTAAAGCTTACCTAATGGAATTGTCTACTACGCTTTTTTTCTTTTCCGCCTTCAAATTCGTACCGCTCCTCATTAGTTTGCCACTCATAAAAGGAACCCTTTCCGTATATAACAACGTAGTAGCAGTGGGTTTGCTGAAGCTTCGTCTGCGAATACATTTTCGTTTTTTGGACGTCGTATAAAAGTTGTCCCGCTCCTTAACACTTCCCCAAACATATAAGTAACCGAGTACCTGTATGTACTAGGTGTTTCGCTAAAGCTTACCCAATGGAATTGTCTGCTACGCTTTTTTCTTTTCCGCCTTCAAACTCGTACCGCTCCTCATTAGTTTGCCACTCATAAAAGCAAGAGTTTCCGTATATAACAACGGAGTAGCAATGGGTTCGCTGAAGCTTCGTCTGCGAATACCTTGTCGTTTTTTGGACGTCGTATAAAAGTTGTCCCGCTCCTTAATATTTCCCCAAACATATAAGAAACCGAGCACCCGTACTTACTAGGTGTTTCGCTAAAGCTTACCTATTGGAATTGTCTACTACGCTTTTTTTCTTTTCCGCCTTCAAATTCGTACCGCTCCTCATTAGTTTGCCACTCATAAAAGGAACCCTTTCCGTATATAACAACGTAGTAGCAGTGGGTTGGCTGAAGCTTCGTCTGCGAATACATTTTCGTTTTTTGGACGTCGTATAAAAGTTGTCCCGCTCCTTAACACTTCCCCAAACATATAAGTAACCGAGTACCCGTACGTACTAGGTGTTCCGCTAAAGCTTACCCAATGGAATTGTCTGCTACGCTTTTTTCTTTTCCGCCTTCAAACTCGTACCGCTCCTCAGTAGTTTGCCACTCATAAAAGAAAGAGATCCCGTATATAACAACGGAGTAGCAATGGGTTGGTTGAAGCTTCGTCTGCGAATACATTTTCGTTTTTTGGACGTCGTATAAAAGTTGTCCCGCTCCTTAATATTTTCCCAAACATATAAGAAACCGAGCACCCGTACATACTAGGTGTTTCGCGAAATTACCTAATGGAATTGTCTACTACGCTTTTTTTCTTTTCCGCCTTCAAACTCGTACCGCTCCTCAGTAGTTTGCCACTCATAAAAGGAAGAGTTTCCGTATATAACAACGGAGTAGCAATGGGTTGGCTGAAGCTTCGTCTGCGAATACCTTTTCGTTTTTTTGGACGTCGTATAAAAGTTGTCCTGCTCCTTAATATTTCCCCAAACATATAAGAAACCGAGCACCCGTACATACTAGGTGTTTCGCGAAAGCTTATCTAATGGAATTGTCTGCTACGCTTTTTTTCTTTTCGCCTTCAAACTCGTACCGCTCCTCAGTAGTTTGCCATTCATAAAAGGAAGAGATCCCGTATATAACAACGGAGTAGCAATGGGTTGGTTGAAGCTTCGTCTGCGAGTACCTTTTCGTTTTTTGGACGTCGTATAAAAGTTGTCCCGCTCCTTAATATTTCCCCAAAAATATAAGGAACCGAGCACCCGTACGTTCTAGGTGTTTCGCGAAAGCTTATCTAATGGAATTGTCTGCTACGCTTTTTTCTTTTCGCCTTCAAACTCGTACCGCTCCTCAGTAGTTTGCCACTCATAAAAGGAAGAGATCCCGTATATAACAACGGAGTAGCAACGGGTTGGCTGAAGCTTCGTCTGCGAATACCTTTTCGTTTTTTTGGACGTCGTATAAAAGTTGTCCTGCTCCTTAATACTTCCCCAAACATATAAGGAACCGAGCACCCGTACGTACTAGGTGTTTCGCGAAAGCTTACCTAATGGAATTGTCTACTACGCTTTTTTCTATTCGCCTTCAAACTCGTACCGCTCCTCAGTAGTTTGCCACTCATAAAAGGAACCGTTTCAGTATATAACAACGGAGTAGCAATGGGTTGGCTGAAGCTTCAACTGCGAATACCTTTTCGTTTTTTGGACGTCGTATAAAAGTTGTCCCGCTCCTTAATATTTCCCCAAACATATAAGAAACCGAGCACCCGTACTTACTAGGTGTTTCGCTAAAGCTTACCTAATGGAATTGTCTACTACGCTTTTTTTCTTTTCCGCCTTCAAATTCGTACCGCTCCTCATTAGTTTGCCACTCATAAAAGGAACCCTTTCCGTATATAACAACGTAGTAGCAGTGGGTTGGCTGAAGCTTCGTCTGCGAATACATTTTCGTTTTTTGGACGTCGTATAAAAGTTGTCCCGCTCCTTAACACTTCCCCAAACATATAAGTAACCGAGTACCCGTACGTACTAGGTGTTTCGCTAAAGCTTACCCAATGGAATTGTCTGCTACGCTTTTTTCTTTTCCGCCTTCAAACTCGTACCGCTCCTCATTAGTTTGCCACTCATAAAAGCAAGAGTTTCCGTATATAACAACGGAGTAGCAATGGGTTCGCTGAAGCTTCGTCTGCGAATACCTTGTCGTTTTTTGGACGTCGTATAAAAGTTGTCCCGCTCCTTAATATTTCCCCAAACATATAAGAAACCGAGCACCCGTATTTACTAGGTGTTTCGCTAAAGCTTACCTAATGGAATTGTCTACTACGCTTTTTTTCTTTTCCGCCTTCAAATTCGTACCGCTCCTAATTAGTTTGCCACTCATAAAAGGAACCCTTTCCGTATATAACAACGTAGTAGCAGTGGGTTGGCTGAAGCTTCGTCTGCGAATACATTTTCGTTTTTTGGACGTCGTATAAAAGTTGTCCCGCTCCTTAACACTTCCCCAAACATATAAGTAACCGAGTACCCGTACGTACTAGGTGTTCCGCTAAAGCTTACCCAATGGAATTGTCTGCTACGCTTTTTTCTTTTCCGCCTTCAAACTCGTACCGCTCCTCAGTAGTTTGCCACTCATAAAAGAAAGAGATCCCGTATATAACAACGGAGTAGCAATGGGTTGGTTGAAGCTTCGTCTGCGAATACATTTTCGTTTTTTGGACGTCGTATAAAAGTTGTCCCGCTCCTTAATATTTTCCCAAACATATAAGAAACCGAGCACCCGTACATACTAGGTGTTTCGCGAAATTACCTAATGGAATTGTCTACTACGCTTTTTTTCTTTTCCGCCTTCAAACTCGTACCGCTCCTCAGTAGTTTGCCACTCATAAAAGGAAGAGTTTCCGTATATAACAACGGAGTAGCAATGGGTTGGCTGAAGCTTCGTCTGCGAATACCTTTTCGTTTTTTTGGACGTCGTATAAAAGTTGTCCTGCTCCTTAATATTTCCCCAAACATATAAGAAACCGAGCACCCGTACATACTAGGTGTTTCGCGAAAGCTTATCTAATGGAATTGTCTGCTACGCTTTTTTTCTTTTCGCCTTCAAACTCGTACCGCTCCTCAGTAGTTTGCCATTCATAAAAGGAAGAGATCCCGTATATAACAACGGAGTAGCAATGGGTTGGTTGAAGCTTCGTCTGCGAGTACCTTTTCGTTTTTTGGACGTCGTATAAAAGTTGTCCCGCTCCTTAATATTTCCCCAAAAATATAAGGAACCGAGCACCCGTACGTTCTAGGTGTTTCGCGAAAGCTTATCTAATGGAATTGTCTGCTACGCTTTTTTCTTTTCGCCTTCAAACTCGTACCGCTCCTCAGTAGTTTGCCACTCATAAAAGGAAGAGATCCCGTATATAACAACGGAGTAGCAACGGGTTGGCTGAAGCTTCGTCTGCGAATACCTTTTCGTTTTTTTGGACGTCGTATAAAAGTTGTCCTGCTCCTTAATACTTCCCCAAACATATAAGGAACCGAGCACCCGTACGTACTAGGTGTTTCGCGAAAGCTTACCTAATGAAATTGTCTACTACGCTTTTTTCTTTTCGCCTTCAAACTCGTACCGCTCCTCAGTAGTTTGCCATTCATAAAAGGAAGAGATCCCGTATATAACAACGGAGTAGCAATGGGTTGGTTGAAGCTTCGTCTGCGAGTACCTTTTCGTTTTTTGGACGTCGTATAAAAGTTGTCCCGCTCCTTAATATTTCCCCAAACATATAAGGAACCGACCACCCGTACGTTCTTAGGTGTTTCGCGAAAGCTTATCTAATGGAATTGTCTGCTACGCTTTTTTCTTTTCGCCTTCAAACTCGTACCGCTCCTCAGTAGTTTGCCACTCATAAAAGGAAGAGATCCCGTATATAACAACGGAGTAGCAATGGGTTGGTTGAAGCTTCGTCTGCGAATACATTTTCGTTTTTTGGACGTCGTATAAAAGTTGTCCCGCTCCTTAATACTTCCCCAAACATATAAGGAACAGAGCACCCGTACGTACTAGGTGTTTCGCGAAAGCTTACCTAATGGAATTGTCTACTACGCTTTTTTCTTTTCCGCCTTCAAACTCGTACCGCTCCTCAGTAGTTTGCCACTCATAAAAGGAAGAGTTTCCGTATATAACAACGGAGTAGCAACGGGTTGGCTGAAGCTTCGTCTGCGAATACCTTTTCGTTTTTTTGGACGTCGTATAAAAGTTGTCCTGCTCTTTAATATTTCCTCAAACATATAAGGAACCGAGCACCCGTACATACTAGGTGTTTCGCGAAAGCTTACCTAATGGAATTTTCTGCTGCGCTTTCTCCTTTTCCGCCTTCAAACTCGTACCGCTCCTCAGTAGTGTGCCACTCATAAAAGGAAGAGATTCCGTATATAACAACGGAGTAGCAATGGGTTGGCTGAAATTTCGTCTGCGAGTACCTTTTCGTTTTTTGGACGTCGTATAAAAGTTGTCCTGCTCCTTAATATTTCCCCAAACATATAAGGAACCGAGCACCCGTACATACTAGGTTTTTCGTTAAAGCTTACCTAAAAGATTTGTCTGCTGCGCTTTCTCCTTTTCCGCCTTCAAACTCGTACCGCTCCTCAGTAGTGTGCCACTCATAAAAGGAAGAGATTCCGTATATAACAACGGAGTAGCAATGGGTTGGCTGAAGCTTCGTCTGCGAATACCTTTTCGTTTTTTGGACGTCATATAAAAGTTGTCCCGCTACTTAATACTTCCCCAAACATATAAGGAACCGAGCACCCGTACGTACTAGGTGTTTCGCTAAAGCTTACCCAATGAAATTGTCTGCTACGCTTTTTTTTCTTTTCCGCCTTCAAACTCGTACCGCTCCTCAGTAGTTTGCCACTCATAAAAGGAAGTTTCCGTATATAACAACGGAGTAGCAATGGGTTGGCTGAAGCTTCGTCTGTGGATATCTTTTCGTTTTTTGGACGTCGTATAAAAGTTGTCCCGCTCCTTAATACTTCCCATACATATAAGGAACCGAGCACCCGTACGTACTAGGTGTTTCGCGAAAGCTTACCTAATGGAATTGTCTACTACGCTTTTTTCTTTTCCGCCTTCAAACTCGTACCGCTCCTCAGTAGTTTGCCACTCATAAAAGGAAGAGTTTCCGTATATAACAACGGAGTAGCAATGGGTTGGCTGAAGCTTCGTCTGCGAATACCTTTTCGTTTTTTTGGACGTCGTATAAAAGTTGTCCTGCTCCTTAATATTTCCTCAAACCTATAAGGAACCGAGCACCCGTACATACTAGGTGTTTCGCGAAAGCTTACCTAATGGAATTGTCTGCTGCGCTTTTTCCTTTTCCGCCTTCAAACTCGTACCGCTCCTCAGTAGTGTGCCACTCATAAAAGGAAGAGATTCCGTATATAACAACGGAGTAGCAATGTGTTGGCTGAAGTTTCGTCTGCGAGTACCTTTTCGTTTTTTGGACGTCGTATAAAAGTTGTCCCGCTCCTTAATATTTCCCCAAACATATAAGGAACCGAGCACCCGTATATACTAGGTTTTTCGCTAAAGCTTACCTAATGGAATTGTCTACTACGCTTTTTTCTTTTCCGCCTTCAAACTCGTACCGCTCCTCAGTAGTTTGCCACTCATAAAAGGAAGAGATTCCGTATATAACAACGGAGTAGCAATGTGTTGGCTGAAGTTTCGTCTGCGAGTACCTTTTCGTTTTTTGGACGTCGTATAAAAGTTCTCCCGCTCCTTAGTATTTCCCCAAACATATAAGGAACCGAGCACCCGTACATACTAGGTTTTTCGCTAAAGCTTACCTAATAGAATTGTCTGCTATGCTTTTTTCTATTCGCCTTCAAACTCGTACCGCTCCTCAGTAGTTTGCCACTCATAAAAGGAACCGTTTCAGTATATAACAACGGAGTAGCAATGGGTTGGCTGAAGCTTCAACTGCGAATACCTTTTCGTTTTTTGGACGTCGTATAAAAGTTGTTCCGCTCCTTAATATTTCCCCAAACATATAAGAAACCGAGCACCCGTACTTACCAGGTGTTTCGCTAAAGCTTACCTAATGGAATAGTCTACTACGCTTTTTTTCTTTTCCGCCTTCAAATTCGTAACGCTCCTCATTAGTTTGCCACTCATAAAAGGAACCCTTTCCGTATATAACAACGTAGTAGCAGTGGGTTGGCTGAAGCTTCGTCTGCGAATACATTTTCGTTTTTTGGACGTCGTATAAAAGTTGTCCCGCTTCTTAACACTTCCCCAAACATATAAGTAACCGAGTACCCGTACGTACTAGGTGTTTCGCTAAAGCTTACCCAATGGAATTGTCTGCTACGCTTTTTTCTTTTCCGCCTTCAAACTCGTACCGCTCCTCATTAGTTTGCCACTCATAAAAGCAAGAGTTTCCGTATATAACAACGGAGTAGCAATGGGTTCGCTGAAGCTTCGTCTGCGAATACCTTGTCGTTTTTTGGACGTCGTATAAAAGTTGTCCCGCTCCTTAATATTTCCCCAAACATATAAGAAACCGAGCACCCGTACTTACTAGGTGTTTCGCTAAAGCTTACCTAATGGAATTGTCTACTACGCTTTTTTTCTTTTCCGCCTTCAAATTCGTACCGCTCCTCATTAGTTTGCCACTCATAAAAGGAACCCTTTCCGTATATAACAACGTAGTAGCAGTGGGTTGGCTGAAGCTTCGTCTGCGAATACATTTTCGTTTTTTGGACGTCGTATAAAAGTTGTCCCGCTCCTTAACACTTCCCCAAACATATAAGTAACCGAGTACCCGTACGTACTAGGTGTTCCGCTAAAGCTTACCCAATGAAATTGTCTGCTACGCTTTTTTCTTTTCCGCCTTCAAACTCGTACCGCTCCTCAGTAGTTTGCCACTCATAAAAGAAAGAGATCCCGTATATAACAACGGAGTAGCAATGGGTTGGTTGAAGCTTCGTCTGCGAATACATTTTCGTTTTTTGGACGTCGTATAAAAGTTGTCCCGCTCCTTAATACTTCCCAAAACATATAAGGAACCGAGTACCCGTACGTACTAGGTGTTTCGCTAAAGCTTACCCAATGGAATTGTCTGTTACGCTTTTTTCTTTTCCGCCTTCAAACTCGTACCGCTCCTCATTAGTTTGCCACTCATAAAAGGAAGAGATTCCGTATATAACAACGTAGTAGCAGTGGGTTGGCTGAAGCTTCGTCTGCGAATACCTTTTCGTTTTTTGGACGTCGTATAAAAAATGTCCCGCTCCTTAATACTTCCCCAAACATATAAGGAACCGAGTACCCGTACGTACTAGGTGTTTCGCTAAAGCTTACCCAATGGAATTATCTGCTACGCTTTTTTCTTTTCCGCCTTCGAACTCGTACCGCTCCTCAGTAGTTTGCCAATCATAAAAGGAAGAGATCCCGTATATAACAACGGAGTAGCAATGGGTTGGTTGAAGCTTCGTCGGCGAGTACCTTTTCGTTTTTTGGACGTCGTATAAAAGTTGTCCCGCTCCTTAATATTTCCTCAAACATATAAGGACCCGAGCACCCGTACATACTAGGTGTTTCCCGAAAGCTTACCTAATGGAATTGTCTGCTACGCTTTTTTCTTTTCGCCTTCTAACTCGTACCGCTCCTCAGTAGTTTGCCACTCATAAAAAGAAGAGTTTCCGTATATAACAACGGAGTAGCAATAGGTTTGCTGAAGCTTCTTCTGCGAATATCTTTTCGTTTTTTGGACGTCGTATAAAAGTTGTCCCTCTCCGTAATATTTCCCCAAACATATAAGGAACCGAGCACCCGTACATACTAGGTTTTTCGCTAAAGCTTACCTAATAGAATTGTCTACTACGCTTTTTTCTTTTCCGCCTTCAAACTCGTACCGCTCCTCAGTAGTTTGCCACTCATTAAAGGAAGAGTTTCCGTATATAACAACGGAGTAGCAATGGGTTGGCTGAAGCTTCGTCTGCGAATACCTTTTCGTTTTTAGGACGTCGTATAAAAGTTGTCCCTCTCCGTAATATTTCCCCAAACATATAAGGAACCGAGCACCCATACATACTAGGTTTTTCGCTAAAGCTTACCTAATAGAATTGTCTGCTATGCTTTTTTCTATTCGCCTTCAAACTCGTACCACTCCTCAGTAGTTTGCCACTCATAAAAGGAACAGTTTCCGTGTATAACAACGCAGTTGCAGTGGGTTGGGTGCAGCTTCGTCCGCAAAATGCTTTTCGTTTTTTGGACGTCGTATAAAAGTCGTCCCGCTCCTTAATATTTCCCCAAACATATAAGGAACCCAGCACCCGTATATACTAGGTGTTTCACGAAAGCTTACCTAATGGAATTGTCTGCTACGTTTTTTTCTTTTCCCCCTTTAAAGTCGTACCGCACCTCAGTAGTTTCCACTCAAAAAAGGAACAGTTTCCGTGTATAACAACGCAGTTGCAGTGGGTTGGGTGCAGCTTCGTCCGCAAATTGCTTTTCGTTTTTTGGACGTCGTATAAAAGTCGTCCCGCTCCTTAATATTTCCCCAAACATATAAGGAACCCAGCACAAGTATATACTAGGTGTTTCGCTAAAGCTTACCTAATGGAATTGTCTACTACGCTTTTTTTCTTTTCCGCCTTCAAATTCGTACCGCTCCTCATTAGTTTGCCACTCATAAAAGGAACCCTTTCCGTATATAACAACGTAGTAGCAGTGGGTTGGCTGAAGCTTCGTCTGCGAATACATTTTCGTTTTTTGGACGTCGTATAAAAGTTGTCCCGCTCCTTAACACTTCCCCAAACATATAAGGAACCGAGCACCCGTACATACTAGGTTTTTCGCTAAAGCTTACCTAATAGAATTGTCTGCTATGGTTTTTTCTATTCGCCTTCAAACTCGTACCACTCCTCAGTAGTTTGCCACTCATAAAAGGAACAGTTTCCGTGTATAACAACGCAGTTGCAGTGGGTTGGGTGCAGCTTCGTCCGCAAAATGCTTTTCGTTTTTTGGACGTCGTATAAAAGTCGTCCCGCTCCTTAATATTTCCCCAAACATATAAGGAACCCAGCACCCGTATATACTAGGTGTTTCACGAAAGCTTACCTAATGAAATTGTCTGCTACGTTTTTTTCTTTTCCCCCTTTAAAGTCGTACCGCACCTCAGTAGTTTCCACTCAAAAAAGGAACAGTTTCCGTGTATAACAACGCAGTTGCAGTGGGTTGGGTGCAGCTTCGTCCGCAAATTGCTTTTCGTTTTTTGGACGTCGTATAAAAGTCGTCCCGCTCCTTAATATTTCCCCAAACATATAAGGAACCCAGCACCCGTATATACTAGGTGTTTCGCTAAAGCTTACCTAATGGAATTGTCTACTACGCTTTTTTTCTTTTCCGCCTTCAAATTCGTACCGCTCCTCATTAGTTTGCCACTCATAAAAGGAACCCTTTCCGTATATAACAACGTAGTAGCAGTGGGTTGGCTGAAGCTTCGTCTGCGAATACATTTTCGTTTTTTGGACGTCGTATAAAAGTTGTCCCGCTCCTTAACACTTCCCCAAACATATAAGTAACCGAGTACCCATACGTACTAGGTGTTTCGCTAAAGCTTACCCAATGGAATTGTCTGCTACGCTTTTTTTTTTCCGCCTTCAAACTCGTACCGCTCCTCATTAGTTTGCCACTCATAAAAGCAAGAGTTTCCGTATATAACAACGGAGTAGCAATGGGTTGGCTGAAGCTTCGTCTGCGAATACCTTTTCGTTTTTTGGACGTCGTATAAAAGTTGTCCCGCTTCTTAACACTTCCCCAAACATATAAGTAACCGAGTACCCGTACGTACTAGGTGTTTCGCTAAAGCTTACCCAATGGAATTGTCTGCTACGCTTTTTTCTTTTCCGCCTTCAAACTCGTACCGCTCCTCATTAGTTTGCCACTCATAAAAGCAAGAGTTTCCGTATATAACAACGGAGTAGCAATGGGTTCGCTGAAGCTTCGTCTGCGAATACCTTGTCGTTTTTTGGACGTCGTATAAAAGTTGTCCCGCTCCTTAATATTTCCCCAAACATATAAGAAACCGAGCACCCGTACTTACTAGGTGTTTCGCTAAAGCTTACCTAATGGAATTGTCTACTACGCTTTTTTTCTTTTCCGCCTTCAAATTCGTACCGCTCCTCATTAGTTTGCCACTCATAAAAGGAACCCTTTCCGTATATAACAACGTAGTAGCAGTGGGTTGGCTGAAGCTTCGTCTGCGAATACATTTTCGTTTTTTGGACGTCGTATAAAAGTTGTCCCGCTCCTTAACACTTCCCCAAACATATAAGTAACCGAGTACCCGTACGTACTAGGTGTTCCGCTAAAGCTTACCCAATGAAATTGTCTGCTACGCTTTTTTCTTTTCCGCCTTCAAACTCGTACCGCTCCTCAGTAGTTTGCCACTCATAAAAGAAAGAGATCCCGTATATAACAACGGAGTAGCAATGGGTTGGTTGAAGCTTCGTCTGCGAATACATTTTCGTTTTTTGGACGTCGTATAAAAGTTGTCCCGCTCCTTAATACTTCCCAAAACATATAAGGAACCGAGTACCCGTACGTACTAGGTGTTTCGCTAAAGCTTACCCAATGGAATTGTCTGTTACGCTTTTTTCTTTTCCGCCTTCAAACTCGTACCGCTCCTCATTAGTTTGCCACTCATAAAAGGAAGAGATTCCGTATATAACAACGTAGTAGCAGTGGGTTGGCTGAAGCTTCGTCTGCGAATACCTTTTCGTTTTTTGGACGTCGTATAAAAAATGTCCCGCTCCTTAATACTTCCCCAAACATATAAGGAACCGAGTACCCGTACGTACTAGGTGTTTCGCTAAAGCTTACCCAATGGAATTATCTGCTACGCTTTTTTCTTTTCCGCCTTCGAACTCGTACCGCTCCTCAGTAGTTTGCCAATCATAAAAGGAAGAGATCCCGTATATAACAACGGAGTAGCAATGGGTTGGTTGAAGCTTCGTCGGCGAGTACCTTTTCGTTTTTTGGACGTCGTATAAAAGTTGTCCCGCTCCTTAATATTTCCTCAAACATATAAGGACCCGAGCACCCGTACATACTAGGTGTTTCCCGAAAGCTTACCTAATGGAATTGTCTGCTACGCTTTTTTCTTTTCGCCTTCTAACTCGTACCGCTCCTCAGTAGTTTGCCACTCATAAAAAGAAGAGTTTCCGTATATAACAACGGAGTAGCAATAGGTTTGCTGAAGCTTCTTCTGCGAATATCTTTTCGTTTTTTGGACGTCGTATAAAAGTTGTCCCTCTCCGTAATATTTCCCCAAACATATAAGGAACCGAGCACCCGTACATACTAGGTTTTTCGCTAAAGCTTACCTAATAGAATTGTCTACTACGCTTTTTTCTTTTCCGCCTTCAAACTCGTACCGCTCCTCAGTAGTTTGCCACTCATTAAAGGAAGAGTTTCCGTATATAACAACGGAGTAGCAATGGGTTGGCTGAAGCTTCGTCTGCGAATACCTTTTCGTTTTTAGGACGTCGTATAAAAGTTGTCCCTCTCCGTAATATTTCCCCAAACATATAAGGAACCGAGCACCCATACATACTAGGTTTTTCGCTAAAGCTTACCTAATAGAATTGTCTGCTATGCTTTTTTCTATTCGCCTTCAAACTCGTACCACTCCTCAGTAGTTTGCCACTCATAAAAGGAACAGTTTCCGTGTATAACAACGCAGTTGCAGTGGGTTGGGTGCAGCTTCGTCCGCAAAATGCTTTTCGTTTTTTGGACGTCGTATAAAAGTCGTCCCGCTCCTTAATATTTCCCCAAACATATAAGGAACCCAGCACCCGTATATACTAGGTGTTTCACGAAAGCTTACCTAATGGAATTGTCTGCTACGTTTTTTTCTTTTCCCCCTTTAAAGTCGTACCGCACCTCAGTAGTTTCCACTCAAAAAAGGAACAGTTTCCGTGTATAACAACGCAGTTGCAGTGGGTTGGGTGCAGCTTCGTCCGCAAATTGCTTTTCGTTTTTTGGACGTCGTATAAAAGTCGTCCCGCTCCTTAATATTTCCCCAAACATATAAGGAACCCAGCACCCGTATATACTAGGTGTTTCGCTAAAGCTTACCTAATGGAATTGTCTACTACGCTTTTTTTCTTTTCCGCCTTCAAATTCGTACCGCTCCTCATTAGTTTGCCACTCATAAAAGGAACCCTTTCCGTATATAACAACGTAGTAGCAGTGGGTTGGCTGAAGCTTCGTCTGCGAATACATTTTCGTTTTTTGGACGTCGTATAAAAGTTGTCCCGCTCCTTAACACTTCCCCAAACATATAAGGAACCGAGCACCCGTACATACTAGGTTTTTCGCTAAAGCTTACCTAATAGAATTGTCTGCTATGGTTTTTTCTATTCGCCTTCAAACTCGTACCACTCCTCAGTAGTTTGCCACTCATAAAAGGAACAGTTTCCGTGTATAACAACGCAGTTGCAGTGGGTTGGGTGCAGCTTCGTCCGCAAAATGCTTTTCGTTTTTTGGACGTCGTATAAAAGTCGTCCCGCTCCTTAATATTTCCCCAAACATATAAGGAACCCAGCACCCGTATATACTAGGTGTTTCACGAAAGCTTACCTAATGAAATTGTCTGCTACGTTTTTTTCTTTTCCCCCTTTAAAGTCGTACCGCACCTCAGTAGTTTCCACTCAAAAAAGGAACAGTTTCCGTGTATAACAACGCAGTTGCAGTGGGTTGGGTGCAGCTTCGTCCGCAAATTGCTTTTCGTTTTTTGGACGTCGTATAAAAGTCGTCCCGCTCCTTAATATTTCCCCAAACATATAAGGAACCCAGCACCCGTATATACTAGGTGTTTCGCTAAAGCTTACCTAATGGAATTGTCTACAACGCTTTTTTTCTTTTCCGCCTTCAAATTCGTACCGCTCCTCATTAGTTTGCCACTCATAAAAGGAACCCTTTCCGTATATAACAACGTAGTAGCAGTGGGTTGGCTGAAGCTTCGTCTGCGAATACATTTTCGTTTTTTGGACGTCGTATAAAAGTTGTCCCGCTCCTTAACACTTCCCCAAACATATAAGTAACCGAGTACCCATACGTACTAGGTGTTTCGCTAAAGCTTACCCAATGGAATTGTCTGCTACGCTTTTTTTTTTCCGCCTTCAAACTCGTACCGCTCCTCATTAGTTTGCCACTCATAAAAGCAAGAGTTTCCGTATATAACAACGGAGTAGCAATGGGTTGGCTGAAGCTTCGTCTGCGAATACCTTTTCGTTTTTTGGACGTCGTATAAAAGTTGTCCCGCTCCTTAATATTTCCCCAAACATATAAGAAACCGAGCACCCGTACTTACTAGGTGTTTCGCTAAAGCTTACCTAATGGAATTGTCTACTACGCTTTTTTTCTTTTCCGCCTTCAAATTCGTACCGCTCCTCATTAGTTTGCCACTCATAAAAGGAACCCTTTCCGTATATAACAACGTAGTAGCAGTGGGTTGGCTGAAGCTTCGTCTGCGAATACATTTTCGTTTTTTGGACGTCGTATAAAAGTTGTCCCGCTCCTTAACACTTCCCCAAACATATAAGTAACCGAGTACCCGTACGTACTAGGTGTTTCGCTAAAGCTTACCCAATGGAATTGTCTGCTACGCTTTTTTCTTTTCCGCCTTCAAACTCGTACCGCTCCTCAGTAGTTTGCCACTCATAAAAGAAAGAGATCCCGTATATAACAACGGAGTAGCAATGGGTTGGTTGAAGCTTCGTCTGCGTATACATTTTCGTTTTTTCGACGTCGTATAAAAGTTGTCCCGCTCCTTAATACTTCCCAAAACATATAAGGAACCGAGTACCCGTACGTACTAGGTGTTTCGCTAAAGCTTACCCAATGGAATTGTCTGCTACGCTTTTTTCTTTTCCGCCTTCAAACTCGTACCGCTCCTCATTAGTTTGCCACTCATAAAAGGAAGAGACTCCGTATATAACAACGTAGTAGCAGTGGGTTGGCTGAAGCTTCGTCTGCGAATACCTTTTCGTTTTTTGGACGTCGTATAAAAAATGTCCCGCTCCGTAATACTTCCCCAAACATATAAGTAACCGAGTACCCGTACGTACTAGCTGTTTCGCTAAAGCTTACCCAATGGAATTGTCTGCTACGCTTTTTTCTTTTCCGCCTTCAAACTCGTACCGCTCCTCATTAGTTTGCCACTCATAAAAGCAAGAGTTTCCGTATATAACAACGGAGTAGCAATGGGTTCGCTGAAGCTTCGTCTGCGAATACCTTTTCGTTTTTTGGACGTCGTATAAAAGTTGTCCCGCTCCTTAATATTTCCCCAAACATATAAGAAACCGAGCACCCGTACTTACTAGGTGTTTCGCTAAAGCTTACCTAATGGAATTGTCTACTACGCTTTTTTTCTTTTCCGCCTTCAAATTCGTACCGCTCCTCATTAGTTTGCCACTCATAAAAGGAACCCTTTCCGTATATAACAACGTAGTAGTAGTGGGTTGGCTGAAGCTTCGTCTGCGAATACATTTTCGTTTTTTGGACGTCGTATAAAAGTTGTCCCGCTCCTTAACACTTCCCCAAACATATAAGTAACCGAGTACCCGTACGTACTAGGTGTTCCGCTAAAGCTTACCCAATGGAATTGTCTGCTACGCTTTTTTCTTTTCCGCCTTCAAACTCGTACCGCTCCTCAGTAGTTTGCCACTCATAAAAGAAAGAGATCCCGTATATAACAATGGAGTAGCAATGGGTTGGTTGAAACTTCGTCTGCGAATACATTTTCGTTTTTTGGACGTCGTATAAAAGTTGTCCCGCTCCTTAATACTTCCCAAAACATATAAGGAACCGAGTACCCGTACGTACTAGGTGTTTCGCTAAAGCTTACCCAATGGAATTGTCTGTTACGCTTTTTTCTTTTCCGCCTTCAAACTCGTACCGCTCCTCATTAGTTTGCCACTCATAAAAGGAAGAGATTCCGTATATAACAACGTAGTAGCAGTGGGTTGGCTGAAGCTTCGTCTGCGAATACCTTTTCGTTTTTTGGACGTCGTATAAAAAATGTCCCGCTCCTTAATACTTCCCCAAACATATAAGGAACCGAGTACCCGTACGTACTAGGTGTTTCGCTAAAGCTTACCCAATGGAATTATCTGCTACGCTTTTTTCTTTTCCGCCTTCGAACTCGTACCGCTCCTCAGTAGTTTGCCAATCATAAAAGGAAGAGATCCCGTATATAACAACGGAGTAGCAATGGGTTGGTTGAAGCTTCGTCTGCGAGTACCTTTTCGTTTTTTGGACGTCGTATAAAAGTTGTCCCGCTCCTTAATATTTCCTCAAACATATAAGGACCCGAGCACCCGTACATACTAGGTGTTTCCCGAAAGCTTACCTAATGGAATTGTCTGCTACGCTTTTTTCTTTTCGCCTTCAAACTCGTACCGCTCCTCAGTAGTTTGCCACTCATAAAAGGAAGAGTTTCCGTATATAACAACGGAGTAGCAATAGGTTTGCTGAAGCTTCTTCTGCGAATATCTTTTCGTTTTTTGGACGTCGTATAAAAGTTGTCCTTCTCCGTAATATTTCCCCAAACATATAAGGAACCGAGCACCCGTACATACTAGGTTTTTCGCTAAAGCTTACCTAATAGAATTGTCTACTACGCTTTTTTCTTTTCCGCCTTCAAACTCGTACCGCTCCTCAGTAGTTTGCCACTCATTAAAGGAAGAGTTTCCGTATATAACAACGGAGTAGCAATGGGTTGGCTGAAGCTTCGTCTGCGAATACCTTTTCGTTTTTTGGACGTCGTATAAAAGTTGTCCCTCTCCGTAATATTTCCCCAAACATATAAGGAACCGAGCACCCGTACATACTAGGTTTTTCGCTAAAGCTTACCTAATAGAATTGTCTGCTGTGCTTTTTTCTATTCGCCTTCAAACTCGTACCACTCCTCAGTAGTTTGCCACTCATAAAAGGAACAGTTTCCGTGTATAACAACGCAGTTGCAGTGGGTTGGGTGCAGCTTCGTCCGCAAAATGCTTTTCGTTTTTTGGACGTCGTATAAAAGTCGTCCCGCTCCTTAATATTTCCCCAAACATATAAGGAACCCAGCACCCGTATATACTAGGTGTTTCACGAAAGCTTACCTAATGGAATTGTCTGCTACGTTTTTTTCTTTTCCCCCTTTAAAGTCGTACCGCACCTCAGTAGTTTCCACTCAAAAAAGGAACAGTTTCCGTGTATAACAACGCAGTTGCAGTGGGTTGGGTGCAGCTTCGTCCGCAAATTGCTTTTCGTTTTTTGGACGTCGTATAAAAGTCGTCCCGCTCCTTAATATTTCCCCAAACATATAAGGAACCCAGCACCCGTATATACTAGGTGTTTCGCTAAAGCTTACCTAATGGAATTGTCTACTACGCTTTTTTTCTTTTCCGCCTTCAAATTCGTACCGCTCCTCATTAGTTTGCCACTCATAAAAGGAACCCTTTCCGTATATAACAACGTAGTAGCAGTGGGTTGGCTGAAGCTTCGTCTGCGAATACATTTTCGTTTTTTGGACGTCGTATAAAAGTTGTCCCGCTCCTTAACACTTCCCCAAACATATAAGTAACCGAGTACCCGTACGTACTAGGTGTTTCGCTAAAACTTACACAATGGAATTGTCTGCTACGCTTTTTTCTTTTCCGCCTTCAAACTCGTACCGCTCCTCATTAGTTTGCCACTCATAAAAGCAAGAGTTTCCGTATATAACAACGGAGTAGCAATGGGTTGGCTGAAGCTTCGTCTGCCAATACCTTTTCGTTTTTTGGACGTCGTATAAAAGTTGTCCCGCTCCTTAATATTTCCCCAAACATATAAGAAACCGAGCACCCGTACTTACTAGGTGTTTCGCTAAAGCTTACCTAATGGAATTGTCTACTACGCTTTTTTTCTTTTCCGCCTTCAAATTCGTACCGCTCCTCATTAGTTTGCCACTCATAAAAGGAACCCTTTCCGTATATAACAACGTAGTAGCAGTGGGTTGGCTGAAGCTTCGTCTGCGAATACATTTTCGTTTTTTGGACGTCGTATAAAAGTTGTCCCGCTCCTTAACACTTCCCCAAACATATAAGTAACCGAGTACCCGTACGTACTAGGTGTTTCGCTAAAGCTTACCCAATGGAATTGTCTGCTACGCTTTTTTCTTTTCCGCCTTCAAACTCGTACCGCTCCTCAGTAGTTTGCCACTCATAAAAGAAAGAGATCCCGTATATAACAACGGAGTAGCAATGGGTTGGTTGAAGCTTCGTCTGCGAATACATTTTCGTTTTTTGGACGTCGTATAAAAAATGTCCCGCTCCTTAATACTTCCCCAAACATATAAGGAACCGAGTACCCGTACGTACTAGGTGTTTCGCTAAAGCTTACCCAATGGAATTATCTGCTACGCTTTTTTCTTTTCCGCCTTCGAACTCGTACCGCTCCTCAGTAGTTTGCCAATCTTAAAAGGAAGAGATCCCGTATATAACAACGGAGTAGCAATGGGTTGGTTGAAGCTTCGTCTGCGAGTACCTTTTCGTTTTTTGGACGTCGTATAAAAGTTGTCCCGCTCCTTAATATTTCCTCAAACATATAAGGACCCGAGCACCCGTACATACTAGGTGTTTCCCAAAAGCTTACCTAATGGAATTGTCTGCTACGCTTTTTTCTTTTCGCCTTCAAACTCGTACCGCTCCTCAGTAGTTTGCCACTCATAAAAGGAAGAGTTTCCGTATATAACAACGGAGTAGCAATGGGTTTGCTGAAGCTTCTTCTGCGAATATCTTTTCGTTTTTTGGACGTCGTATAAAAGTTGTCCCTCTCCGTAATATTTCCCCAAACATATAAGGAACCGAGCACCCGTACATACTAGGTTTTTCGCTAAAGCTTACCTAATAGAATTGTCTACTACGCTTTTTTCTTTTCCGCCTTCAAACTCGTACCGCTCCTCAGTAGTTTGCCACTCATTAAAGGAAGAGTTTCCGTATATAACAAAGGAGTAGCAATGGGTTGACTGAAGCTTCGTCTGCGAATACCTTTTCGTTTTGTGGACGTCGTATAAAAGTTGTCCCTCTCCGTAATATTTCCCCAAACATATAAGGAACCGAGCACCCGTACATACTAGGTTTTTCGCTAAAGCTTACCTATTAGAATTGTCTGCTATGCTTTTTTCTATTCGCCTTCAAACTCGTACCGCTCCTCAGTAGTTTGCCACTCATAAAAGGAACAGTTTCAGTGTATAACAACGCAGTTGCAGTGGGTTGGGTGCAGCTTCGTCCGCAAATTGCTTTTCGTTTTTTGGACGTCGTATAAAAGTCGTCCCTCTCATTAATATTTCCCCAAACATATAAGGAACCCAGCACCCGTATATACTAGGTGTTTCACGAAAGCTTACCTAATGGAATTGTCTGCTACGTTTTTTTCTTTTCCCCCTTTAAAGTCGTACCGCACCTCAGTAGTTTGCCACTTATAAAAGGAACAGTTTCCGTGTATAACAACGCAGTTGCAGTGGGTTGGGTGCAGCTTCGTCCGCAAATTGCTTTTCGTTTTTTGGACGTCGTATAAAAGTCGTCCCGCTCCTTAATATTTCCCCAAACATATAAGGAACCCAGCACCCGTATATACTAGGTGTTTCACGAAAGCTTACCTAATGGAATTGTCTGCTACGTTTTTTTCTTTTCCGCCTTTAAACTCGTACCGCTCCTCAGTAGTTTGCCACTCTTAAAAGAAACAGTTTCCGTGTATAACAACGCAGTTGCAGTGGGTTGGGTGCAGCTTCGTCCGCAAATTCCTTTTCGTTTTTTGGACGTCGTATAAAAGTCATCCCGCTCCTTGATATTTCCCCAAACATATAATGAACCCAGCACCCGTATTGTCACGAAGACAAGGACGATGCAGTTGTGTTGAATGAGAAACACGTTTATTGGAGCGAGCTTGTGCTCCCCTAACAACTCAAAAGAACACACAGGCGGTGAAGCAGCGGTCAACAAAGTGACTTGCACAGGTGAGTGTCGTCGAATCGAATGCCCCGGCGTCCGCACTGCAGTCTTTTTATCTTTTGGCGTGCATGGTTCTCGAAACGTCGATTCGCATCGAGAACATAGTAGATCCAAGAAGATTATTCTGGGCTGTTCACGTTAGATGGGAATGCTCCCCTATCACAACAGATAACACATGCGGCACGGAAAGAAAGAATGGAACACGCGCTTCCCTTGGCGCAGAGATAACACAGACCGGCGCAGCCGGGCGGTAAAAGCAAAACACAAATAAACAAACCCAATGTATGGTTCGGGGCATTACCCCCCCCCCTCTAAGAGTGCATCGACCCGATGCTAACATAAGCGACAGTCCGAACAAATGAAAATAAAAGTTCGTCATCGTCCGTAGAAAGGTTTTAAGCGAACCACGTGGACGACTTCAGGCCGCGTGCGTCGTCGCGATGTGCCAGAGTCACCATCGGGGATCACTTCGTAGGTCAGTTGGCCAACACGTCGTAGAATCTGTTAGGGTCCGAAATACCGTCGCAGGAGCTTCTCACTGAGTCCGCGTCGTCGGATGGGAGTCCAAACCCACACACGATCCCCTGGTTGGTACTCGTCGTCTCGGCGTCGGAGGTTGTAGCGGCCCGCATCCACCAGCTGCTGGTCCGTTATACGAACTCGAGCGAGCTGGTGGGCCTCCTCCGCACGTTGAAGATATCCGTGGACGTCGGCGTTGAGGTCGTCGTCTTCTACGTGCGGAAGCATGGCGTCGAGCATCGTAGTCGGCCTTCTACTGTAGACAAGCTCGAACGGCGTCAGCTGTGTCATCTCCTGGATAGCCGTGTTGTACGCAAACGTGACATACGGGAGCACTTCGTCCCAAGTCTTATGTTCAACGTCAACGTACATTGACAGCATATCTGCGATTGTCTTGTTCAGACGTTCTGTTAGTCCGTTCGTTTGGGGGTGGTACGCCGTCGTTCTTCGGTGATCCGTGTTGCTGTAGCGTAATACTCCTTGCATCAGCTCCGCAGTAAATGCCGTTCCGCGGTCTGTGATTAGGACTTCCGGGGCTCCATGTCGCAGCACAACTTGGCTTATAAAGAACTTCGCCACTTCTTGTGCAGTCCCCCACGGAAGAGCGGCGGTCTCTGCGTAGCGCGTCATGTAGTCTGTCGCTACGACAATCCACTTGTTCTGTGATCGTGACGTAGGGAACGGGCCTAAAAGGTCCATTCCAATCTGTTGAAATGGTCTCGATGGGACGGCGATCGGTTGCAGAAGTCCGGCGGGTCTTGTCGGCGGCGTTTTTCGTCGCTGGCAGTCACGGCAGCTCCGGACGTAGTGGGTGACGTCAGAGGTAAGGCCGGGCCAGTAGTACCTCGCCTTGATTTTTCCAATAGTGCGGGCTGTGCCCAGATGTCTGGAAGACGGGTCGTCGTGGCACGCTTCCAAAATTTCGTCACGAAGGTCCGCGGGGATGACGAGAAGGTAATTCGCTCTTGTTCCGGGGCTGAAATTCTTCACAAGGACGGAGTTTCTCAGGCTGAATGCTGGTAAGCTGCGTTTCAAGGTCCTAGGAACGGCAACGTTGCATCCCTCGAGCTACTCGATTATGACGCGTAAGTCGGGGTCGGCACGCTGCTGGACGGCTAGGTCGCTCTCCGTCACGATCCCGAAGAACGCGCTGACTTCATCAGAGTCTTGTGGTGGTGGGTCGACGGGGGCACGGGACAGGCAGTCGGCGTCGGAGTGTTTCCTGCCGGATTTATAAACGACTGTAACGTCGAACTCCTGCAGGCGCAAGCTCCACCGCCCAAGACGGCCAGAGGGGTCCTTCAAATTGGCGAGCCAACACAGCGCATGGTGGTCTGTTACAACCTTGAATGGCCTTCCATACACGTATGGGCGAAATTTTGAAATCGCCCTTATAATAGCCAGGCACTCTTTCTCAGAGGCAGAATAGTTTTTCTCCTCCTTCGACAGACCACGGCTAGCATAGGCGATTACCCTTTCGCAGCCGCTTTGCTTTTGGACAAGGACGGCACCCAAGCCTATATCACTGGCGTCCGTATGCATTTCCGTTTCGGCATTTCCGTCGAAATGAGCGAGCACGGGCGGGCTTTGCAGGCGTTTTTGCAGCTCGCCGAATGCTTTTTCTTGGTCGTTTTCCCAGCTGAAAGGGGTGCTATCTTTCGTCAAGCGCGTGAGTGGCTCTGCAATGCGTGCGAAGTTTGCGACGAAGCGCCGGTAGTATGCGCACAGCCCGAGAAATCTCTGCACGCCCTTCTTGTCTTTCGGCCTTGGGAAGTTCGCAATGGCTGAAGTTTTTGCCGGGTCAGGTAGGACTCCCGCGGCGTTGGCGACGTGGCCCAAGAACTTGAGTTCCCCGTATGCGAAACGGCACTTTTCAGGCTTCAGCGTCAACCCCGACGTACGAATGGCCTCGAGTACAGACTCCAACCTTGCAAGGTGTTCGTCGAAAGTCCGGGTGAGTACCACTACGTCGTCGAGGTATACGAGGCAGGTGTGCCACTTAAGGCCAGCTAGCACAGTGTCCATGACTCTTTGAAACGTCGCTGGTGCTGTGCACAGCCCAAACGGCATCACCTTGAACTCGTATGGGCCGTCTGGGGTTATAAATGCAGTCTTCTCTCGATCTCTCGTCCACTTCAATTTGCCAGTAGCCGGTCTTCAGGTCCATCGATGAGAAGTACTTCGCGTGGCAGAGGTGGTGGAGGGCGTCGTCGATTCGGGGGAGGGGGTACACGTCCTTTTTCGTGATTTTGTTCAGTCGCCGGTAGTCAACGCAAAACCTTAATGTGCCGTCTTTTTTCTTTACGAGTACGACGGGCGCAGCCCAGGGGCTTTTCGATGGCTGTATAATGTCATCGCTCAGCATGTCGTCGACTTGAGTCCGGATGGCTTCCCGTTCGTGTGAAGAGACGCGGTACGGTGACTGTCGGGTAGGTCGGGCTCCATCTTCGGTTATTATTCGGTGCTTCGCAAGAGGGGTCTGACGTAGTTTTGCGCTCGACGAAAAACATTCGCTATAGCGACGCAGCAAAGCCAATAATTTTTTCCGTTGTTCTTGCGGTAGCGCCGGATTCACGTCGAATGGCTGCGTGAGCTTGAATGTTTCTACGGGTGTGCGTTCAAAGTCGGCGACTGCGATCACATCACTTGCTTCTTGCGTTTCTTCGAGGAACGCAATTGCAGCTCCCTTGTTTAAATGCTGGTACTCTTCGGTGAAATTAGTGACCAAAACGTGAGATTGGCGTTGCTTAAAGTGCGCAATGCCTCTTGCGACGGAGACACGGCGGTCGAGAAGCAACCTTCGATCACTCTCTACGATAGCGTCGATGTCAGAAGCAGCATCCTCACAGTAGACGGCGATCATCAAGCTTGCGCGGGGTGGCAGGGTGATGTGATCGTCGGCGATCCTGACAGCAGCACGGTGATCGGGGTTCGGCTGCGGCGTCGTGGAGTGATTGGAGGAAAATGTTATCGACTTGGTCTGCAGATCAATTATTGCGCCGTTGTCCATCAAAAAGTCCATTCCGAGAATCACGTCGCGGGAGCAGTTAGGCAGAACGACGAACGCCGCAGGGTACGTTGTGCCGTCTATGGTGACGCGCGATGTGCACGTTCCACTTGGCGTCACGAGGTGGCCTCTTGCTGTGCGTATGTGCGGACCGTCCCATCTGGTCATAACTTTCTTCAGTTTAGACGCAAATGGTCCGCTCATTACCGAATAGTCAGCTCCCGTGTCTACGAGGGCGACTACGTCAAAGCCGTCGATGGACACCTTGACGTCAGATGCAGTCGTCCTCGAGTTCCGGGTTCGTCGGGGCGTCGTATCTCTGCTTGTACGTGTTGATGGTCGGGCACTGTGCATCGTCGTTGTCGTCGTCTTCTCAACGGACGTCTCGGTCAGGTCGGGTACGCGTCGCGCCGTGTAGCTGTCGTCGTGTTCGGGAGTCTCGTCAGGGTTAGGGCGGGTCGTCGGGATGAGGGCATGTCGTGAATCATTGTCTTCAGCGCGTCCTTGCGTCGTTGGAGGGTTTCTAGTTTTTCGCCGTAGAGCAACTTCACCTCCAGAAGTTGCCGCCTTTAGTTTCCCCCGCGTGGGCTGGGGGACCTTCCACGGGCGAAGTCAGCGTTGCTACGGCGGTTCGGCGATTGGTAGGGGTAGGGCGACGGCGAACGGTTGAAACGCGCTGGGCCACGGCAGGTTTCAGATAGATACTCGTCGATCTCACGTGGTCGTTGGACAGGGAGAGGGCGAGGTGCGTCGACGGAGAAACCACGCAGTCCGAGTCTCTTGTATGGGCAGCGACGGTAAATGTGGTCGGCCTCTCCGCAGTGGTAGCACAGAGGACGGTTATCGGGAGTTCGCCATACGTCCGTCTTCCTCGGCGTCTGGTTTCGGGCTACCGGGGGTCGGGCGGGTGACAGTGGGCGGCGGTACGGCGGGGCCTCTTGACGGCGTGTTGGGGCAGGGCGGGGTCGACGAACAGCCGCGGAGTATGTCATATCTTGTGGCTCTCGGGGTACCTCGGATGGCGTAGAAGTTCCCAACGCTTGTTGCACTTCTTCTCTAATCACGTCGGTGAGGGAAGCGACTTGGGGCTGCGGCGGCGTTGGGAGAAGTTTCCGCAGCTCCTCTCTCACAATTGCGCGGATAGTCTCGCGTAGGCTGTCGGCCGGGATCCGCGTGCTGCCAAAGTCGTTCGCATTGG
This sequence comes from Haemaphysalis longicornis, assembly GCF_048455015.1. Classification (NCBI taxonomy): domain Eukaryota; kingdom Metazoa; phylum Arthropoda; class Arachnida; order Ixodida; family Ixodidae; genus Haemaphysalis; species Haemaphysalis longicornis. The sequence continues at coordinate 27,605,480 of NW_027526295.1, read as the reverse complement.
CCGCGCCAACAAAGTTGCGGTCATACTGCTTAACACGCATTTCGAGGGCTTTCTCAAAGGTGCTGGCTTCGGTCACGAATTCGGCGACGGTTTTGGGCGGATTTGGGACAAGTCCAGCAAATAGTTCCTCGTTCACTCCGCGCATTAAGAAGCGCAACTTCATTTATTCCGTCATTTCGGGGTCCGCGCGGCGAAATAGCTGCTTCATCTCCTCAACGAAGATCACGACACCTTCGTTGGGGTGTTGCGTGCGCGTTTCCAACAAAAGGGCAGCTCTTTCTTTCCGCACGACGGTAGTGAAGGTCTTAGTAAACTCGCTTTTGAACTGAGCCCAGTTTGTCAAGGAGCTCTCGTGGTTCTCGAACCAAGTGCGAGCCGAATCTTCCAAGTAAAAGAAAACGTGCCGGAACGTTTCTGCGTCGTCCCACCTGTTGAATTTCCGGACGCGCTCCAGTTTCTCCAACCATTCTTCTGGGTCTTCTGCGGGGGCTCCTCGGAATGATGGCGGTTCCCGGGGCTGGTGCAGGACGATTGGCGACGTTGTTTCTTGCACCATGGTGTTGGTTGCAGCGTTCCTTTTCTTGGGCCCTTCTGGCATCAAACCGAACTCGCGCGGTAAATCTTGCAGGCGGGGGCTGGCTCTTGTTGGACTGGCTTGGCGGCTTTTCGAGGTTGTAGTGGGCATGAAGGGTGCGTACCCAGCCCCTCCACCAGATGTCGCGAAGACAAGGACGATGCAGTTGTGTTGAATGAGAAACACGTTTATTGGAGCGAACTTGCGCTCCCCTAACAACTCAAAAAAATACAGAGGCGGCGAAGCAGCGGTCAATAAAGTGACCTGCACAGGCGAGTGTCGTCGAATCGAATGCCCCGGCGTCCGCACTGCAGGCTTTTTATCTTTTGGCGCGCGTGGTTCTCGAAACGTCGATTCGCATCGAGAACATAGAAGATCCAAGAAGATTATTCTGGGCTGTTCACGTTAGATGGGAATGCTCCCCTATCACAACAGATAACACATGCGGCACAGAAAGAAATAATGGAACACGCGCTTCCCTTGGCGCAGAGATAACACAGACCGGCGCTGCCGGGCGGTAAAAGCAAAACACAAATAAACAAACCCAATGTATGGTTCGCGGCAGTATATACTAGGTGTTTCACGAAAGCTTACCTAATGGAATTGTCTACTGCGTTTTTCTTTTCCGCCTTTAAACTCGTACCGCTACTCAGTAGTTTGCCGCTCATAAAAGGAACAGTTTCCGTGTATAACAACGCAGTTGCAGTGGGTTGGGTGCAGCTTCGTCCGCAAATACCTTTTTGTTTTTTGGACGTCGTATAAAAGTCATCTCGCTCCTTGATATTTCCCCAAACATATAATGAACCCAGCACCCGTATATACTAGGTGTTTCACGAAAGCTTACCTGATGGAATTGTCTACTGCGTTTTTTTCTTTTCCGCCTTTAAACTCGTACCGCTCCTCAGTAGTTTGCCGCTCATAAAAGGAACAGTTTCCGTGTATAACAACGCAGTTGCAGTGGGTTGGGTGCAGCTTCGTCCGCAAAATCCTTTTCGTTTTTTGGACGTCGTATAAAAGACATCCCGCTCCTTGATATTTCCCCAAACATATAAGGAACCCAGCACCCGTATATACTAGGTGTTTCACGAAAGCTTACCTAATGGAATTGTCTACTGTGTTTTTTTCTTTTCCGCCTTTCAACTCGTACCGCTCCTCAGTAGTTTGCCACTCATAAAAGGAACAGTTTCCGTGTATAACAACGCAGTTGCAGTAGGTTGGGTGCAGCTTCGTCCGCAAATTCCTTTTCGTTTTTTGGACGTCGTATAAAAGTCATCCCGCTCCTTGATATTTCCGCAAACATATAAGGAACCCAGCACCCGTATATACTAGGTGTTTCACGAAAGCTTACCTAATGGAATTATCTACTGTGTTTTTTTCTTTTCCGCCTTTAAACTCGTACCGCTCCTCAGTAGTTTGCCACTCATAAAAGGAACAGTTTCCGTGTATAACAACGCAGTTGCAGTAGGTTGGGTGCAGCTTCGTCCGCAAATTCCTTTTCGTTTTTTGGACGTCGTATAAAAGTCATCCCGCTCCTTGATATTTCCGCAAACATATAAGGAACCCAGCACCCGTATATACTAGGTGTTTCACGAAAGCTTACCTAATGGAATTGTCTACTGTGTTTTTTTCTTTTCCGCCTTTAAACTCGTACCGCTCCTCAGTAGTTTGCCACTCATAAAAGGAACAGTTTCCGTGTATAACAACGCAGTTGCAGTAGGTTGGGTGCAGCTTCGTCCGCAAATTCCTTTTCGTGTTTTGGACGTCGTATAAAAGTCATCCCGCTCCTTGATATTTCCGCAAACATATAAGGAACCCAGCACCCGTACATACTAGGTGTTTCACGAAAGCTTACCTAATGGAATTGTCTACTGTGTTTTTTTCTTTTCCGCCTTTAAACTCGTACCGCTCCTCAGTTGTTTGCCACTCATAAAAGGAACAGTTTCCGTGTATAACAACGCAGTTGCAGTAGGTTGGGTGCAGCTTCGTCCGCAAATTCCTTTTCGTTTTTTGGACGTCGTATAAAAGTCATCCCGCTCCTTGATATTTCCGCAAACATATAAGGAACCCAGCACCCGTATATACAAGGTGTTTCACGAAAGCTTACCTAATGGAATTATCTACTGTGTTTTTTTCTTTTCCGCCTTTAAACTCGTACCGCTCCTCAGTAGTTTGCCACTCATAAAAGGAACAGTTTCCGAGTATAACGCAGTTGCAGTAGGTTGGGTGCAGCTTCGTCCGCAAATTCCTTTTCGTTTTTTGGACGTCGTATAAAAGTCATCCCTCTCCTTGATATTTCCGCAAACATATAAGGAACCCAGCACCCGTATATACTAGGTGTTTCACGAAAGCTTACCTAATCGAATTGTCTACTGTGTTTTTTTCTTTTCCGCCTTTAAACTCGTACCGCTCCTCAGTAGTTTGCCACTCATAAAAGGAACAGTTTCCGTGTATAACAACGCAGTTGCAGTAGGTTGGGTGCAGCTTCGTCCGCAAATTCCTTTTCGTTTTTTGGACGTCGTATAAAAGTCATCCCGCTCCTTGATATTTCCGCAAACATATAAGGAACCCAGCACCCGTATATACTAGGTGTTTTACGAAAGCTTACCTAATGGAATTGTCTACTGTGTTTTTTTTCTTTTCCGCCTTTAAACTCGTACCGCTCCTCAGTAGTTTGCCACTCATAAAAGGAACAGTTTCCGTGTATAACAACGCAGTTGCAGTTGGTTGGGTGCAGCTTCGTCCGCAAATTCCTTTTCGTTTTTTGGACGTCGTATAAAAGTCATCCCGCTCCTTGATATTTCCGCAAACATATAAGGAACCCAGCACCCGTATATACTAGGTGTTTTACGAAAGCTTACCTAATGGAATTGTCTACTGTGTTTTTTTCTTTTCCGCCTTTAATCTCGTACCGCTCCTCAGTAGTTTGCCACTCATAAAAGGAACAGTTTCCGAGTATAACGCAGTTGCAGTAGGTTGGGTGCAGCTTCGTCCGCAAATTCCTTTTCGTTTTTTGGACGTCGTATAAAAGTCATCCCTCTCCTTGATATTTCCGCAAACATATAAGGAACCCAGCACCCGTATATACTAGGTGTTTCACGAAAGCTTACCTAATCGAATTGTCTACTGTGTTTTTTTCTTTTCCGCCTTTAAACTCGTACCGCTCCTCAGTAGTTTGCCACTCATAAAAGGAACAGTTTCCGTGTATAACAACGCAGTTGCAGTAGGTTGGGTGCAGCTTCGTCCGCAAATTCCTTTTCGTTTTTTGGACGTCGTATAAAAGTCATCCCGCTCCTTGATATTTCCGCAAACATATAAGGAACCCAGCACCCGTATATACTAGGTGTTTTACGAAAGCTTACCTAATGGAATTGTCTACTGTGTTTTTTTTCTTTTCCGCCTTTAAACTCGTACCGCTCCTCAGTAGTTTGCCACTCATAAAAGGAACAGTTTCCGTGTATAACAACGCAGTTGCAGTTGGTTGGGTGCAGCTTCGTCCGCAAATTCCTTTTCGTTTTTTGGACGTCGTATAAAAGTCATCCCGCTCCTTGATATTTCCGCAAACATATAAGGAACCCAGCACCCGTATATACTAGGTGTTTTACGAAAGCTTACCTAATGGAATTGTCTACTGTGTTTTTTTCTTTTCCGCCTTTAAACTCGTACCGCTCCTCAGTAGTTTGCCACTCATAAAAGGAACAGTTTCCGTGTATAACAACGCAGTTGCAGTAGGTTGGGTGCAGCTTCGTCCGCAAATTCCTTTTCGTTTTTTGGACGTCGTATAATAGTCATCCCGCTCCTTGATATTTCCGCAACATATAAGGAACCCAGCACCCGTATATACTAGGTGTTTTACGAAAGCTTACCTAATGGAATTGTCTACTGTGTTTTTTTCTTTTCCGCCTTTAAACTCGTACCGCTCCTCAGTAGTTTGCCACTCATAAAAGGAACAGTTTCCGTGTATAACAACGCAGTTGCAGTAGGTTGGGTGCAGCTTCGTCCGCAAATTCCTTTTCGTTTTTTGGACGTCGTATAAAAGTCATCCCGCTCCTTGATATTTCCGCAAACATATAAGGAACCCAGCACCCGTATATACTAGGTGTTTTACGAAAGCTTACCTAATCGAATTGTCTACTGTGTTTTTTTCTTTTCCGCCTTTAAACTCGTACCGCTCCTCAGTAGTTTGCCACTCATAAAAGGAACAGTTTCCGTGTATAACAACGCAGTTGCAGTAGGTTGGGTGCAGCTTCGTCCGCAAATTCCTTTTCGTTTTTTGGACGTCGTATAAAAGTCATCCCGCTCCTTGATATTTCCGCAAACATATAAGGAACCCAGCACCCGTATATACTAGGTGTTTTACGAAAGCTTACCTAATGGAATTGTCTACTGTGTTTTTTTTCTTTTCCGCCTTTAAACTCGTACCGCTCCTCAGTAGTTTGCCACTCATAAAAGGAACAGTTTCCGTGTATAACAACGCAGTTGCAGTTGGTTGGGTGCAGCTTCGTCCGCAAATTCCTTTTCGTTTTTTGGACGTCATATAAAAGTCATCCCGCTCCTTGATATTTCCGCAAACATATAAGGAACCCAGCACCCGTATATACTAGGTGTTTTACGAAAGCTTACCTAATGGAATTGTCTACTGTGTTTTTTTCTTTTCCGCCTTTAAACTCGTACCGCTCCTCAGTAGTTTGCCACTCATAAAAGGAACAGTTTCCGAGTATAACGCAGTTGCAGTAGGTTGGGTGCAGCTTCGTCCGCAAATTCCTTTTCGTTTTTTGGACGTCGTATAAAAGTCATCCCTCTCCTTGATATTTCCGCAAACATATAAGGAACCCAGCACCCGTATATACTAGGTGTTTCACGAAAGCTTACCTAATCGAATTGTCTACTGTGTTTTTTTCTTTTCCGCCTTTAAACTCGTACCGCTCCTCAGTAGTTTGCCACTCATAAAAGGAACAGTTTCCGTGTATAACAACGCAGTTGCAGTAGGTTGGGTGCAGCTTCGTCCGCAAATTCCTTTTCGTTTTTTGGACGTCGTATAAAAGTCATCCCGCTCCTTGATATTTCCGCAAACATATAAGGAACCCAGCACCCGTATATACTAGGTGTTTTACGAAAGCTTACCTAATGGAATTGTCTACTGTGTTTTTTTTCTTTTCCGCCTTTAAACTCGTACCGCTCCTCAGTAGTTTGCCACTCATAAAAGGAACAGTTTCCGTGTATAACAACGCAGTTGCAGTTGGTTGGGTGCAGCTTCGTCCGCAAATTCCTTTTCGTTTTTTGGACGTCGTATAAAAGTCATCCCGCTCCTTGATATTTCCGCAAACATATAAGGAACCCAGCACCCGTATATACTAGGTGTTTTACGAAAGCTTACCTAATGGAATTGTCTACTGTGTTTTTTTCTTTTCCGCCTTTAAACTCGTACCGCTCCTCAGTAGTTTGCCACTCATAAAAGGAACAGTTTCCGTGTATAACAACGCAGTTGCAGTAGGTTGGGTGCAGCTTCGTCCGCAAATTCCTTTTCGTTTTTTGGACGTCGTATAATAGTCATCCCGCTCCTTGATATTTCCGCAACATATAAGGAACCCAGCACCCGTATATACTAGGTGTTTTACGAAAGCTTACCTAATGGAATTGTCTACTGTGTTTTTTTCTTTTCCGCCTTTAAACTCGTACCGCTCCTCAGTAGTTTGCCACTCATAAAAGGAACAGTTTCCGTGTATAACAACGCAGTTGCAGTAGGTTGGGTGCAGCTTCGTCCGCAAATTCCTTTTCGTTTTTTGGACGTCGTATAAAAGTCATCCCGCTCCTTGATATTTCCGCAAACATATAAGGAACCCAGCACCCGTATATACTAGGTGTTTTACGAAAGCTTACCTAATGGAATTGTCTACTGTGTTTTTTTCTTTTCCGCCTTTAAACTCGTACCGCTCCTCAGTAGTTTGCCACTCATAAAAGGAACAGTTTCCGTGTATAACAACGCAGTTGCAGTAGGTTGGGTGCAGCTTCGTCCGCAAATTCCTTTTCGTTTTTTGGACGTCGTATAAAAGTCATCCCGCTCCTTGATATTTCCGCAAACATATAAGGAACCCAGCACCCGTATATACTAGGTGTTTTACGAAAGCTTACCTAATGGAATTGTCTACTGTGTTTTTTTCTTTTCCGCCTTTAAACTCGTACCGCTCCTCAGTAGTTTGCCACTCATAAAAGGAACAGTTTCCGTGTATAACAACGCAGTTGCAGTAGGTTGGGTGCAGCTTCGTCCGCAAATTCCTTTTCGTTTTTTGGACGTCGTATAATAGTCATCCCGCTCCTTGATATTTCCGCAAACATATAAGGAACCCAGCACCCGTATATACTAGGTGTTTCACGAAAGCTTACCTAATGGAATTGTCTACTGTGTTTTTTTCTTTTCCGCCTTTAAACTCGTACCGCTCCTCAGTAGTTTGCCACTCATAAAAGGAACAGTTTCCGTGTATAACAACGCAGTTGCAGTAGGTTGGGTGCAGCTTCGTCCGCAAATTCCTTTTCGTTTTTTGGACGTCGTATAAAAGTCATCCCGCTCCTTGATATTTCCGCAAACATATAAGGAACCCAGCACCCGTATATACTAGGTGTTTTACGAAAGCTTACCTAATGGAATTGTCTACTGTGTTTTTTTCTTTTCCGCCTTTAAACTCGTACCGCTCCTCAGTAGTTTGCCACTCATAAAAGGAACAGTTTCCGTGTATAACAACGCAGTTGCAGTAGGTTGGGTGCAGCTTTGTCCGCAAATTCCTTTTCGTTTTTTGGACGTCGTATAAAAGTCATCCCGCTCCTTGATATTTCCCCAAACATATAAGGAACCCAGCACCCGTATATACTAGGTGATTCACGAAAGCTTACCTAACGGAATGGTCTGCTACGTTTTTTTCTTTTCCGCCTTTAAACTCGTACCGCTCCTCAGTATTTTGCCACTCATAAAAGGAACAGTTTCCGTGTACAACAACGCAGTTGCAGTGGGTTGGGTGCAGCTTCGTCGGCAAATTCTTTTTCGTTTTTTTGACGTCGTATAAAAGTTTTCCCGCTCCTTAATATTTCCCCAAACATATAAGGAACCCAGCACCCGTATATACTAGGTGTTTCACGAAAGCTTACCTAATGGAATTGTCTGCTACGTTTTTTTTCTTTTCCGCCTTTAAACTCGTACCGCTCCTCAGTAGTTTGCCACTCATAAAAGGAACAGTTTCCGTGTATAAGAACGCAGTTTCAGTGGGTTGGGTGCAGCTTCGTCCGCAAAATTTTTTTCGTTTTTTGGACTTCGTATAAAAGTTTTCCCGCTCCCTAATATTTCCCCAAACATATAAGGAACCCAGCACCCGTATATACTAGGTGTTTCACGAAAGCTTACCTAATGGAATTGTCTGCTACGTTTTTTTCTTTTCCGCCTTTAAACTCGTACCGCTCCTCAGTAGTTTGCCACTCATAAAAGGAACAGTTTCCGTGTATAACAACGCAGTTGCAGTGGGTAGGGTGCAGCTTCGTTCGCAAATTGCTTTTCGTTTTTTGGACGTCGTATAAAAGTCGTCCCGCTCCTTAATATTTCCCCAAACATATAAGGAACCCAGCACCCGTATATACTAAGTGTTTCACGAAAGCTTACCTAATGGAATTGTCTGCTACGTTTTTTTCTTTTCCGCCTTTAAACTCGTACCGCTCCTCAGTAGTTTGCCACTCATAAAAGGAACAGTTTCAGTGTATAACAACGCAGTTGCAGTGGGTTGGGTGCAGCTTCGTCCGCAAATTCCTTTTCGTTTTTTGGAAGTTGTATAAAAGTTTTCCCGCGCCCTAATATTTCCCCAAACATATAAGGAACCCAGCACCCGTATATACTAGGTGTTTCACGAAAACTTACCTAATGGAATTCTCTGCTACGTTTTTTTCTTTTCCGCCTTTAAACTCGTACCGCTCCTCAGTAGTTTGCCACTCTTAAAAGGAACAGTTTCCGTGTATAACAACGCAGTTGCAGTGGGTTGGGTGCAGCTTCGTCCGCAAATTCCTTTTCGTTTTTTGGACGTCGTATAAAAGTTTTCCCGCTCCTTAATATTTCCCCAAACATATAAGGAACCCAGCACCCGTATATACTAGGTGTTTCACGAAAGCTTACCTAATGGAATTGTCTGCTACGTTTTTTTCTTTTCCGCCTTTAAACTCGTACCGCTCCTCAGTAGTTTGCCACTCTTAAAAGGAACAGTTTCCGTGTATAACAACGCAGTTGCAGTGGGTTGGGTGCAGCTTCGTCCGCAAATTCCTTTTCGTTTTTTGGACGTCGTATAAAAGTTTTCCCGCTCCTTAATATTTCCCCAAACATATAAGGAACCCAGCACCCGTATATACTAGGTGTTTCACGAAAGCTGACCTAATGGAATTGTCTGCTACGTTTTTTTCTTTTCCGCCTTTAAACTCGTACCGCTCCTCAGTAGTTTGCCACTCTTAAAAGGAACAGTTTCCGTGTATAACAACGCAGTTGCAGTGGGTTGGGTGCAGCTTCGTCCGCAAATTCCTTTTCGTTTTTTGGACGTCGTATAAAAGTTTTCCCGCTCCTTAATATTTCCCCAAACATATAAGGAACCCAGCACCCGTATATACCAGGTGTTTCACGAAAACTTACCTAATGGAATTCTCTGCTACGTTTTTTTCTTTTCCGCCTTTAAACTCGTACCGCTCTTCAGTAGTTTGCCACTCATAAAAGGAACAGTTTCCGTGTATAACAACGCAGTTTCAGTAGGTTGGGTGCAGCCTCGTCCGCAAATTCCTTTTCGTTTTTTGGACGTCGTATAAAAGTTTTCCCGCTCCTTAATATTTCCCCAAACATATAAGGAACCCAGCACCCGTACATACTAGGTGTTTCACGAAAGCTTACCTAATGGAATTGTCTGCTACATTTTTTTCTCTTCCGCCTTTAAACTCGTAGCGCTCCTTAGTAGTTTGCCACTCATAAAAGGAACAGTTTCCGTGTATAACAACGCAGTTGCAGAAGGTTGGGTGCAGCTTCGTCGGAAATTTTCTTTTCGTTTTTTGGACGTCGTATAAAAGTCGTCCCGCTCCTTAATATTTCCCCAAACATATAAGGAACCCAGCACCCGTACATACTAGGTGTTTCACGAAAGCTTACCTAATGGAATTGTCTGCTACATTTTTTTCTCTTCCGCCTTTAAACTCGTACCGCTCCTTAGTAGTTTGCCACTCATAAAAGGAACAGTTTCCGTGTATAACAACGCAGTTGCAGTAGGTTGGGTGCAGCTTCGTCGGAAAATTTCTTTTCGTTTTTTGGACGTCGTATAAAAGTCGTCCCGCTCCTTAATATTTCCCCAAACATATAAGGAACCCAGCACCCGTATATACTAGGTGTTTCACCAAAGCTTACCTAATGGAATTGTCTACTGTGTTTTTTTCTTTTCCGCCTTTAAACTCGTACCGCTCCTCAGTTGTTTGCCACTCATAAAAGCAACAGTTTCCGTGTATACCATAGCAGTTGTAGTGGGTTGGGTGCAGCCTCGTCCGCAAATTTCTTTTCGTTTTTTGGACGTCGTATAAAAGTCATCCCGCTCCTTGATATTTCCCCAAACATATAAGGAACCCAGCACCCGTATATACAAGGTGTTTCACAAAAGCTTACCTTATGGAATTGTCTACTGTGTTTTTTTCTTTTCCGCCTTAAAACTCGTACCGCTCCTCAGTAGTTTGCCACTCATAAAAGGAACAGTTTCCGTGTATAACAACGCAGTTGCAGTAGGTTGGGTGCAGCTTCGTCCGCAAATTCCTTTTCGTTTTTTGGACGTCGTATAATAGTCATCCCGCTCCTTGATATTTCCGCAAACATATAAGGAACCCAGCACCCGTATATACTAGGTGTTTCACGAAAGCTTACCTAATGGAATTGTCTACTGTGTTTTTTTCTTTTCCGCCTTTAAACTCGTACCGCTCCTCAGTTGTTTGCCACTCATAAAAGGAACAGTTTCCGTGTACAACAACGCAGTTGCAGTGGGTTGGGTGCAGCTTCGTCCGCAAATTCCTTTTCGTTTTTTGGACGTCGTATAAAAGTCATCCCGCTCCTTGATATTTCCCCAAACATATAAGGAACCCAGCACCCGTATATACTAGGTGATTCACGAAAGCTTACCTAACGGAATGGTCTGCTACGTTTTTTTCTTTTCCGCCTTTAAACTCGTACCGCTCCTCAGTATTTTGCCACTCATAAAAGGAACAGTTTCCGTGTACAACAACGCAGTTGCAGTGGGTTGGGTGCAGCTTCCTCAGCAAATTCTTTTTCGTTTTTTTGACGTCGTATAAAAGTTTTCCCGCTCCTTAATATTTCCCCAAACATATAAGGAACCCAGCACCCGTATATACTAGGTGTTTCACGAAAGCTTACCTAATGGAATTGTCTGCTACGTTTTTTTTCTTTTCCGCCTTTAAACTCGTACCGCTCCTCAGTAGTTTGCCACTCATAAAAGAAACAGTTTCCGTGTATAAGAACGCAGTTTCAGTGGGTTGGGTGCAGCTTCGTCCGCAAAATTTTTTTCGTTTTTTGGACTTCGTATAAAAGTTTTCCCGCTCCTTAATATTTCCCCAAACATATAAGGAACCCAGCACCCGTATATACTAGGTGTTTCACGAAAGCTTACCTAATGGAATTGTCTGCTACGTTTTTTTCTTTTCCGCCTTTAAACTCGTACCGCTCCTCAGTAGTTTGCCACTCATAAAAGGAACAGTTTCCGTGTATAACAACGCAGTTGCAGTGGGTAGGGTGCAGCTTCGTCCGCAAATTGCTTTTCGTTTTTTGGACGTCGTATAAAAGTCGTCCCGCTCCTTAATATTTCCCCAAACATATAAGGAACCCAGAACCCGTATATACTAAGTGTTTCACGAAAGCTTACCTAATGGAATTGTCTGCTACGTTTTTTTCTTTTCCGCCTTTAAACTCGTACCGCTCCTCAGTAGTTTGCCACTCATAAAAGGAACAGTTTCAGTGTATAACAACGCAGTTGCAGTGGGTTGGGTGCAGCTTCGTCCGCAAATTCCTTTTCGTTTTTTGGACGTCGTATAAAAGTTTTCCCGCTCCTTAATATTTCCCCAAACATATAAGGAACCCAGCACCCGTATATACTAGGTGTTTCACGAAAGCTTACCTAATGGAATTGTCTGCTACGTTTTTTTTTTCTTTTCCGCCTTTAAACTCGTACCGCTCCTCAGTAGTTTGCCACTCATAAAAAGAACAGTTTCCGTGTATAAGAACGCAGTTGCAGTGGGTTGGGTGCAGCTTCGTCCGCAAATTCCTTTTCGTTTTTTGGACGTTGTATAAAAGTTTTCCCGCGCCCTAATATTTCCCCAAACATATAAGGAACCCAGCACCCGTATATACTAGGTGTTTTACGAAAGCTTACCTAATGTTATTGTCTGGTACGTTTTTTTCTTTTCCGCGTTTAAACTCGTACCGCTCCTCAGTAGTTTGCCACTCATAAAAGGAACAGTTTCCGTGTATAACAACGCAGTTGTAGTGGGTTGGGTGCAGCTTCGTCCGCAAATTCTTTTTCGTTTTTTGGACGTCGTATAAAAGTCATCCCGCTCCTTGATATTTCCCCAAACATATAAGGAACCCAGCACCCGTATATACTAGGTGTTTCACCAAAGCTTACCTAATGGAATTGTCTACTGTGTTTTTTTCTTTTCCGCCTTTAAACTCGTACCGCTCCTCAGTTGTTTGCCACTCATAAAAGCAACAGTTTCCGTGTATACCATAGCAGTTGTAGTGGGTTGGGTGCAGCCTCGTCCGCAAATTTCTTTTCGTTTTTTGGACGTCGTATAAAAGTCATCCCGCTCCTTGATATTTCCCCAAACATATAAGGAACCCAGCACCCGTATATACAAGGTGTTTCACAAAAGCTTACCTTATGGAATTGTCTACTGTGTTTTTTTCTTTTCCGCCTTAAAACTCGTACCGCTCCTCAGTAGTTTGCCACTCATAAAAGGAACAGTTTCCGTGTATAACAACGCAGTTGCAGTAGGTTGGGTGCAGCTTCGTCCGCAAATTCCTTTTCGTTTTTTGGACGTCGTATAATAGTCATCCCGCTCCTTGATATTTCCGCAAACATATAAGGAACCCAGCACCCGTATATACTAGGTGTTTCACGAAAGCTTACCTAATGGAATTGTCTACTGTGTTTTTTTCTTTTCCGCCTTTAAACTCGTACCGCTCCTCAGTTGTTTGCCACTCATAAAAGGAACAGTTTCCGTGTACAACAACGCAGTTGCAGTGGGTTGGGTGCAGCTTCGTCCGCAAATTCCTTTTCGTTTTTTGGACGTCGTATAAAAGTCATCCCGCTCCTTGATATTTCCCCAAACATATAAGGAACCCAGCACCCGTATATAATAGGTGATTCACGAAAGCTTACCTAACGGAATGGTCTGCTACGTTTTTTTCTTTTCCGCCTTTAAACTCGTACCGCTCCTCAGTATTTTGCCACTCATAAAAGGAACAGTTTCCGTGTACAACAACGCAGTTGCAGTGGGTTGGGTGCAGCTTCGTCGGCAAATTCTTTTTCGTTTTTTTGACGTCGTATAAAAGTTTTCCCGCTCCTTAATATTTCCCCAAACATATAAGGAACCCAGCACCCGTATATACTAGGTGTTTCACGAAAGCTTACCTAATGGAATTGTCTGCTACGTTTTTTTTCTTTTCCGCCTTTAAACTCGTACCGCTCCTCAGTAGTTTGCCACTCATAAAAGGAACAGTTTCCGTGTATAAGAACGCAGTTTCAGTGGGTTGGGTGCAGCTTCGTCCGCAAAATTTTTTTCGTTTTTTGGACTTCGTATAAAAGTTTTCCCGCTCCTTAATATTTCCCCAAACATATAAGGAACCCAGCACCCGTATATACTAGGTGTTTCACGAAAGCTTACCTAATGGAATTGTCTGCTACGTTTTTTTCTTTTCGGCCTTTAAACTCGCACCGCTCCTCAGTAGTTTGCCACTCATAAAAGGAACAGTTTCAGTGTATAACAACGCAGTTGCAGTAGGTTGGGTGCAGCTTCGTCCGCAAATTCCTTTTCGTTTTTCGGACATCGTATAAAAGTTTTCCCGCTCCTTAATATTTCCCCAAACATATAAGGAACCCAGCACCCGTATATACTAGGTGTTTCACGAAAGCTTACCTAATGGAATTGTCTGCTACGTTTTTTTTTTCTTTTCCGCCTTTAAACTCGTACCGCTCCTCAGTAGTTTGCCACTCATAAAAAGAACAGTTTCCGTGTATAAGAACGCAGTTGCAGTGGGTTGGGTGCAGCTTCGTCCGCAAATTCCTTTTCGTTTTTTGGACGTTGTATAAAAGTTTTCCCGCGCCCTAATATTTCCCCAAACATATAAGGAACCCAGCACCCGTATATACTAGGTGTTTTACGAAAGCTTACCTAATGTTATTGTCTGGTACGTTTTTTTCTTTTCCGCGTTTAAACTCGTACCGCTCCTCAGTAGTTTGCCACTCATAAAAGGAACAGTTTCCGTGTATAACAACGCAGTTGAAGTGGGTTGGGTGCAGCTTCGTCCGCAAATTCTTTTTCGTTTTTTGGACGTCGTATAAAAGTCATCCCGCTCCTTGATATTTCCCCAAACATATAAGGAACCCAGCACCCGTATATACTAGGTGTTTCACCAAAGCTTACCTAATGGAATTGTCTACTGTGTTTTTTTCTTTTCCGCCTTTAAACTCGTACCGCTCCTCAGTTGTTTGCCACTCATAAAAGCAACAGTTTCCGTGTATACCATAGCAGTTGTAGTGGGTTGGGTGCAGCCTCGTCCGCAAATTTTTTTTCGTTTTTTGGACGTCGTATAAAAGTCATCCCGCTCCTTGATATTTCCCCAAACATATAAGGAACCCAGCACCCGTATATACAAGGTGTTTCACAAAAGCTTACCTTATGGAATTGTCTACTGTGTTTTTTTCTTTTCCGCCTTAAAACTCGTACCGCTCCTCAGTAGTTTGCCACTCATAAAAGGAACAGTTTCCGTGTATAACAACGCAGTTGTAGTGTGTTGGGTGCAGCTTCGTCCGCAAATTCCTTTTCGTTTTTTGGACGTCGTATAATAGTCATCCCGCTCCTTGATATTTCCGCAAACATATAAGGAACCCAGCACCCGTATATACTAGGTGTTTCACGAAAGCTTACCTAATGGAATTGTCTACTGTGTTTTTTTCTTTTCCGCCTTTAAACTCGTACCGCTCCTCAGTTGTTTGCCACTCATAAAAGGAACAGTTTCCGTGTACAACAACGCAGTTGTTAGTGGGTTGGGTGCAGCTTCGTCCGCAAATTCCTTTTCGTTTTTTGGACGTCGTATAAAAGTCATCCCGCTCCTTGATATTTCCCCAAACATATAAGGAACCCAGCACCCGTATATACTAGGTGATTCACGAAAGCTTACCTAACGGAATGGTCTGCTACGTTTTTTTTCTTTTCCGCATTTAAACTCGTACCGCTCCTCAGTATTTTGCCACTCATAAAAGGAACAGTTTCCGTGTACAACAACGCAGTTGCAGTGGGTTGGGTGCAGCTTCGTCGGCAAATTCTTTTTCGTTTTTTTGACGTCGTATAAAAGTTTTCCCGCTCCTTAATATTTCCCCAAACATATAAGGAACCCAGCACCCGTATATACTAGGTGTTTCACGAAAGCTTACCTAATGGAATTGTCTGCTACGTTTTTTTTCTTTTCCGCCTTTAAACTCGTACCGCTCCTCAGTAGTTTGCCACTCATAAAAGGAACAGTTTCCGTGTATAAGAACGCAGTTTTAGTGGGTTGGGTGCAGCTTCGTCCGCAAAATTTTTTTCGTTTTTTGGACTTCGTATAAAAGTTTTCCCGCTCCTTAATATTTCCCCAAACATATAAGGAACCCAGCACCCGTATATACTAGGTGTTTCACGAAAGCTTACCTAATGGAATTGTCTGCTACGTTTTTTTCTTTTCCGCCTTTAAACTCGTACCGCTCCTCAGTAGTTTGCCACTCATAAAAGGAACAGTTTCCGTGTATAACAACGCAGTTGCAGTGGGTAGGGTGCAGCTTCGTCCGCAAATTGCTTTTCGTTTTTTGGACGTCGTATAAAAGTCGTCCCGCTCCTTAATATTTCCCCAAACATATAAGGAACCCAGCACCCGTATATACTAAGTGTTTCACGAAAGCTTACCTAATGGAATTGTCTGCTACGTTTTTTTCTTTTCCGCCTTTAAACTCGTACCGCTCCTCAGTAGTTTGCCACTCATAAAAGGAACAGTTTCAGTGTATAACAACGCAGTTGTTAGTGGGTTGGGTGCAGCTTCGTCCGCAAATTCCTTTTCGTTTTTTGGACGTCGTATAAAAGTCATCCCGCTCCTTGATATTTCCCCAAACATATAAGGAACCCAGCACCCGTATATACTAGGTGATTCACGAAAGCTTACCTAACGGAATGGTCTGCTACGTTTTTTTCTTTTCCGCCTTTAAACTCGTACCGCTCCTCAGTATTTTGCCACTCATAAAAGGAACAGTTTCCGTGTACAACAACGCAGTTGCAGTGGGTTGGGTGCAGCTTCGTCGGCAAATTCTTTTTCGTTTTTTTGACGTCGTATAAAAGTTTTCCCGCTCCTTAATATTTCCCCAAACATATAAGGAACCCAGCACCCGTATATACTAGGTGTTTCACGAAAGCTTACCTAATGGAATTGTCTGCTACGTTTTTTTTCTTTTCCGCCTTTAAACTCGTACCGCTCCTCAGTAGTTTGCCACTCATAAAACGAACAGTTTCCGTGTATAAGAACGCAGTTTTAGTGGGTTGGGTGCAGCTTCGTCCGCAAATTCCTTTTCGTTTTTTGTATGTCGTATAAAAGTTTTCCCGCTCCTTAATATTTCCCCAAACATATAAGGAACCCAGCACCCGTATATACTAGGTGTTTCACGAAAGCTTACCTAATGGAATTGTCTGCTACGTTTTTTTCTTTTCCGCCTTTAAACTCGTACCGCTCCTCAGTAGTTTGCCACTCTTAAAAGGAACAGTTTCCGTGTATAACAACGCAGTTGCAGTGGGTTGGGTGCAGCTTCGTCCGCAAATTCCTTTTCGTTTTTTGGACGTCGTATAAAAGTTTTCCCGCTCCTTAATATTTCCCCAAACATATAAGGAACCCAGCACCCGTACATACTAGGTGTTTCACGAAAACTTACCTAATGGAATTGTCTGCTACGTTTTTTTCTTTTCCGCCTTTAAACTCGTACCGCTCCTCAGTAGTTTGCCACTCTTCAAAGGAACAGTTTCCGTGTATAACAACGCAGTTTCAGTAGGTTGGGTGCAGCCTCGTCCGCAAATTCCTTTTCGTTTTTTGGACGTCGTATAAAAGTTTTCCCGCTCCTTAATATTTCCCCAAACATATAAGGAACCCAGCACCCGTACATACTAGGTGTTTCACGAAAGCTTACCTAATGGAATTGTCTGCTACGTTTTTTTCTTTTCCGCCTTTAAACTCGTACCGCTCTTCAGTAGTTTGCCACTCTTAAAAGGAACAGTTTCCGTGTATAACAACGCAGTTGCAGTGGGTTGGGTGCAGCTTCGTCCGCAAATTCCTTTTCGTTTTTTGGACGTCGTATAAAAGTTTTCCCGCTCCTTAATATTTCCCCAAACATATAAGGAACCCAGCACCCGTACATACTAGGTGTTTCACGAAAACTTACCTAATGGAATTCTCTGCTACGTTTTTTTCTTTTCCGCCTTTAAACTCGTACCGCTCTTCAGTAGTTTGCCACTCATAAAAGGAACAGTTTCCGTGTATAACAACGCAGTTTCAGTAGGTTGGGTGCAGCTTCGTCGGCAAATTCTTTTTCGTTTTTTTGACGTCGTATAAAAGTTTTCCCGCTCCTTAATATTTCCCCAAACATATAAGGAACCCAGCACCCGTATATACTAGGTGTTTCACGAAAGCTTACCTAATGGAATTGTCTGCTACGTTTTTTTTCTTTTCCGCCTTTAAACTCGTACCGCTCCTCAGTAGTTTGCCACTCATAAAAGGAACAGTTTCCGTGTATAAGAACGCAGTTTCAGTGGGTTGGGTGCAGCTTCGTCCGCAAAATTTTTTTCGTTTTTTGGACTTCGTATAAAAGTTTTCCCGCTCCTTAATATTTCCCCAAACATATAAGGAACCCAGCACCCGTATATACTAGGTGTTTCACGAAAGCTTACCTAATGGAATTGTCTGCTACGTTTTTTTCTTTTCGGCCTTTAAACTCGCACCGCTCCTCAGTAGTTTGCCACTCATAAAAGGAACAGTTTCAGTGTATAACAACGCAGTTGCAGTAGGTTGGGTGCAGCTTCGTCCGCAAATTCCTTTTCGTTTTTCGGACATCGTATAAAAGTTTTCCCGCTCCTTAATATTTCCCCAAACATATAAGGAACCCAGCACCCGTATATACTAGGTGTTTCACGAAAGCTTACCTAATGGAATTGTCTGCTACGTTTTTTTTTTCTTTTCCGCCTTTAAACTCGTACCGCTCCTCAGTAGTTTGCCACTCATAAAAAGAACAGTTTCCGTGTATAAGAACGCAGTTGCAGTGGGTTGGGTGCAGCTTCGTCCGCAAATTCCTTTTCGTTTTTTGGACGTTGTATAAAAGTTTTCCCGCGCCCTAATATTTCCCCAAACATATAAGGAACCCAGCACCCGTATATACTAGGTGTTTTACGAAAGCTTACCTAATGTTATTGTCTGGTACGTTTTTTTCTTTTCCGCGTTTAAACTCGTACCGCTCCTCAGTAGTTTGCCACTCATAAAAGGAACAGTTTCCGTGTATAACAACGCAGTTGAAGTGGGTTGGGTGCAGCTTCGTCCGCAAATTCTTTTTCGTTTTTTGGACGTCGTATAAAAGTCATCCCGCTCCTTGATATTTCCCCAAACATATAAGGAACCCAGCACCCGTATATACTAGGTGTTTCACCAAAGCTTACCTAATGGAATTGTCTACTGTGTTTTTTTCTTTTCCGCCTTTAAACTCGTACCGCTCCTCAGTTGTTTGCCACTCATAAAAGCAACAGTTTCCGTGTATACCATAGCAGTTGTAGTGGGTTGGGTGCAGCCTCGTCCGCAAATTTTTTTTCGTTTTTTGGACGTCGTATAAAAGTCATCCCGCTCCTTGATATTTCCCCAAACATATAAGGAACCCAGCACCCGTATATACAAGGTGTTTCACAAAAGCTTACCTTATGGAATTGTCTACTGTGTTTTTTTCTTTTCCGCCTTAAAACTCGTACCGCTCCTCAGTAGTTTGCCACTCATAAAAGGAACAGTTTCCGTGTATAACAACGCAGTTGTAGTGTGTTGGGTGCAGCTTCGTCCGCAAATTCCTTTTCGTTTTTTGGACGTCGTATAATAGTCATCCCGCTCCTTGATATTTCCGCAAACATATAAGGAACCCAGCACCCGTATATACTAGGTGTTTCACGAAAGCTTACCTAATGGAATTGTCTACTGTGTTTTTTTCTTTTCCGCCTTTAAACTCGTACCGCTCCTCAGTTGTTTGCCACTCATAAAAGGAACAGTTTCCGTGTACAACAACGCAGTTGTTAGTGGGTTGGGTGCAGCTTCGTCCGCAAATTCCTTTTCGTTTTTTGGACGTCGTATAAAAGTCATCCCGCTCCTTGATATTTCCCCAAACATATAAGGAACCCAGCACCCGTATATACTAGGTGATTCACGAAAGCTTACCTAACGGAATGGTCTGCTACGTTTTTTCTTTTCCGCCTTTAAACTCGTACCGCTCCTCAGTATTTTGCCACTCATAAAAGGAACAGTTTCCGTGTACAACAACGCAGTTGCAGTGGGTTGGGTGCAGCTTCGTCGGCAAATTCTTTTTCGTTTTTTTGACGTCGTATAAAAGTTTTCCCGCTCCTTAATATTTCCCCAAACATATAAGGAACCCAGCACCCGTATATACTAGGTGTTTCACGAAAGCTTACCTAATGGAATTGTCTGCTACGTTTTTTTTCTTTTCCGCCTTTAAACTCGTACCGCTCCTCAGTAGTTTGCCACTCATAAAAGGAACAGTTTCCGTGTATAAGAACGCAGTTTTAGTGGGTTGGGTGCAGCTTCGTCCGCAAAATTTTTTTCGTTTTTTGGACTTCGTATAAAAGTTTTCCCGCTCCTTAATATTTCCCCAAACATATAAGGAACCCAGCACCCGTATATACTAGGTGTTTCACGAAAGCTTACCTAATGGAATTGTCTGCTACGTTTTTTTCTTTTCCGCCTTTAAACTCGTACCGCTCCTCAGTAGTTTGCCACTCATAAAAGGAACAGTTTCCGTGTATAACAACGCAGTTGCAGTGGGTAGGGTGCAGCTTCGTCCGCAAATTGCTTTTCGTTTTTTGGACGTCGTATAAAAGTCGTCCCGCTCCTTAATATTTCCCCAAACATATAAGGAACCCAGCACCCGTATATACTAAGTGTTTCACGAAAGCTTACCTAATGGAATTGTCTGCTACGTTTTTTTCTTTTCCGCCTTTAAACTCGTACCGCTCCTCAGTAGTTTGCCACTCATAAAAGGAACAGTTTCAGTGTATAACAACGCAGTTGTTAGTGGGTTGGGTGCAGCTTCGTCCGCAAATTCCTTTTCGTTTTTTGGACGTCGTATAAAAGTCATCCCGCTCCTTGATATTTCCCCAAACATATAAGGAACCCAGCACCCGTATATACTAGGTGATTCACGAAAGCTTACCTAACGGAATGGTCTGCTACGTTTTTTTCTTTTCCGCCTTTAAACTCGTACCGCTCCTCAGTATTTTGCCACTCATAAAAGGAACAGTTTCCGTGTACAACAACGCAGTTGCAGTGGGTTGGGTGCAGCTTCGTCGGCAAATTCTTTTTCGTTTTTTTGACGTCGTATAAAAGTTTTCCCGCTCCTTAATATTTCCCCAAACATATAAGGAACCCAGCACCCGTATATACTAGGTGTTTCACGAAAGCTTAACTAATGGAATTGTCTGCTACGTTTTTTTTCTTTTCCGCCTTTAAACTCGTACCGCTCCTCAGTAGTTTGCCACTCATAAAAGGAACAGTTTCCGTGTATAAGAACGCAGTTTTAGTGGGTTGGGTGCAGCTTCGTCCGCAAATTCCTTTTCGTTTTTTGTATGTCGTATAAAAGTTTTCCCGCTCCTTAATATTTCCCCAAACATATAAGGAACCCAGCACCCGTATATACTAGGTGTTTCACGAAAGCTTACCTAATGGAATTGTCTGCTACGTTTTTTTCTTTTCCGCCTTTAAACTCGTACCGCTCCTCAGTAGTTTGCCACTCTTAAAAGGAACAGTTTCCGTGTATAACAACGCAGTTGCAGTGGGTTGGGTGCAGCTTCGTCCGCAAATTCCTTTTCGTTTTTTGGACGTCGTATAAAAGTTTTCCCGCTCCTTAATATTTCCCCAAACATATAAGGAACCCAGCACCCGTACATACTAGGTGTTTCACGAAAACTTACCTAATGGAATTGTCTGCTACGTTTTTTTCTTTTGCGCCTTGAAACTCGTACCGCTCCTCAGTAGTTTGCCACTCTTCAAAGGAACAGTTTCCGTGTATAACAACGCAGTTTCAGTAGGTTGGGTGCAGCCTCGTCCGCAAATTCCTTTTCGTTTTTTGGACGTCGTATAAAAGTTTTCCCGCTCCTTAATATTTCCCCAAACATATAAGGAACCCAGCACCCGTACATACTAGGTGTTTCACGAAAGCTTACCTAATGGAATTGTCTGCTACGTTTTTTTCTTTTCCGCCTTTAAACTCGTACCGCTCTTCAGTAGTTTGCCACTCTTAAAAGGAACAGTTTCCGTGTATAACAACGCAGTTGCAGTGGGTTGGGTGCAGCTTCGTCCGCAAATTCCTTTTCGTTTTTTGGACGTCGTATAAAAGTTTTCCCGCTCCTTAATATTTCCCCAAACATATAAGGAACCCAGCACCCGTACATACTAGGTGTTTCACGAAAACTTACCTAATGGAATTCTCTGCTACGTTTTTTTCTTTTCCGCCTTTAAACTCGTACCGCTCTTCAGTAGTTTGCCACTCATAAAAGGAACAGTTTCCGTGTATAACAACGCAGTTTCAGTAGGTTGGGTGCAGCCTCGTCCGCAAATTCCTTTTCGTTTTTTGGACGTCGTATAAAAGTTTTCCCGCTCCTTAATATTTCCCCAAACATATAAGGAACCCAGCACCCGTACATACTAGGTGTTTCACGAAAGCTTACCTAATGGAATTGTCTGCTACGTTTTTTTCTTTTCCGCCTTTAAACTCGTACCGCTCTTCAGTAGTTTGCCACTCATAAAAGGAACAGTTTCCGTGTATAACAACGCAGTTTCAGTTGGTTGGGTGCAGCCTCGTCCGCAAATTCCTTTTCGTTTTTTGGACGTCGTATAAAAGTTTTCCCGCTCCTTAATATTTCCCCAAACATATAAGGAACCCAGCACCCGTACATACTAGGTGTTTCACGAAAACTTACCTAATGGAATTCTCTGCTACGTTTTTTTCTTTTCCGCCTTTAAACTCGTACCGCTCTTCAGTAGTTTGCCACTCATAAAAGGAACAGTTTCCGTGTATAACAACGCAGTTTCAGTAGGTTGGGTGCAGCTTCGTCCGCAAATTCCTTTTCGTTTTTTGGACGTCGTATAAAAGTTTTCCCGCTCCTTAATATTTCCCCAAACATATAAGGAACCCAGCACCCGTACATACTAGGTGTTTTACGAAAACTTACCTAATGGAATTCTCTGCTACGTTTTTTTCTTTTCCGCCTTTAAACTCGTACCGCTCTTCAGTAGTTTGCCACTCATAAAAGGAACAGTTTCCGTGTATAACAACGCAGTTTCAGTAGGTTGGGTGCAGCCTCGTCCGCAAATTCCTTTTCGTTTTTTGGACGTCGTATAAAAGTTTTCCCGCTCCTTAATATTTCCCCAAACATATAAGGAACCCAACACCCGTACATACTAGGTGTTTCACGAAAACTTACCTAATGGAATTCTCTGCTACGTTTTTTTCTTTTCCGCCTTTAAACTCGTACCGTTCTTCAGTAGTTTGCCACTCATAAAAGGAACAGTTTCCGTGTATAACAACGCAGTTTCAGTAGGTTGGGTGCAGCCTCGTCCGCAAATTCCTTTTCGTTTTTTGGACGTCGTATAAAAGTTTTCCCGCTCCTTAATATTTCCCCAAACATATAAGGAACCCAGCACCCGTACATACTAGGTGTTTCACGAAAACTTACCTAATGGAATTCTCTGCTACGTTTTTTTCTTTTCCGCCTTTAAACTCGTACCGCTCTTCAGTAGTTTGCCACTCTTAAAAGGAACAGTTTCCGTGTATAACAACGCAGTTGCAGTGGGTTGGGTGCAGCTTCGTCCGCAAATTCCTTTTCGTTTTTTGGACGTCGTATAAAAGTTTTCCCGCTCCTTAATATTTCCCCAAACATATAAGGAACCCAGCACCCGTACATACTAGGTGTTTCACGAAAACTTACCTAATGGAATTCTCTGCTACGTTTTTTTCTTTTCCGCCTTTAAACTCGTACCGCTCTTCAGTAGTTTGCCACTCATAAAAGGAACAGTTTCCGTGTATAACAACGCAGTTTCAGTAGGTTGGGTGCAGCCTCGTCCGCAAATTCCTTTTCGTTTTTTGGACGTCGTATAAAAGTTTTCCCGCTCCTTAATATTTCCCCAAACATATAAGGAACCCAGCACCCGTACATACTAGGTGTTTCACGAAAACTTACCTAATGGAATTCTCTGCTACGTTTTTTTCTTTTCCGCCTTTAAACTCGTACCGCTCTTCAGTAGTTTACCACTCATAAAAGGAACAGTTTCCGTGTATAACAACGCAGTTTCAGTAGGTTGGGTGCAGCCTCGTCCGCAAATTCCTTTTCGTTTTTTGGACGTCGTATAAAAGTTTTCCCGCTCCTTAATATTTCCCCAAACATATAAGGAACCCAGCACCCGTACATACTAGGTGTTTCACGAAAGCTTACCTAATGGAATTGTCTGCTACGTTTTTTTCTCTTCCGCCTTTAAACTCGTACCGCTCCTTAGTAGTTTGCCACTCATAAAAGGAACAGTTTCCGTGTATAACAACGCAGTTGCAGTAGGTTGGGTGCAGCTTCGTCGGAAAATTTCTTTTCGTTTTTTGGACGTCGTATAAAAGTCGTCCCGCTCCTTAATATTTCCCCAAACATATAAGGAACCCAGCACCCGTATATACTGGGTGTTTCACGAAAGCTTACCTAATGGAATTGTCTGCTACGTTTTTTTCTTTTCCGCCTTTAAACTCGTACCGCTCCTTCGTAGTTTGCCACTCATAAAAGGAACAGTTTCCGTGTATACCAACGCAGTTGTAGTGGGTTGGGTGCAGCTTCGTCCGCAAATGGTTTTTGGTTTTTTGGACGTCGTATAAAAGTCGTCCCGCTCCTTAATATTTCCCCAAACATATAAGGAACCCAGCACCCGTATATACTAGGTGTTTCACGAAAGCTTACCTAATGGAATTGTCTGCTACGTTTTTTTTCTTTTCCGCCGTTAAACTCGTACCGCTCCTCAGTAGTTTGCCACTCATAAAAGGAACAGTTTCCGTGTATAAGAACGCAGTTGCAGTGGGTTGGGTGCAGCTTCGTCCGCAAAATTTTTTTCGTTTTTTGGACTTCGTATAAAAGTTTTCCCGCTCCTTAATATTTCCCCAAACATATAAGGAACCCAGCACCCGTATATACTAAGTGTTTCACGAAAGCTTACCTAATGGAATTGTCTGCTACGTTTTTTTCTTTTCCGCCTTTAAACTCGTACCGCTCCTCAGTAGTTTGCCACTCATAAAAGGAACAGTTTCAGTGTATAACAACGCAGTTGCAGTGGGTTGGGTGCAGCTTCGTCCGCAAATTCCTTTTCGTTTTTTGGACGTCGTATAAAAGTTTTCCCGCTCCTTAATATTTCCCCAAACATATAAGGAACCCAGCACCCGTATATACTAGGTGTTTCACGAAAGCTTACCTAATGGAATTGTCTGCTACGTTTTTTTTTTCTTTTCCGCCTTTAAACTCGTACCGCTCTTTAGTAGTTTGCCACTCATAAAAAGAACAGTTTCCGTGTATAACAACGCAGTTGCAGTGGGTTGGGTGCAGCTTCGTCCGCAAATTCCTTTTCGTTTTTTGGACGTCGTATAAAAGTTTTCCCGCTCCTTAATATTTCCCCAAACATATAAGGAACCCAGCACCCGTATATACTAGGTGTTTCACGAAAGCTTACCTAATGGAATTGTCTGCTACGTTTTTTTTCTTTTCCGCCGTTAAACTCGTACCGCTCCTCAGTAGTTTGCCACTCATAAAAGGAACAGTTTCCGTGTATAAGAACGCAGTTGCAGTGGGTTGGGTGCAGCTTCGTCCGCAAAATTTTTTTCGTTTTTTGGACTTCGTATAAAAGTTTTCCCGCTCCTTAATATTTCCCCAAACATATAAGGAACCCAGCACCCGTATATACTAGGTGTTTCACGAAAGCTTACCTAATGGAATTGTCTGCTACGTTTTTTTCTTTTCCGCCTTTAAACTCGTACCGCTCCTCAGTAGTTTGCCACTCATAAAAGGAACAGTTTCCGTGTATAACAACGCAGTTGCAGTAGGTAGGGTGCAGCTTCGTCCGCAAATTGCTTTTCGTTTTTTGGACGTCGTATAAAAGTCGTCCCGCTCCTTAATATTTCCCCAAACATATAAGGAACCCAGCAACCGTATATACTAAGTGTTTCACGAAAGCTTACCTAATGGAATTGTCTGCTACGTTTTTTTCTTTTCCGCCTTTAAACTCGTACCGCTCCTCAGTAGTTTGCCACTCATAAAAGGAACAGTTTCAGTGTATAACAACGCAGTTGCAGTGGGTTGGGTGCAGCTTCGTCCGGAAATTCCTTTTCGTTTTTTGGACGTCGTATAAAAGTTTTCCCGCTCCTTAATATTTCCCCAAACATATAAGGAACCCAGCACCCGTATATACTAGGTGTTTCACGAAAGCTTACCTAATGGAATTGTCTGCTACGTTTTTTTTTTCTTTTCCGCCTTTAAACTCGTACCGCTCTTTAGTAGTTTGCCACTCATAAAAAGAACAGTTTCCGTGTATAACAACGCAGTTGCAGTGGGTTGGGTGCAGCTTCGTCCGCAAATTCCTTTTCGTTTTTTGGACGTTGTATAAAAGTTTTCCCGCGCCCTAATATTTCCCCAAACATATAAGGAACCCAGCACCCGTATATACTAGGTGTTTCAGGAAAACTTACCTAATGGAATTCTCTGCTACGTTTTTTTCTTTTCCGCCTTTAAACTCGTACCGCTCCTCAGTAGTTTGCCACTCTTAAAAGGAACAGTTTCCGTGTATAACAACGCAGTTGCAGTGGGTTGGGTGCAGCTTCGTCCGCAAATTCCTTTTCGTTTTTTGGACGTCGTATAAAAGTTTTCCCGCTCCTTAATATTTCCCCAAACATATAAGGAACCCAGCACCCGTATATACTAGGTGTTTCACGAAAGCTTACCTAATGGAATTGTCTGCTACGTTTTTTTCTTTTCCGCCTTTAAACTCGTACCGCTCTTCAGTAGTTTGCCACTCATAAAAGGAACAGTTTCCGTGTATAACAACGCAGTTTCAGTAGGTTGGGTGCAGCCTCGTCCGCAAATTCCTTTTCGTTTTTTGGACGTCGTATAAAAGTTTTCCCGCTCCTTAATATTTCCCCAAACATATAAGGAACCCAGCACCCGTACTTACTAGGTGTTTCACGAAAACTTACCTAATGGAATTCTCTGCTACGTTTTTTTCTTTTCCGCCTTTAAACTCGTACCGCTCTTCAGTAGTTTGCCACTCATAAAAGGAACAGTTTCCGTGTATAACAACGCAGTTTCAGTAGGTTGGGTGCAGCTTCGTCCGCAAATTCCTTTTCGTTTTTTGGACGTCGTATAAAAGTTTTCCCGCTCCTTAATATTTCCCCAAACATATAAGGAACCCAGCACCCGTACATACTAGGTGTTTCACGAAAACTTACCTAATGGAATTCTCTGCTACGTTTTTTTCTTTTCCGCCTTTAAACTCGTACCGCTCTTCAGTAGTTTGCCACTCATAAAAGGAACAGTTTCCGTGTATAACAACGCAGTTTCAGTAGGTTGGGTGCAGCCTCGTCCGCAAATTCCTTTTCGTTTTTTGGACGTCGTATAAAAGTTTTCCCGCTCCTTAATATTTCCCCAAACATATAAGGAACCCAGCACCCGTACATACTAGGTGTTTCACGAAAACTTACCTAATGGAATTCTCTGCTACGTTTTTTTCTTTTCCGCCTTTAAACTCGTACCGCTCTTCAGTAGTTTGCCACTCATAAAAGGAACAGTTTCCGTGTATAACAACGCAGTTTCAGTAGGTTGGGTGCAGCTTCGTCCGCAAATTCCTTTTCGTTTTTTGGACGTCGTATAAAAGTTTTCCCGCTCCTTAATATTTCCCCAAACATATAAGGAACCCAGCACCCGTACATACTAGGTGTTTCACGAAAACTTACCTAATGGAATTCTCTGCTACGTTTTTTTCTTTTCCGCCTTTAAACTCGTACCGCTCTTCAGTAGTTTGCCACTCATAAAAGGAACAGTTTCCGTGTATAACAACGCAGTTTCAGTAGGTTGGGTGCAGCCTCGTCCGCAAATTCCTTTTCGTTTTTTGGACGTCGTATAAAAGTTTTCCCGCTCCTTAATATTTCCCCAAACATATAAGGAACCCAGCACCCGTACATACTAGGTGTTTCACGAAAACTTACCTAATGGAATTCTCTGCTACGTTTTTTTCTTTTCCGCCTTTAAACTCGTACCGCTCTTCAGTAGTTTGCCACTCTTAAAAGGAACAGTTTCCGTGTATAACAACGCAGTTGCAGTGGGTTGGGTGCAGCTTCGTCCGCAAATTCCTTTTCGTTTTTTGGACGTCGTATAAAAGTTTTCCCGCTCCTTAATATTTCCCCAAACATATAAGGAACCCAGCACCCGTACATACTAGGTGTTTCACGAAAACTTACCTAATGGAATTCTCTGCTACGTTTTTTTCTTTTCCGCCTTTAAACTCGTACCGCTCTTCAGTAGTTTGCCACTCATAAAAGGAACAGTTTCCGTGTATAACAACGCAGTTTCAGTAGGTTGGGTGCAGCTTCGTCCGCAAATTCCTTTTCGTTTTTTGGACGTCGTATAAAAGTTTTCCCGCTCCTTAATATTTCCCCAAACATATAAGGAACCCAGCACCCGTACATACTAGGTGTTTCACGAAAACTTACCTAATGGAATTCTCTGCTACGTTTTTTTCTTTTCCGCCTTTAAACTCGTACCGCTCTTCAGTAGTTTGCCACTCATAAAAGGAACAGTTTCCGTGTATAACAACGCAGTTTCAGTAGGTTGGGTGCAGCCTCGTCCGCAAATTCCTTTTCGTTTTTTGGACGTCGTATAAAAGTTTTCCCGCTCCTTAATATTTCCCCAAACATATAAGGAACCCAGCACCCGTACATACTAGGTGTTTCACGAAAACTTACCTACTGGAATTCTCTGCTACGTTTTTTTCTTTTCCGCCTTTAAACTCGTACCGCTCTTCAGTAGTTTGCCACTCTTAAAAGGAACAGTTTCCGTGTATAACAACGCAGTTGCAGTGGGTTGGGTGCAGCTTCGTCCGCAAATTCCTTTTCGTTTTTTGGACGTCGTATAAAAGTTTTCCCGCTCCTTAATATTTCCCCAAACATATAAGGAACCCAGCACCCGTACATACTAGGTGTTTCACGAAAACTTACCTAATGGAATTCTCTGCTACGTTTTTTTCTTTTCCGCCTTTAAACTCGTACCGCTCTTCAGTAGTTTGCCACTCATAAAAGGAACAGTTTCCGTGTATAACAACGCAGTTTCAGTAGGTTGGGTGCAGCCTCGTCCGCAAATTCCTTTTCGTTTTTTGGACGTCGTATAAAAGTTTTCCCGCTCCTTAATATTTCCCCAAACATATAAGGAACCCAGCACCCGTACATACTAGGTGTTTCACGAAAACTTACCTAATGGAATTCTCTGCTACGTTTTTTTCTTTTCCGCCTTTAAACTCGTACCGCTCTTCAGTAGTTTACCACTCATAAAAGGAACAGTTTCCGTGTATAACAACGCAGTTTCAGTAGGTTGGGTGCAGCCTCGTCCGCAAATTCCTTTTCGTTTTTTGGACGTCGTATAAAAGTTTTCCCGCTCCTTAATATTTCCCCAAACATATAAGGAACCCAGCACCCGTACATACTAGGTGTTTCACGAAAGCTTACCTAATGGAATTGTCTGCTACGTTTTTTTCTCTTCCGCCTTTAAACTCGTACCGCTCCTTAGTAGTTTGCCACTCATAAAAGGAACAGTTTCCGTGTATAACAACGCAGTTGCAGTAGGTTGGGTGCAGCTTCGTCGGAAAATTTCTTTTCGTTTTTTGGACGTCGTATAAAAGTCGTCCCGCTCCTTAATATTTCCCCAAACATATAAGGAACCCAGCACCCGTATATACTAGGTGTTTCACGAAAGCTTACCTAATGGAATTGTCTGCTACGTTTTTTTCTTTTCCGCCTTTAAACTCGTACCGCTCCTTCGTAGTTTGCCACTCATAAAAGGAACAGTTTCCGTGTATACCAACGCAGTTGCAGTGGGTTGGGTGCAGCTTCGTCCGCAAATGGTTTTTGGTTTTTTGGACGTCGTATAAAAGTCGTCCCGCTCCTTAATATTTCCCCAAACATATAAGGAACCCAGCACCCGTATATACTAGGTGATTCAAGAAAGCTTACCTAACGGAATGGTCTGCTACGTTTTTTTTCTTTTCCGCCTTTAAACTCGTACCGCTCCTCAGTATTTTGCCACTCATAAAAGGAACAGTTTCCGTGTACAACAACGCAGTTGCAGTGGGTTGGGTGCAGCTTCGTCGGCAAATTCTTTTTCGTTTTTTTGACGTCGTATAAAAGTTTTCCCGCTCCTTAATATTTCCCCAAACATATAACGAACCCAGCACCCGTATATACTAGGTGTTTCACGAAAGCTTACCTAATGGAATTGTCTGCTACGTTTTTTTCTTTTCCGCCTTTAAACTCGTACCGCTCCTCAGTTGTTTGCCACTCATAAAAGGAACAGTTTCCGTGTACAACAACGCAGTTGCAGTGGGTTGGGTGCAGCTTCGTCCGCAAATTCCTTTTCGTTTTTTGGACGTCGTATAAAAGTCATCCCGCTCCTTGATATTTCCCCAAACATATAAGGAACCCAGCACCCGTATATACTAGGTGATTCACGAAAGCTTACCTAACGGAATGGTCTGCTACGTTTTTTTCTTTTCCGCCTTTAAACTCGTACCGCTCCTCAGTATTTTGCCACTCATAAAAGGAACAGTTTCCGTGTACAACAACGCAGTTGCAGTGGGTTGGGTGCAGCTTCGTCGGCAAATTCTTTTTCGTTTTTTTGACGTCGTATAAAAGTTTTCCCGCTCCTTAATATTTCCCCAAACATATAAGGAACCCAGCACCCGTATATACTAGGTGTTTCACGAAAGCTTACCTAATGGAATTGTCTGCTACGTTTTTTTTCTTTTCCGCCGTTAAACTCGTACCGCTCCTCAGTAGTTTGCCACTCATAAAAGGAACAGTTTCCGTGTATAAGAACGCAGTTTCAGTGGGTTGGGTGCAGCTTCGTCCGCAAAATTTTTTTCGTTTTTTGGACTTCGTATAAAAGTTTTCCCGCTCCTTAATATTTCCCCGAACATATAAGGAACCCAGCACCCGTATATACTAGGTGTTTCACGAAAGCTTACCTAATGGAATTGTCTGCTACGTTTTTTTCTTTTCCGCCTTTAAACTCGTACCGCTCCTCAGTAGTTTGCCACTCATAAAAGGAACAGTTTCCGTGTATAACAACGCAGTTGCAGTGGGTAGGGTGCAGCTTCGTCCGCAAATTGCTTTTCGTTTTTTGGACGTCGTATAAAAGTCGTCCCGCTCCTTAATATTTCCCCAAACATATCAGGAACCCAGCACCCGTATATACTAAGTGTTTCACGAAAGCTTACCTAATGGAATTGTCTGCTACGTTTTTTTCTTTTCCGCCTTTAAACTCGTACCGCTCCTCAGTAGTTTGCCACTCATAAAAGGAACAGTTTCAGTGTATAACAACGCAGTTGCAGTAGGTTGGGTGCAGCTTCGTCCGCAAATTCCTTTTCGTTTTTTGGACGTCGTATAAAAGTTTTCCCGCTCCTTAATATTTCCCCAAACATATAAGGAACCCAGCACCCGTATATACTAGGTGTTTCACGAAAGCTTACCTAATGGAATTGTCTGCTACGTTTTTTTTTCTTTTCCGCCTTTAAACTCGTACCGCTCTTTAGTAGTTTGCCACTCATAAAAAGAACAGTTTCCGTGTATAACAACGCAGTTGCAGTGGGTTGGGTGCAGCTTCGTCCGCAAATTCCTTTTCGTTTTTTGGACGTTGTATAAAAGTTTTCCCGCGCCCTAATATTTCCCCAAACATATAAGGAACCCAGCACCCGTATATACTAGGTGTTTCACGAAAGCTTACCTAATGGAATTGTCTGCTACGTTTTTTTCTTTTCCGCCTTTAAACTCGTACCGCTCCTCAGTAGTTTGCCACTCTTAAAAGGAACAGTTTCCGTGTATAACAACGCAGTTGCAGTGGGTTGGGTGCAGCTTCGTCCGCAAATTCCTTTTCGTTTTTTGGACGTCGTATAAAAGTTTTCCCGCTCCTTAATATTTCCCCAAACATATAAGGAACCCAGCACCCGTATATACTAGGTGTTTCACGAAAGCTTACCTAATGGAATTCTCTGCTACGTTTTTTTCTTTTCCGCCTTTAAACTCGTACCGCTCTTCAGTAGTTTGCCACTCATAAAAGGAACAGTTTCCGTGTATAACAACGCAGTTTCAGTAGGTTGGGTGCAGCCTCGTCCGCAAATTCCTTTTCGTTTTTTGGATGTCGTATAAAAGTTTTCCCGCTCCTTAATATTTCCCCAAACATATAAGGAACCCAGCACCCTTACATACTAGGTGTTTCACGAAAGCTTACCTAATGGAATTGTCTGCTACGTTTTTTTCTCTTCCGCCTTTAAACTCGTACCGCTCTTCAGTAGTTTGCCACTCTTAAAAGGAACAGTTTCCGTGTATAACAACGCAGTTGCAGTGGGTTGGGTGCAGCTTCGTCCGCAAATTCCTTTTCGTTTTTTGGACGTCGTATAAAAGTTTTCCCGCTCCTTAATATTTCCCCAAACATATAAGGAACCCAGCACCCGTACATACTAGGTGTTTCACGAAAACTTACCTAATGGAATTCTCTGCTACGTTTTTTTCTTTTCCGCCTTTAAACTCGTACCGCTCTTCAGTAGTTTGCCACTCATAAAAGGAACAGTTTCCGTGTATAACAACGCAGTTTCAGTAGGTTGGGTGCAGCTTCGTCCGCAAATTCCTTTTCGTTTTTTGGACGTCGTATAAAAGTTTTCCCGCTCCTTAATATTTCCCCAAACATATAAGGAACCCAGCACCCGTACATACTAGGTGTTTCACGAAAACTTACCTAATGGAATTCTCTGCTACGTTTTTTTCTTTTCCGCCTTTAAACTCGTACCGCTCTTCAGTAGTTTGCCACTCATAAAAGGAACAGTTTCCGTGTATAACAACGCAGTTTCAGTAGGTTGGGTGCAGCCTCGTCCGCAAATTCCTTTTCGTTTTTTGGACGTCGTATAAAAGTTTTCCCGCTCCTTAATATTTCCCCAAACATATAAGGAACCCAGCACCCGTACATACTAGGTGTTTCACGAAAACTTACCTAATGGAATTCTCTGCTACGTTTTTTTCTTTTCCGCCTTTAAACTCGTACCGCTCTTCAGTAGTTTGCCACTCTTAAAAGGAACAGTTTCCGTGTATAACAACGCAGTTGCAGTGGGTTGGGTGCAGCTTCGTCCGCAAATTCCTTTTCGTTTTTTGGACGTCGTATAAAAGTTTTCCCGCTCCTTAATATTTCCCCAAACATATAAGGAACCCAGCACCCGTACATACTAGGTGTTTCACGAAAACTTACCTAATGGAATTCTCTGCTACGTTTTTTTCTTTTCCGCCTTTAAACTCGTACCGCTCTTCAGTAGTTTGCCACTCATAAAAGGAACAGTTTCCGTGTATAACAACGCAGTTTCAGTAGGTTGGGTGCAGCCTCGTCCGCAAATTCCTTTTCGTTTTTTGGACGTCGTATAAAAGTTTTCCCGCTCCTTAATATTTCCCCAAACATATAAGGAACCCAGCACCCGTACATACTAGGTGTTTCACGAAAACTTACCTAATGGAATTCTCTGCTACGTTTTTTTCTTTTCCGCCTTTAAACTCGTACCGCTCTTCAGTAGTTTACCACTCATAAAAGGAACAGTTTCCGTGTATAACAACGCAGTTTCAGTAGGTTGGGTGCAGCCTCGTCCGCAAATTCCTTTTCGTTTTTTGGACGTCGTATAAAAGTTTTCCCGCTCCTTAATATTTCCCAAAACATATAAGGAACCCAGCACCCGTACATACTAGGTGTTTCACGAAAGCTTACCTAATGGAATTGTCTGCTACGTTTTTTTCTCTTCCGCCTTTAAACTCGTACCGCTCCTTAGTAGTTTGCCACTCATAAAAGGAACAGTTTCCGTGTATACCAACGCAGTTGCAGTGGGTTGGGTGCAGCTTCGTCCGCAAATGGTTTTTGGTTTTTTGGACGTCGTATAAAAGTCGTCCCGCTCCTTAATATTTCCCCAAACATATAAGGAACCCAGCACCCGTATATACTAGGTGATTCAAGAAAGCTTACCTAACGGAATGGTCTGCTACGTTTTTTTTCTTTTCCGCCTTTAAACTCGTACCGCTCCTCAGTATTTTGCCACTCATAAAAGGAACAGTTTCCGTGTACAACAACGCAGTTGTAGTGGGTTGGGTGCAGCTTCGTCGGCAAATTCTTTTTCGTTTTTTTGACGTCGTATAAAAGTTTTCCCGCTCCTTAATATTTCCCCAAACATATAACGAACCCAGCACCCGTATATACTAGGTGTTTCACGAAAGCTTACCTAATGGAATTGTCTGCTACGTTTTTTTCTTTTCCGCCTTTAAACTCGTACCGCTCCTCAGTTGTTTGCCACTCATAAAAGGAACAGTTTCCGTGTACAACAACGCAGTCGCAGTAGGTTGGGTGCAGCTTCGTCCGCAAATTCCTTTTCGTTTTTTGGACGTCGTATAAAAGTCATCCCGCTCCTTGATATTTCCCCAAACATATAAGGAACCCAGCACCCGTATATACTAGGTGATTCACGAAAGCTTACCTAACGGAATGGTCTGCTACGTTTTTTTCTTTTCCGCCTTTAAACTCGTACCGCTCCTCAGTATTTTGCCACTCATAAAAGGAACAGTTTCAGTGTATAACAACGCAGTTGCAGTGGGTTGGGTGCAGCTTCGTCCGCAAATTCCTTTTCGTTTTTTGGACGTCGTATAAAAGTTTTCCCGCTCCTTAATATTTCCCCAAACATATAAGGAACCCAGCACCCGTATATACTAGGTGTTTCACGAAAGCTTACCTAATGGAATTGTCTGCTACGTTTTTTTTTTCTTTTCCGCCTTTAAACTCGTACCGCTCTTTAGTAGTTTGCCACTCATAAAAAGAACAGTTTCCGTGTATAACAACGCAGTTGCAGTGGGTTGGGTGCAGCTTCGTCCGCAAATTCCTTTTCGTTTTTTGGACGTCGTATAAAAGTTTTCCCGCTCCTTAATATTTCCCCAAACATATAAGGAACCCAGCACCCGTATATACTAGGTGTTTCACGAAAGCTTACCTAATGGAATTGTCTGCTACGTTTTTTTTCTTTTCCGCCGTTAAACTCGTACCGCTCCTCAGTAGTTTGCCACTCATAAAAGGAACAGTTTCCGTGTATAAGAACGCAGTTGCAGTGGGTTGGGTGCAGCTTCGTCCGCAAAATTTTTTTCGTTTTTTGGACTTCGTATAAAAGTTTTCCCGCTCCTTAATATTTCCCCAAACATATAAGGAACCCAGCACCCGTATATACTAGGTGTTTCACGAAAGCTTACCTAATGGAATTGTCTGCTACGTTTTTTTCTTTTCCGCCTTTAAACTCGTACCGCTCCTCAGTAGTTTGCCACTCATAAAAGGAACAGTTTCCGTGTATAACAACGCAGTTGCAGTAGGTAGGGTGCAGCTTCGTCCGCAAATTGCTTTTCGTTTTTTGGACGTCGTATAAAAGTCGTCCCGCTCCTTAATATTTCCCCAAACATATAAGGAACCCAGCAACCGTATATACTAAGTGTTTCACGAAAGCTTACCTAATGGAATTGTCTGCTACGTTTTTTTCTTTTCCGCCTTTAAACTCGTACCGCTCCTCAGTAGTTTGCCACTCATAAAAGGAACAGTTTCAGTGTATAACAACGCAGTTGCAGTGGGTTGGGTGCAGCTTCGTCCGCAAATTCCTTTTCGTTTTTTGGACGTCGTATAAAAGTTTTCCCGCTCCTTAATATTTCCCCAAACATATAAGGAACCCAGCACCCGTATATACTAGGTGTTTCACGAAAGCTTACCTAATGGAATTGTCTGCTACGTTTTTTTTTTCTTTTCCGCCTTTAAACTCGTACCGCTCTTTAGTAGTTTGCCACTCATAAAAAGAACAGTTTCCGTGTATAACAACGCAGTTGCAGTGGGTTGGGTGCAGCTTCGTCCGCAAATTCCTTTTCGTTTTTTGGACGTTGTATAAAAGTTTTCCCGCGCCCTAATATTTCCCCAAACATATAAGGAACCCAGCACCCGTATATACTAGGTGTTTCAGGAAAACTTACCTAATGGAATTCTCTGCTACGTTTTTTTCTTTTCCGCCTTTAAACTCGTACCGCTCCTCAGTAGTTTGCCACTCTTAAAAGGAACAGTTTCCGTGTATAACAACGCAGTTGCAGTGGGTTGGGTGCAGCTTCGTCCGCAAATTCCTTTTCGTTTTTTGGACGTCGTATAAAAGTTTTCCCGCTCCTTAATATTTCCCCAAACATATAAGGAACCCAGCACCCGTATATACTAGGTGTTTCACGAAAGCTTACCTAATGGAATTGTCTGCTACGTTTTTTTCTTTTCCGCCTTTAAACTCGTACCGCTCTTCAGTAGTTTGCCACTCATAAAAGGAACAGTTTCCGTGTATAACAACGCAGTTTCAGTAGGTTGGGTGCAGCCTCGTCCGCAAATTCCTTTTCGTTTTTTGGACGTCGTATAAAAGTTTTCCCGCTCCTTAATATTTCCCCAAACATATAAGGAACCCAGCACCCGTACTTACTAGGTGTTTCACGAAAACTTACCTAATGGAATTCTCTGCTACGTTTTTTTCTTTTCCGCCTTTAAACTCGTACCGCTCTTCAGTAGTTTGCCACTCATAAAAGGAACAGTTTCCGTGTATAACAACGCAGTTTCAGTAGGTTGGGTGCAGCTTCGTCCGCAAATTCCTTTTCGTTTTTTGGACGTCGTATAAAAGTTTTCCCGCTCCTTAATATTTCCCCAAACATATAAGGAACCCAGCACCCGTACATACTAGGTGTTTCACGAAAACTTACCTAATGGAATTCTCTGCTACGTTTTTTTCTTTTCCGCCTTTAAACTCGTACCGCTCTTCAGTAGTTTGCCACTCATAAAAGGAACAGTTTCCGTGTATAACAACGCAGTTTCAGTAGGTTGGGTGCAGCCTCGTCCGCAAATTCCTTTTCGTTTTTTGGACGTCGTATAAAAGTTTTCCCGCTCCTTAATATTTCCCCAAACATATAAGGAACCCAGCACCCGTACATACTAGGTGTTTCACGAAAACTTACCTAATGGAATTCTCTGCTACGTTTTTTTCTTTTCCGCCTTTAAACTCGTACCGCTCTTCAGTAGTTTGCCACTCATAAAAGGAACAGTTTCCGTGTATAACAACGCAGTTTCAGTAGGTTGGGTGCAGCTTCGTCCGCAAATTCCTTTTCGTTTTTTGGACGTCGTATAAAAGTTTTCCCGCTCCTTAATATTTCCCCAAACATATAAGGAACCCAGCACCCGTACATACTAGGTGTTTCACGAAAACTTACCTAATGGAATTCTCTGCTACGTTTTTTTCTTTTCCGCCTTTAAACTCGTACCGCTCTTCAGTAGTTTGCCACTCATAAAAGGAACAGTTTCCGTGTATAACAACGCAGTTTCAGTAGGTTGGGTGCAGCCTCGTCCGCAAATTCCTTTTCGTTTTTTGGACGTCGTATAAAAGTTTTCCCGCTCCTTAATATTTCCCCAAACATATAAGGAACCCAGCACCCGTACATACTAGGTGTTTCACGAAAACTTACCTAATGGAATTCTCTGCTACGTTTTTTTCTTTTCCGCCTTTAAACTCGTACCGCTCTTCAGTAGTTTGCCACTCTTAAAAGGAACAGTTTCCGTGTATAACAACGCAGTTGCAGTGGGTTGGGTGCAGCTTCGTCCGCAAATTCCTTTTCGTTTTTTGGACGTCGTATAAAAGTTTTCCCGCTCCTTAATATTTCCCCAAACATATAAGGAACCCAGCACCCGTACATACTAGGTGTTTCACGAAAACTTACCTAATGGAATTCTCTGCTACGTTTTTTTCTTTTCCGCCTTTAAACTCGTACCGCTCTTCAGTAGTTTGCCACTCATAAAAGGAACAGTTTCCGTGTATAACAACGCAGTTTCAGTAGGTTGGGTGCAGCTTCGTCCGCAAATTCCTTTTCGTTTTTTGGACGTCGTATAAAAGTTTTCCCGCTCCTTAATATTTCCCCAAACATATAAGGAACCCAGCACCCGTACATACTAGGTGTTTCACGAAAACTTACCTAATGGAATTCTCTGCTACGTTTTTTTCTTTTCCGCCTTTAAACTCGTACCGCTCTTCAGTAGTTTGCCACTCATAAAAGGAACAGTTTCCGTGTATAACAACGCAGTTTCAGTAGGTTGGGTGCAGCCTCGTCCGCAAATTCCTTTTCGTTTTTTGGACGTCGTATAAAAGTTTTCCCGCTCCTTAATATTTCCCCAAACATATAAGGAACCCAGCACCCGTACATACTAGGTGTTTCACGAAAACTTACCTAATGGAATTCTCTGCTACGTTTTTTTCTTTTCCGCCTTTAAACTCGTACCGCTCTTCAGTAGTTTGCCACTCTTAAAAGGAACAGTTTCCGTGTATAACAACGCAGTTGCAGTGGGTTGGGTGCAGCTTCGTCCGCAAATTCCTTTTCGTTTTTTGGACGTCGTATAAAAGTTTTCCCGCTCCTTAATATTTCCCCAAACATATAAGGAACCCAGCACCCGTACATACTAGGTGTTTCACGAAAACTTACCTAATGGAATTCTCTGCTACGTTTTTTTCTTTTCCGCCTTTAAACTCGTACCGCTCTTCAGTAGTTTGCCACTCATAAAAGGAACAGTTTCCGTGTATAACAACGCAGTTTCAGTAGGTTGGGTGCAGCCTCGTCCGCAAATTCCTTTTCGTTTTTTGGACGTCGTATAAAAGTTTTCCCGCTCCTTAATATTTCCCCAAACATATAAGGAACCCAGCACCCGTACATACTAGGTGTTTCACGAAAACTTACCTAATGGAATTCTCTGCTACGTTTTTTTCTTTTCCGCCTTTAAACTCGTACCGCTCTTCAGTAGTTTACCACTCATAAAAGGAACAGTTTCCGTGTATAACAACGCAGTTTCAGTAGGTTGGGTGCAGCCTCGTCCGCAAATTCCTTTTCGTTTTTTGGACGTCGTATAAAAGTTTTCCCGCTCCTTAATATTTCCCCAAACATATAAGGAACCCAGCACCCGTACATACTAGGTGTTTCACGAAAGCTTACCTAATGGAATTGTCTGCTACGTTTTTTTCTCTTCCGCCTTTAAACTCGTACCGCTCCTTAGTAGTTTGCCACTCATAAAAGGAACAGTTTCCGTGTATAACAACGCAGTTGCAGTAGGTTGGGTGCAGCTTCGTCGGAAAATTTCTTTTCGTTTTTTGGACGTCGTATAAAAGTCGTCCCGCTCCTTAATATTTCCCCAAACATATAAGGAACCCAGCACCCGTATATACTAGGTGTTTCACGAAAGCTTACCTAATGGAATTGTCTGCTACGTTTTTTTCTTTTCCGCCTTTAAACTCGTACCGCTCCTTCGTAGTTTGCCACTCATAAAAGGAACAGTTTCCGTGTATACCAACGCAGTTGCAGTGGGTTGGGTGCAGCTTCGTCCGCAAATGGTTTTTGGTTTTTTGGACGTCGTATAAAAGTCGTCCCGCTCCTTAATATTTCCCCAAACATATAAGGAACCCAGCACCCGTATATACTAGGTGATTCAAGAAAGCTTACCTAACGGAATGGTCTGCTACGTTTTTTTTTCTTTTCCGCCTTTAAACTCGTACCGCTCCTCAGTATTTTGCCACTCATAAAAGGAACAGTTTCCGTGTACAACAACGCAGTTGCAGTGGGTTGGGTGCAGCTTCGTCGGCAAATTCTTTTTCGTTTTTTTGACGTCGTATAAAAGTTTTCCCGCTCCTTAATATTTCCCCAAACATATAACGAACCCAGCACCCGTATATACTAGGTGTTTCACGAAAGCTTACCTAATGGAATTGTCTGCTACGTTTTTTTCTTTTCCGCCTTTAAACTCGTACCGCTCCTCAGTTGTTTGCCACTCATAAAAGGAACAGTTTCCGTGTACAACAACGCAGTTGCAGTGGGTTGGGTGCAGCTTCGTCCGCAAATTCCTTTTCGTTTTTTGGACGTCGTATAAAAGTCATCCCGCTCCTTGATATTTCCCCAAACATATAAGGAACCCAGCACCCGTATATACTAGGTGATTCACGAAAGCTTACCTAACGGAATGGTCTGCTACGTTTTTTTCTTTTCCGCCTTTAAACTCGTACCGCTCCTCAGTATTTTGCCACTCATAAAAGGAACAGTTTCCGTGTACAACAACGCAGTTGCAGTGGGTTGGGTGCAGCTTCGTCGGCAAATTCTTTTTCGTTTTTTTGACGTCGTATAAAAGTTTTCCCGCTCCTTAATATTTCCCCAAACATATAAGGAACCCAGCACCCGTATATACTAGGTGTTTCACGAAAGCTTACCTAATGGAATTGTCTGCTACGTTTTTTTTCTTTTCCGCCGTTAAACTCGTACCGCTCCTCAGTAGTTTGCCACTCATAAAAGGAACAGTTTCCGTGTATAAGAACGCAGTTTCAGTGGGTTGGGTGCAGCTTCGTCCGCAAAATTTTTTTCGTTTTTTGGACTTCGTATAAAAGTTTTCCCGCTCCTTAATATTTCCCCGAACATATAAGGAACCCAGCACCCGTATATACTAGGTGTTTCACGAAAGCTTACCTAATGGAATTGTCTGCTACGTTTTTTTCTTTTCCGCCTTTAAACTCGTACCGCTCCTCAGTAGTTTGCCACTCATAAAAGGAACAGTTTCCGTGTATAACAACGCAGTTGCAGTGGGTAGGGTGCAGCTTCGTCCGCAAATTGCTTTTCGTTTTTTGGACGTCGTATAAAAGTCGTCCCGCTCCTTAATATTTCCCCAAACATATCAGGAACCCAGCACCCGTATATACTAAGTGTTTCACGAAAGCTTACCTAATGGAATTGTCTGCTACGTTTTTTTCTTTTCCGCCTTTAAACTCGTACCGCTCCTCAGTAGTTTGCCACTCATAAAAGGAACAGTTTCAGTGTATAACAACGCAGTTGCAGTAGGTTGGGTGCAGCTTCGTCCGCAAATTCCTTTTCGTTTTTTGGACGTCGTATAAAAGTTTTCCCGCTCCTTAATATTTCCCCAAACATATAAGGAACCCAGCACCCGTATATACTAGGTGTTTCACGAAAGCTTACCTAATGGAATTGTCTGCTACGTTTTTTTTTCTTTTCCGCCTTTAAACTCGTACCGCTCTTTAGTAGTTTGCCACTCATAAAAAGAACAGTTTCCGTGTATAACAACGCAGTTGCAGTGGGTTGGGTGCAGCTTCGTCCGCAAATTCCTTTTCGTTTTTTGGACGTTGTATAAAAGTTTTCCCGCGCCCTAATATTTCCCCAAACATATAAGGAACCCAGCACCCGTATATACTAGGTGTTTCACGAAAGCTTACCTAATGGAATTGTCTGCTACGTTTTTTTCTTTTCCGCCTTTAAACTCGTACCGCTCCTCAGTAGTTTGCCACTCTTAAAAGGAACAGTTTCCGTGTATAACAACGCAGTTGCAGTGGGTTGGGTGCAGCTTCGTCCGCAAATTCCTTTTCGTTTTTTGGACGTCGTATAAAAGTTTTCCCGCTCCTTAATATTTCCCCAAACATATAAGGAACCCAGCACCCGTATATACTAGGTGTTTCACGAAAGCTTACCTAATGGAATTCTCTGCTACGTTTTTTTCTTTTCCGCCTTTAAACTCGTACCGCTCTTCAGTAGTTTGCCACTCATAAAAGGAACAGTTTCCGTGTATAACAACGCAGTTTCAGTAGGTTGGGTGCAGCCTCGTCCGCAAATTCCTTTTCGTTTTTTGGTTGTCGTATAAAAGTTTTCCCGCTCCTTAATATTTCCCCAAACATATAAGGAACCCAGCACCCTTACATACTAGGTGTTTCACGAAAGCTTACCTAATGGAATTGTCTGCTACGTTTTTTTCTCTTCCGCCTTTAAACTCGTACCGCTCCTTAGTAGTTTGCCACTCATAAAAGGAACAGTTTCCGTGTATAACAACGCAGTTGCAGTAGGTTGGGTGCAGCTTCGTCGGAAAATTTCTTTTCGTTTTTTGGACGTCGTATAAAAGTCGTCCCGCTCCTTAATATTTCCCCAAACATATAAGGAACCCAGCACCCGTATATACTAGGTGTTTCACGAAAGCTTACCTAATGGAATTGTCTGCTACGTTTTTTTCTTTTCCGCCTTTAAACTCGTACCGCTCCTTCGTAGTTTGCCACTCATAAAAGGAACAGTTTCCGTGTATACCAACGCAGTTGCAGTGGGTTGGGTGCAGCTTCGTCCGCAAATGGTTTTTGGTTTTTTGGACGTCGTATAAAAGTCGTCCCGCTCCTTAATATTTCCCCAAACATATAAGGAACCCAGCACCCGTATATACTAGGTGATTCAAGAAAGCTTACCTAACGGAATGGTCTGCTACGTTTTTTTTCTTTTCCGCCTTTAAACTCGTACCGCTCCTCAGTATTTTGCCACTCATAAAAGGAACAGTTTCCGTGTACAACAACGCAGTTGCAGTGGGTTGGGTGCAGCTTCGTCGGCAAATTCTTTTTCGTTTTTTTCACGTCGTATAAAAGTTTTCCCGCTCCTTAATATTTCCCCAAACATATAACGAACCCAGCACCCGTATATACTAGGTGTTTCACGAAAGCTTACCTAATGGAATTGTCTGCTACGTTTTTTTCTTTTCCGCCTTTAAACTCGTACCGCTCCTCAGTAGTTTGCCACTCATAAAAGGAACAGTTTCCGTGTATAAGAACGCAGTTTCAGTGGGTTGGGTGCAGCTTCGTCCACAAATTCCTTTTCGTTTTTTGGACTTCGTATAAAAGTTTTCCCGCTCCTTAATATTTCCCCAAACATATAAGGAACCCAGCACCCGTATATACTAGGTGTTTCACGAATGCTTACCTAATGGAATTGTCGGCTACGTTTTTTTCTTTTCCGCCTTTAAACTCGTACCGCTCCTCAGTAGTTTGCCACTCATAAAAGGAACAGTTTCCGTGTATAACAACGCAGTTGCAGTGGGTAGGGTGCAGCTTCGTCCGCAAATTGCTTTTCGTTTTTTGGACGTCGCATAAAAGTCGTCCCGCTCCTTAATATTTCCCCAAACATATAAGGAACCCAGCACCCGTATATACTAAGTGTTTCACGAAAGCTTACCTAATGGAATTGTCTGCTACGTTTTTTTTCTTTTCCGCCGTTAAACTCGTACCGCTCCTCAGTAGTTTGCCACTCATAAAAGGAACAGTTTCCGTGTATAAGAACGCAGTTTCAGTGGGTTGGGTGCAGCTTCGTCCGCAAAATTTTTTTCGTTTTTTGGACTTCGTATAAAAGTTTTCCCGCTCCTTAATATTTCCCCAAACATATAAGGAACCCAGCACCCGTATATACTAGGTGTTTCACGAAAGCTTACCTAATGGAATTGTCTGCTACGTTTTTTTCTTTTCCGCCTTTAAACTCGTACCGCTCCTTCGTAGTTTGCCACTCATAAAAGGAACAGTTTCCGTGTATACCAACGCAGTTGCAGTGGGTTGGGTGCAGCTTCGTCCGCAAATGGTTTTTGGTTTTTTGGACGTCGTATAAAAGTCGTCCCGCTCCTTAATATTTCCCCAAACATATAAGGAACCCAGCACCCGTATATACTAGGTGATTCAAGAAAGCTTACCTAACGGAATGGTCTGCTACGTTTTTTTTCTTTTCCGCCTTTAAACTCGTACCGCTCCTCAGTATTTTGCCACTCATAAAAGGAACAGTTTCCGTGTACAACAACGCAGTTGCAGTGGGTTGGGTGCAGCTTCGTCGGCAAATTCTTTTTCGTTTTTTTGACGTCGTATAAAAGTTTTCCCGCTCCTTAATATTTCCCCAAACATATAACGAACCCAGCACCCGTATATACTAGGTGTTTCACGAAAGCTTACCTAATGGAATTGTCTGCTACGTTTTTTTCTTTTCCGCCTTTAAACTCGTACCGCTCCTCAGTTGTTTGCCACTCATAAAAGGAACAGTTTCCGTGTACAACAACGCAGTTGCAGTGGGTTGGGTGCAGCTTCGTCCGCAAATTCCTTTTCGTTTTTTGGACGTCGTATAAAAGTCATCCCGCTCCTTGATATTTCCCCAAACATATAAGGAACCCAGCACCCGTATATACTAGGTGATTCACGAAAGCTTACCTAACGGAATGGTCTGCTACGTTTTTTTCTTTTCCGCCTTTAAACTCGTACCGCTCCTCAGTATTTTGCCACTCATAAAAGGAACAGTTTCAGTGTATAACAACGCAGTTGCAGTGGGTTGGGTGCAGCTTCGTCCGCAAATTCCTTTTCGTTTTTTGGACGTCGTATAAAAGTTTTCCCGCTCCTTAATATTTCCCCAAACATATAAGGAACCCAGCACCCGTATATACTAGGTGTTTCACGAAAGCTTACCTAATGGAATTGTCTGCTACGTTTTTTTTTCTTTTCCGCCTTTAAACTCGTACCGCTCTTTAGTAGTTTGCCACTCATAAAAAGAACAGTTTCCGTGTATAACAACGCAGTTGCAGTGGGTTGGGTGCAGCTTCGTCCGCAAATTCCTTTTCGTTTTTTGGACGTCGTATAAAAGTTTTCCCGCTCCTTAATATTTCCCCAAACATATAAGGAACCCAGCACCCGTATATACTAGGTGTTTCACGAAAGCTTACCTAATGGAATTGTCTGCTACGTTTTTTTTCTTTTCCGCCGTTAAACTCGTACCGCTCCTCAGTAGTTTGCCACTCATAAAAGGAACAGTTTCCGTGTATAAGAACGCAGTTGCAGTGGGTTGGGTGCAGCTTCGTCCGCAAAATTTTTTTCGTTTTTTGGACTTCGTATAAAAGTTTTCCCGCTCCTTAATATTTCCCCAAACATATAAGGAACCCAGCACCCGTATATACTAGGTGTTTCACGAAAGCTTACCTAATGGAATTGTCTGCTACGTTTTTTTCTTTTCCGCCTTTAAACTCGTACCGCTCCTCAGTAGTTTGCCACTCATAAAAGGAACAGTTTCCGTGTATAACAACGCAGTTGCAGTAGGTAGGGTGCAGCTTCGTCCGCAAATTGCTTTTCGTTTTTTGGACG
Organism: Haemaphysalis longicornis; assembly: GCF_048455015.1. Lineage (NCBI taxonomy): Eukaryota > Metazoa > Arthropoda > Arachnida > Ixodida > Ixodidae > Haemaphysalis > Haemaphysalis longicornis. The sequence goes on along the minus strand of NW_027526295.1, from coordinate 27,561,015 downwards.
TCGTATAAAAGTCGTCCCGCTCCTTAATATTTCCCCAAACATATAAGGAACCCAGCAACCGTATATACTAAGTGTTTCACGAAAGCTTACCTAATGGAATTGTCTGCTACGTTTTTTTCTTTTCCGCCTTTAAACTCGTACCGCTCCTCAGTAGTTTGCCACTCATAAAAGGAACAGTTTCAGTGTATAACAACGCAGTTGCAGTGGGTTGGGTGCAGCTTCGTCCGCAAATTCCTTTTCGTTTTTTGGACGTCGTATAAAAGTTTTCCCGCTCCTTAATATTTCCCCAAACATATAAGGAACCCAGCACCCGTATATACTAGGTGTTTCACGAAAGCTTACCTAATGGAATTGTCTGCTACGTTTTTTTTTTCTTTTCCGCCTTTAAACTCGTACCGCTCTTTAGTAGTTTGCCACTCATAAAAAGAACAGTTTCCGTGTATAACAACGCAGTTGCAGTGGGTTGGGTGCAGCTTCGTCCGCAAATTCCTTTTCGTTTTTTGGACGTTGTATAAAAGTTTTCCCGCGCCCTAATATTTCCCCAAACATATAAGGAACCCAGCACCCGTATATACTAGGTGTTTCAGGAAAACTTACCTAATGGAATTCTCTGCTACGTTTTTTTCTTTTCCGCCTTTAAACTCGTACCGCTCCTCAGTAGTTTGCCACTCTTAAAAGGAACAGTTTCCGTGTATAACAACGCAGTTGCAGTGGGTTGGGTGCAGCTTCGTCCGCAAATTCCTTTTCGTTTTTTGGACGTCGTATAAAAGTTTTCCCGCTCCTTAATATTTCCCCAAACATATAAGGAACCCAGCACCCGTATATACTAGGTGTTTCACGAAAGCTTACCTAATGGAATTGTCTGCTACGTTTTTTTCTTTTCCGCCTTTAAACTCGTACCGCTCTTCAGTAGTTTGCCACTCATAAAAGGAACAGTTTCCGTGTATAACAACGCAGTTTCAGTAGGTTGGGTGCAGCCTCGTCCGCAAATTCCTTTTCGTTTTTTGGACGTCGTATAAAAGTTTTCCCGCTCCTTAATATTTCCCCAAACATATAAGGAACCCAGCACCCGTACTTACTAGGTGTTTCACGAAAACTTACCTAATGGAATTCTCTGCTACGTTTTTTTCTTTTCCGCCTTTAAACTCGTACCGCTCTTCAGTAGTTTGCCACTCATAAAAGGAACAGTTTCCGTGTATAACAACGCAGTTTCAGTAGGTTGGGTGCAGCTTCGTCCGCAAATTCCTTTTCGTTTTTTGGACGTCGTATAAAAGTTTTCCCGCTCCTTAATATTTCCCCAAACATATAAGGAACCCAGCACCCGTACATACTAGGTGTTTCACGAAAACTTACCTAATGGAATTCTCTGCTACGTTTTTTTCTTTTCCGCCTTTAAACTCGTACCGCTCTTCAGTAGTTTGCCACTCATAAAAGGAACAGTTTCCGTGTATAACAACGCAGTTTCAGTAGGTTGGGTGCAGCCTCGTCCGCAAATTCCTTTTCGTTTTTTGGACGTCGTATAAAAGTTTTCCCGCTCCTTAATATTTCCCCAAACATATAAGGAACCCAGCACCCGTACATACTAGGTGTTTCACGAAAACTTACCTAATGGAATTCTCTGCTACGTTTTTTTCTTTTCCGCCTTTAAACTCGTACCGCTCTTCAGTAGTTTGCCACTCATAAAAGGAACAGTTTCCGTGTATAACAACGCAGTTTCAGTAGGTTGGGTGCAGCTTCGTCCGCAAATTCCTTTTCGTTTTTTGGACGTCGTATAAAAGTTTTCCCGCTCCTTAATATTTCCCCAAACATATAAGGAACCCAGCACCCGTACATACTAGGTGTTTCACGAAAACTTACCTAATGGAATTCTCTGCTACGTTTTTTTCTTTTCCGCCTTTAAACTCGTACCGCTCTTCAGTAGTTTGCCACTCATAAAAGGAACAGTTTCCGTGTATAACAACGCAGTTTCAGTAGGTTGGGTGCAGCCTCGTCCGCAAATTCCTTTTCGTTTTTTGGACGTCGTATAAAAGTTTTCCCGCTCCTTAATATTTCCCCAAACATATAAGGAACCCAGCACCCGTACATACTAGGTGTTTCACGAAAACTTACCTAATGGAATTCTCTGCTACGTTTTTTTCTTTTCCGCCTTTAAACTCGTACCGCTCTTCAGTAGTTTGCCACTCTTAAAAGGAACAGTTTCCGTGTATAACAACGCAGTTGCAGTGGGTTGGGTGCAGCTTCGTCCGCAAATTCCTTTTCGTTTTTTGGACGTCGTATAAAAGTTTTCCCGCTCCTTAATATTTCCCCAAACATATAAGGAACCCAGCACCCGTACATACTAGGTGTTTCACGAAAACTTACCTAATGGAATTCTCTGCTACGTTTTTTTCTTTTCCGCCTTTAAACTCGTACCGCTCTTCAGTAGTTTGCCACTCATAAAAGGAACAGTTTCCGTGTATAACAACGCAGTTTCAGTAGGTTGGGTGCAGCTTCGTCCGCAAATTCCTTTTCGTTTTTTGGACGTCGTATAAAAGTTTTCCCGCTCCTTAATATTTCCCCAAACATATAAGGAACCCAGCACCCGTACATACTAGGTGTTTCACGAAAACTTACCTAATTGAATTCTCTGCTACGTTTTTTTCTTTTCCGCCTTTAAACTCGTACCGCTCTTCAGTAGTTTGCCACTCATAAAAGGAACAGTTTCCGTGTATAACAACGCAGTTTCAGTAGGTTGGGTGCAGCCTCGTCCGCAAATTCCTTTTCGTTTTTTGGACGTCGTATAAAAGTTTTCCCGCTCCTTAATATTTCCCCAAACATATAAGGAACCCAGCACCCGTACATACTAGGTGTTTCACGAAAACTTACCTAATGGAATTCTCTGCTACGTTTTTTTCTTTTCCGCCTTTAAACTCGTACCGCTCTTCAGTAGTTTGCCACTCTTAAAAGGAACAGTTTCCGTGTATAACAACGCAGTTGCAGTGGGTTGGGTGCAGCTTCGTCCGCAAATTCCTTTTCGTTTTTTGGACGTCGTATAAAAGTTTTCCCGCTCCTTAATATTTCCCCAAACATATAAGGAACCCAGCACCCGTACATACTAGGTGTTTCACGAAAACTTACCTAATGGAATTCTCTGCTACGTTTTTTTCTTTTCCGCCTTTAAACTCGTACCGCTCTTCAGTAGTTTGCCACTCATAAAAGGAACAGTTTCCGTGTATAACAACGCAGTTTCAGTAGGTTGGGTGCAGCCTCGTCCGCAAATTCCTTTTCGTTTTTTGGACGTCGTATAAAAGTTTTCCCGCTCCTTAATATTTCCCCAAACATATAAGGAACCCAGCACCCGTACATACTAGGTGTTTCACGAAAACTTACCTAATGGAATTCTCTGCTACGTTTTTTTCTTTTCCGCCTTTAAACTCGTACCGCTCTTCAGTAGTTTACCACTCATAAAAGGAACAGTTTCCGTGTATAACAACGCAGTTTCAGTAGGTTGGGTGCAGCCTCGTCCGCAAATTCCTTTTCGTTTTTTGGACGTCGTATAAAAGTTTTCCCGCTCCTTAATATTTCCCCAAACATATAAGGAACCCAGCACCCGTACATACTAGGTGTTTCACGAAAGCTTACCTAATGGAATTGTCTGCTACGTTTTTTTCTCTTCCGCCTTTAAACTCGTACCGCTCCTTAGTAGTTTGCCACTCATAAAAGGAACAGTTTCCGTGTATAACAACGCAGTTGCAGTAGGTTGGGTGCAGCTTCGTCGGAAAATTTCTTTTCGTTTTTTGGACGTCGTATAAAAGTCGTCCCGCTCCTTAATATTTCCCCAAACATATAAGGAACCCAGCACCCGTATATACTAGGTGTTTCACGAAAGCTTACCTAATGGAATTGTCTGCTACGTTTTTTTCTTTTCCGCCTTTAAACTCGTACCGCTCCTTCGTAGTTTGCCACTCATAAAAGGAACAGTTTCCGTGTACAACAACGCAGTTGCAGTGGGTTGGGTGCAGCTTCGTCGGCAAATTCTTTTTCGTTTTTTTGACGTCGTATAAAAGTTTTCCCGCTCCTTAATATTTCCCCAAACATATAACGAACCCAGCACCCGTATATACTAGGTGTTTCACGAAAGCTTACCTAATGGAATTGTCTGCTACGTTTTTTTCTTTTCCGCCTTTAAACTCGTACCGCTCCTCAGTTGTTTGCCACTCATAAAAGGAACAGTTTCCGTGTACAACAACGCAGTTGCAGTGGGTTGGGTGCAGCTTCGTCCGCAAATTCCTTTTCGTTTTTTGGACGTCGTATAAAAGTCATCCCGCTCCTTGATATTTCCCCAAACATATAAGGAACCCAGCACCCGTATATACTAGGTGATTCACGAAAGCTTACCTAACGGAATGGTCTGCTACGTTTTTTTCTTTTCCGCCTTTAAACTCGTACCGCTCCTCAGTATTTTGCCACTCATAAAAGGAACAGTTTCCGTGTACAACAACGCAGTTGCAGTGGGTTGGGTGCAGCTTCGTCGGCAAATTCTTTTTCGTTTTTTTGACGTCGTATAAAAGTTTTCCCGCTCCTTAATATTTCCCCAAACATATAAGGAACCCAGCACCCATATATACTAGGTGTTTCACGAAAGCTTACCTAATGGAATTGTCTGCTACGTTTTTTTTCTTTTCCGCCGTTAAACTCGTACCGCTCCTCAGTAGTTTGCCACTCATAAAAGGAACAGTTTCCGTGTATAAGAACGCAGTTTCAGTGGGTTGGGTGCAGCTTCGTCCGCAAATTCCTTTTCGTTTTTTGGACGTCGTATAAAAGTTTTCCCGCTCCTTAATATTTCCCCAAACATATAAGGAACCCAGCACCCGTACATACTAGGTGTTTCACGAAAACTTACCTAATGGAATTCTCTGCTACGTTTTTTTCTTTTCCGCCTTTAAACTCGTACCGCTCTTCAGTAGTTTGCCACTCATAAAAGGAACAGTTTCCGTGTATAACAACGCAGTTTCAGTAGGTTGGGTGCAGCTTCGTCCGCAAATTCCTTTTCGTTTTTTGGACGTCGTATAAAAGTTTTCCCGCTCCTTAATATTTCCCCAAACATATAAGGAACCCAGCACCCGTACATACTAGGTGTTTCACGAAAACTTACCTAATGGAATTCTCTGCTACGTTTTTTTCTTTTCCGCCTTTAAACTCGTACCGCTCTTCAGTAGTTTGCCACTCATAAAAGGAACAGTTTCCGTGTATAACAACGCAGTTTCAGTAGGTTGGGTGCAGCCTCGTCCGCAAATTCCTTTTCGTTTTTTGGACGTCGTATAAAAGTTTTCCCGCTCCTTAATATTTCCCCAAACATATAAGGAACCCAGCACCCGTACATACTAGGTGTTTCACGAAAACTTACCTAATGGAATTCTCTGCTACGTTTTTTTCTTTTCCGCCTTTAAACTCGTACCGCTCTTCAGTAGTTTGCCACTCTTAAAAGGAACAGTTTCCGTGTATAACAACGCAGTTGCAGTGGGTTGGGTGCAGCTTCGTCCGCAAATTCCTTTTCGTTTTTTGGACGTCGTATAAAAGTTTTCCCGCTCCTTAATATTTCCCCAAACATATAAGGAACCCAGCACCCGTACATACTAGGTGTTTCACGAAAACTTACCTAATGGAATTCTCTGCTACGTTTTTTTCTTTTCCGCCTTTAAACTCGTACCGCTCTTCAGTAGTTTGCCACTCATAAAAGGAACAGTTTCCGTGTATAACAACGCAGTTTCAGTAGGTTGGGTGCAGCTTCGTCCGCAAATTCCTTTTCGTTTTTTGGACGTCGTATAAAAGTTTTCCCGCTCCTTAATATTTCCCCAAACATATAAGGAACCCAGCACCCGTACATACTAGGTGTTTCACGAAAACTTACCTAATGGAATTCTCTGCTACGTTTTTTTCTTTTCCGCCTTTAAACTCGTACCGCTCTTCAGTAGTTTGCCACTCATAAAAGGAACAGTTTCCGTGTATAACAACGCAGTTTCAGTAGGTTGGGTGCAGCCTCGTCCGCAAATTCCTTTTCGTTTTTTGGACGTCGTATAAAAGTTTTCCCGCTCCTTAATATTTCCCCAAACATATAAGGAACCCAGCACCCGTACATACTAGGTGTTTCACGAAAACTTACCTAATGGAATTCTCTGCTACGTTTTTTTCTTTTCCGCCTTTAAACTCGTACCGCTCTTCAGTAGTTTGCCACTCTTAAAAGGAACAGTTTCCGTGTATAACAACGCAGTTGCAGTGGGTTGGGTGCAGCTTCGTCCGCAAATTCCTTTTCGTTTTTTGGACGTCGTATAAAAGTTTTCCCGCTCCTTAATATTTCCCCAAACATATAAGGAACCCAGCACCCGTACATACTAGGTGTTTCACGAAAACTTACCTAATGGAATTCTCTGCTACGTTTTTTTCTTTTCCGCCTTTAAACTCGTACCGCTCTTCAGTAGTTTGCCACTCATAAAAGGAACAGTTTCCGTGTATAACAACGCAGTTTCAGTAGGTTGGGTGCAGCCTCGTCCGCAAATTCCTTTTCGTTTTTTGGACGTCGTATAAAAGTTTTCCCGCTCCTTAATATTTCCCCAAACATATAAGGAACCCAGCACCCGTACATACTAGGTGTTTCACGAAAACTTACCTAATGGAATTCTCTGCTACGTTTTTTTCTTTTCCGCCTTTAAACTCGTACCGCTCTTCAGTAGTTTACCACTCATAAAAGGAACAGTTTCCGTGTATAACAACGCAGTTTCAGTAGGTTGGGTGCAGCCTCGTCCGCAAATTCCTTTTCGTTTTTTGGACGTCGTATAAAAGTTTTCCCGCTCCTTAATATTTCCCCAAACATATAAGGAACCCAGCACCCGTACATACTAGGTGTTTCACGAAAGCTTACCTAATGGAATTGTCTGCTACGTTTTTTTCTCTTCCGCCTTTAAACTCGTACCGCTCCTTAGTAGTTTGCCACTCATAAAAGGAACAGTTTCCGTGTATAACAACGCAGTTGCAGTAGGTTGGGTGCAGCTTCGTCGGAAAATTTCTTTTCGTTTTTTGGACGTCGTATAAAAGTCGTCCCGCTCCTTAATATTTCCCCAAACATATAAGGAACCCAGCACCCGTACATACTAGGTGTTTCACGAAAACTTACCTAATGGAATTCTCTGCTACGTTTTTTTCTTTTCCGCCTTTAAACTCGTACCGCTCTTCAGTAGTTTGCCACTCATAAAAGGAACAGTTTCCGTGTATAACAACGCAGTTTCAGTAGGTTGGGTGCAGCCTCGTCCGCAAATTCCTTTTCGTTTTTTGGACGTCGTATAAAAGTTTTCCCGCTCCTTAATATTTCCCCAAACATATAAGGAACCCAGCACCCGTACATACTAGGTGTTTCACGAAAACTTACCTAATGGAATTCTCTGCTACGTTTTTTTCTTTTCCGCCTTTAAACTCGTACCGCTCTTCAGTAGTTTGCCACTCTTAAAAGGAACAGTTTCCGTGTATAACAACGCAGTTGCAGTGGGTTGGGTGCAGCTTCGTCCGCAAATTCCTTTTCGTTTTTTGGACGTCGTATAAAAGTTTTCCCGCTCCTTAATATTTCCCCAAACATATAAGGAACCCAGCACCCGTACATACTAGGTGTTTCACGAAAACTTACCTAATGGAATTCTCTGCTACGTTTTTTTCTTTTCCGCCTTTAAACTCGTACCGCTCTTCAGTAGTTTGCCACTCATAAAAGGAACAGTTTCCGTGTATAACAACGCAGTTTCAGTAGGTTGGGTGCAGCTTCGTCCGCAAATTCCTTTTCGTTTTTTGGACGTCGTATAAAAGTTTTCCCGCTCCTTAATATTTCCCCAAACATATAAGGAACCCAGCACCCGTACATACTAGGTGTTTCACGAAAACTTACCTAATGGAATTCTCTGCTACGTTTTTTTCTTTTCCGCCTTTAAACTCGTACCGCTCTTCAGTAGTTTGCCACTCATAAAAGGAACAGTTTCCGTGTATAACAACGCAGTTTCAGTAGGTTGGGTGCAGCCTCGTCCGCAAATTCCTTTTCGTTTTTTGGACGTCGTATAAAAGTTTTCCCGCTCCTTAATATTTCCCCAAACATATAAGGAACCCAGCACCCGTACATACTAGGTGTTTCACGAAAACTTACCTAATGGAATTCTCTGCTACGTTTTTTTCTTTTCCGCCTTTAAACTCGTACCGCTCTTCAGTAGTTTGCCACTCTTAAAAGGAACAGTTTCCGTGTATAACAACGCAGTTGCAGTGGGTTGGGTGCAGCTTCGTCCGCAAATTCCTTTTCGTTTTTTGGACGTCGTATAAAAGTTTTCCCGCTCCTTAATATTTCCCCAAACATATAAGGAACCCAGCACCCGTACATACTAGGTGTTTCACGAAAACTTACCTAATGGAATTCTCTGCTACGTTTTTTTCTTTTCCGCCTTTAAACTCGTACCGCTCTTCAGTAGTTTGCCACTCATAAAAGGAACAGTTTCCGTGTATAACAACGCAGTTTCAGTAGGTTGGGTGCAGCCTCGTCCGCAAATTCCTTTTCGTTTTTTGGACGTCGTATAAAAGTTTTCCCGCTCCTTAATATTTCCCCAAACATATAAGGAACCCAGCACCCGTACATACTAGGTGTTTCACGAAAACTTACCTAATGGAATTCTCTGCTACGTTTTTTTCTTTTCCGCCTTTAAACTCGTACCGCTCTTCAGTAGTTTACCACTCATAAAAGGAACAGTTTCCGTGTATAACAACGCAGTTTCAGTAGGTTGGGTGCAGCCTCGTCCGCAAATTCCTTTTCGTTTTTTGGACGTCGTATAAAAGTTTTCCCGCTCCTTAATATTTCCCCAAACATATAAGGAACCCAGCACCCGTACATACTAGGTGTTTCACGAAAGCTTACCTAATGGAATTGTCTGCTACGTTTTTTTCTCTTCCGCCTTTAAACTCGTACCGCTCCTTAGTAGTTTGCCACTCATAAAAGGAACAGTTTCCGTGTATAACAACGCAGTTGCAGTAGGTTGGGTGCAGCTTCGTCGGAAAATTTCTTTTCGTTTTTTGGACGTCGTATAAAAGTCGTCCCGCTCCTTAATATTTCCCCAAACATATAAGGAACCCAGCACCCGTATATACTAGGTGTTTCACGAAAGCTTACCTAATGGAATTGTCTGCTACGTTTTTTTCTTTTCCGCCTTTAAACTCGTACCGCTCCTTCGTAGTTTGCCACTCATAAAAGGAACAGTTTCCGTGTACAACAACGCAGTTGCAGTGGGTTGGGTGCAGCTTCGTCGGCAAATTCTTTTTCGTTTTTTTGACGTCGTATAAAAGTTTTCCCGCTCCTTAATATTTCCCCAAACATATAACGAACCCAGCACCCGTATATACTAGGTGTTTCACGAAAGCTTACCTAATGGAATTGTCTGCTACGTTTTTTTCTTTTCCGCCTTTAAACTCGTACCGCTCCTCAGTTGTTTGCCACTCATAAAAGGAACAGTTTCCGTGTACAACAACGCAGTTGCAGTGGGTTGGGTGCAGCTTCGTCCGCAAATTCCTTTTCGTTTTTTGGACGTCGTATAAAAGTCATCCCGCTCCTTGATATTTCCCCAAACATATAAGGAACCCAGCACCCGTATATACTAGGTGATTCACGAAAGCTTACCTAACGGAATGGTCTGCTACGTTTTTTTCTTTTCCGCCTTTAAACTCGTACCGCTCCTCAGTATTTTGCCACTCATAAAAGGAACAGTTTCCGTGTACAACAACGCAGTTGCAGTGGGTTGGGTGCAGCTTCGTCGGCAAATTCTTTTTCGTTTTTTTGACGTCGTATAAAAGTTTTCCCGCTCCTTAATATTTCCCCAAACATATAAGGAACCCAGCACCCATATATACTAGGTGTTTCACGAAAGCTTACCTAATGGAATTGTCTGCTACGTTTTTTTTCTTTTCCGCCGTTAAACTCGTACCGCTCCTCAGTAGTTTGCCACTCATAAAAGGAACAGTTTCCGTGTATAAGAACGCAGTTTCAGTGGGTTGGGTGCAGCTTCGTCCGCAAAATTTTTTTCGTTTTTTGGACTTCGTATAAAAGTTTTCCCGCTCCTTAATATTTCCCCGAACATATAAGGAACCCAGCACCCGTATATACTAGGTGTTTCACGAAAGCTTACCTAATGGAATTGTCTGCTACGTTTTTTTCTTTTCCGCCTTTAAACTCGTACCGCTCCTCAGTAGTTTGCCACTCATAAAAGGAACAGTTTCCGTGTATAACAACGCAGTTGCAGTGGGTAGGGTGCAGCTTCGTCCGCAAATTGCTTTTCGTTTTTTGGACGTCGTATAAAAGTCGTCCCGCTCCTTAATATTTCCCCAAACATATCAGGAACCCAGCACCCGTATATACTAAGTGTTTCACGAAAGCTTACCTAATGGAATTGTCTGCTACGTTTTTTTCTTTTCCGCCTTTAAACTCGTACCGCTCCTCAGTAGTTTGCCACTCATAAAAGGAACAGTTTCAGTGTATAACAACGCAGTTGCAGTAGGTTGGGTGCAGCTTCGTCCGCAAATTCCTTTTCGTTTTTTGGACGTCGTATAAAAGTTTTCCCGCTCCTTAATATTTCCCCAAACATATAAGGAACCCAGCACCCGTATATACTAGGTGTTTCACGAAAGCTTACCTAATGGAATTGTCTGCTACGTTTTTTTTTCTTTTCCGCCTTTAAACTCGTACCGCTCTTTAGTAGTTTGCCACTCATAAAAAGAACAGTTTCCGTGTATAACAACGCAGTTGCAGTGGGTTGGGTGCAGCTTCGTCCGCAAATTCCTTTTCGTTTTTTGGACGTTGTATAAAAGTTTTCCCGCGCCCTAATATTTCCCCAAACATATAAGGAACCCAGCACCCGTATATACTAGGTGTTTCACGAAAGCTTACCTAATGGAATTGTCTGCTACGTTTTTTTCTTTTCCGCCTTTAAACTCGTACCGCTCCTCAGTAGTTTGCCACTCTTAAAAGGAACAGTTTCCGTGTATAACAACGCAGTTGCAGTGGGTTGGGTGCAGCTTCGTCCGCAAATTCCTTTTCGTTTTTTGGACGTCGTATAAAAGTTTTCCCGCTCCTTAATATTTCCCCAAACATATAAGGAACCCAGCACCCGTATATACTAGGTGTTTCACGAAAGCTTACCTAATGGAATTGTCTGCTACGTTTTTTTCTTTTCCGCCTTTAAACTCGTACCGCTCCTCAGTAGTTTGCCACTCTTAAAAGGAACAGTTTCCGTGTATAACAACGCAGTTGCAGTGGGTTGGGTGCAGCTTCGTCCGCAAATTCCTTTTCGTTTTTTGGACGTCGTATAAAAGTTTTCCCGCTCCTTAATATTTCCCCAAACATATAAGGAACCCAGCACCCGTATATACTAGGTGTTTCACGAAAACTTACCTAATGGAATTCTCTGCTACGTTTTTTTCTTTTCCGCCTTTAAACTCGTACCGCTCTTCAGTAGTTTGCCACTCATAAAAGGAACAGTTTCCGTGTATAACAACGCAGTTTCAGTAGGTTGGGTGCAGCCTCGTCCGCAAATTCCTTTTCGTTTTTTGGATGTCGTATAAAAGTTTTCCCGCTCCTTAATATTTCCCCAAACATATAAGGAACCCAGCACCCTTACATACTAGGTGTTTCACGAAAGCTTACCTAATGGAATTGTCTGCTACGTTTTTTTCTCTTCCGCCTTTAAACTCGTACCGCTCCTTAGTAGTTTGCCACTCATAAAAGGAACAGTTTCCGTGTATAACAACGCAGTTGCAGTAGGTTGGGTGCAGCTTCGTCGGAAAATTTCTTTTCGTTTTTTGGACGTCGTATAAAAGTCGTCCCGCTCCTTAATATTTCCCCAAACATATAAGGAACCCAGCACCCGTATATACTAGGTGTTTCACGAAAGCTTACCTAATGGAATTGTCTGCTACGTTTTTTTCTTTTCCGCCTTTAAACTCGTACCGCTCCTTCGTAGTTTGCCACTCATAAAAGGAACAGTTTCCGTGTATACCAACGCAGTTGCAGTGGGTTGGGTGCAGCTTCGTCCGCAAATGGTTTTTGGTTTTTTGGACGTCGTATAAAAGTCGTCCCGCTCCTTAATGTTTCCCCAAACATATAAGGAACCCAGCACCCGTATATACTAGGTGATTCAAGAAAGCTTACCTAACGGAATGGTCTGCTACGTTTTTTTTCTTTTCCGCCTTTAAACTCGTACCGCTCCTCAGTATTTTGCCACTCATAAAAGGAACAGTTTCCGTGTACAACAACGCAGTTGCAGTGGGTTGGGTGCAGCTTCGTCGGCAAATTCTTTTTCGTTTTTTTCACGTCGTATAAAAGTTTTCCCGCTCCTTAATATTTCCCCAAACATATAACGAACCCAGCACCCGTATATACTAGGTGTTTCACGAAAGCTTACCTAATGGAATTGTCTGCTACGTTTTTTTCTTTTCCGCCTTTAAACTCGTACCGCTCCTCAGTAGTTTGCCACTCATAAAAGGAACAGTTTCCGTGTATAAGAACGCAGTTTCAGTGGGTTGGGTGCAGCTTCGTCCACAAATTCCTTTTCGTTTTTTGGACTTCGTATAAAAGTTTTCCCGCTCCTTAATATTTCCCCAAACATATAAGGAACCCAGCACCCGTATATACTAGGTGTTTCACGAATGCTTACCTAATGGAATTGTCGGCTACGTTTTTTTCTTTTCCGCCTTTAAACTCGTACCGCTCCTCAGTAGTTTGCCACTCATAAAAGGAACAGTTTCCGTGTATAACAACGCAGTTGCAGTGGGTAGGGTGCAGCTTCGTCCGCAAATTGCTTTTCGTTTTTTGGACGTCGCATAAAAGTCGTCCCGCTCCTTAATATTTCCCCAAACATATAAGGAACCCAGCACCCGTATATACTAAGTGTTTCACGAAAGCTTACCTAATGGAATTGTCTGCTACGTTTTTTTTCTTTTCCGCCGTTAAACTCGTACCGCTCCTCAGTAGTTTGCCACTCATAAAAGGAACAGTTTCCGTGTATAAGAACGCAGTTTCAGTGGGTTGGGTGCAGCTTCGTCCGCAAAATTTTTTTCGTTTTTTGGACTTCGTATAAAAGTTTTCCCGCTCCTTAATATTTCCCCAAACATATAAGGAACCCAGCACCCGTATATACTAGGTGTTTCACGAAAGCTTACCTAATGGAATTGTCTGCTACGTTTTTTTCTTTTCCGCCTTTAAACTCGTACCGCTCCTTCGTAGTTTGCCACTCATAAAAGGAACAGTTTCCGTGTATACCAACGCAGTTGCAGTGGGTTGGGTGCAGCTTCGTCCGCAAATGGTTTTTGGTTTTTTGGACGTCGTATAAAAGTCGTCCCGCTCCTTAATATTTCCCCAAACATATAAGGAACCCAGCACCCGTATATACTAGGTGATTCAAGAAAGCTTACCTAACGGAATGGTCTGCTACGTTTTTTTTCTTTTCCGCCTTTAAACTCGTACCGCTCCTCAGTATTTTGCCACTCATAAAAGGAACAGTTTCCGTGTACAACAACGCAGTTGCAGTGGGTTGGGTGCAGCTTCGTCGGCAAATTCTTTTTCGTTTTTTTGACGTCGTATAAAAGTTTTCCCGCTCCTTAATATTTCCCCAAACATATAACGAACCCAGCACCCGTATATACTAGGTGTTTCACGAAAGCTTACCTAATGGAATTGTCTGCTACGTTTTTTTCTTTTCCGCCTTTAAACTCGTACCGCTCCTCAGTTGTTTGCCACTCATAAAAGGAACAGTTTCCGTGTACAACAACGCAGTTGCAGTGGGTTGGGTGCAGCTTCGTCCGCAAATTCCTTTTCGTTTTTTGGACGTCGTATAAAAGTCATCCCGCTCCTTGATATTTCCCCAAACATATAAGGAACCCAGCACCCGTATATACTAGGTGATTCACGAAAGCTTACCTAACGGAATGGTCTGCTACGTTTTTTTCTTTTCCGCCTTTAAACTCGTACCGCTCCTCAGTATTTTGCCACTCATAAAAGGAACAGTTTCCGTGTACAACAACGCAGTTGCAGTGGGTTGGGTGCAGCTTCGTCGGCAAATTCTTTTTCGTTTTTTTGACATCGTATAAAAGTTTTCCCGCTCCTTAATATTTCCCCAAACATATAAGGAACCCAGCACCCGTATATACTAGGTGTTTCACGAAAGCTTACCTAATGGAATTGTCTGCTACGTTTTTTTTCTTTTCCGCCGTTAAACTCGTACCGCTCCTCAGTAGTTTGCCACTCATAAAAGGAACAGTTTCCGTGTATAAGAACGCAGTTTCAGTGGGTTGGGTGCAGCTTCGTCCGCAAAATTTTTTTCGTTTTTTGGACTTCGTATAAAAGTTTTCCCGCTCCTTAATATTTCCCCAAACATATAAGGAACCCAGCACCCGTATATACTAGGTGTTTCACGAAAGCTTACCTAATGGAATTGTCTGCTACGTTTTTTTCTTTTCCGCCTTTAAACTCGTACCGCTCCTCAGTAGTTTGCCACTCATAAAAGGAACAGTTTCCGTGTATAACAACGCAGTTGCAGTGGGTAGGGTGCAGCTTCGTCCGCAAATTGCTTTTCGTTTTTTGGACGTCGTATAAAAGTCGTCCCGCTCCTTAATATTTCCCCAAACATATCAGGAACCCAGCACCCGTATATACTAAGTGTTTCACGAAAGCTTACCTAATGGAATTGTCTGCTACGTTTTTTTCTTTTCCGCCTTTAAACTCGTACCGCTCCTCAGTAGTTTGCCACTCATAAAAGGAACAGTTTCAGTGTATAACAACGCAGTTGAAGTAGGTTGGGTGCAGCTTCGTCCGCAAATTCCTTTTCGTTTTTTGGACGTCGTATAAAAGTTTTCCCGCTCCTTAATATTTCCCCAAACATATAAGGAACCCAGCACCCGTATATACTAGGTGTTTCACGAAAGCTTACCTAATGGAATTGTCTGCTACGTTTTTTTTTTCTTTTCCGCCTTTAAACTCGTACCGCTCTTTAGTAGTTTGCCACTCATAAAAAGAACAGTTTCCGTGTATAACAACGCAGTTGCAGTGGGTTGGGTGCAGCTTCGTCCGCAAATTCCTTTTCGTTTTTTGGACGTTGTATAAAAGTTTTCCCGCGCCCTAATATTTCCCCAAACATATAAGGAACCCAGCACCCGTATATACTAGGTGTTTCACGAAAACTTACCTAATGGAATTCTCTGCTACGTTTTTTTCTTTTCCGCCTTTAAACTCGTACCGCTCCTCAGTAGTTTGCCACTCTTAAAAGGAACAGTTTCCGTGTATAACAACGCAGTTGCAGTGGGTTGGGTGCAGCTTCGTCCGCAAATTCCTTTTCGTTTTTTGGACGTCGTATAAAAGTTTTCCCGCTCCTTAATATTTCCCCAAACATATAAGGAACCCAGCACCCGTATATACTAGGTGTTTCACGAAAGCTTACCTAATGGAATTGTCTGCTACGTTTTTTTCTTTTCCGCCTTTAAACTCGTACCGCTCCTCAGTAGTTTGCCACTCTTAAAAGGAACAGTTTCCGTGTATAACAACGCAGTTGCAGTGGGTTGGGTGCAGCTTCGTCCGCAAATTCCTTTTCGTTTTTTGGACGTCGTATAAAAGTTTTCCCGCTCCTTAATATTTCCCCAAACATATAAGGAACCCAGCACCCGTATATACTAGGTGTTTCACGAAAGCTTACCTAATGGAATTGTCTGCTACGTTTTTTTCTTTTCCGCCTTTAAACTCGTACCGCTCCTCAGTAGTTTGCCACTCTTAAAAGGAACAGTTTCCGTGTATAACAACGCAGTTGCAGTGGGTTGGGTGCAGCTTCGTCCGCAAATTCCTTTTCGTTTTTTGGACGTCGTATAAAAGTTTTCCCGCTCCTTAATATTTCCCCAAACATATAAGGAACCCAGCACCCGTATATACTAGGTGTTTCACGAAAACTTACCTAATGGAATTCTCTGCTACGTTTTTTTCTTTTCCGCCTTTAAACTCGTACCGCTCTTCAGTAGTTTGCCACTCATAAAAGGAACAGTTTCCGTGTATAACAACGCAGTTTCAGTAGGTTGGGTGCAGCCTCGTCCGCAAATTCCTTTTCGTTTTTTGGATGTCGTATAAAAGTTTTCCCGCTCCTTAATATTTCCCCAAACATATAAGGAACCCAGCACCCTTACATACTAGGTGTTTCACGAAAGCTTACCTAATGGAATTGTCTGCTACGTTTTTTTCTCTTCCGCCTTTAAACTCGTACCGCTCCTTAGTAGTTTGCCACTCATAAAAGGAACAGTTTCCGTGTATAACAACGCAGTTGCAGTAGGTTGGGTGCAGCTTCGTCGGAAAATTTCTTTTCGTTTTTTGGACGTCGTATAAAAGTCGTCCCGCTCCTTAATATTTCCCCAAACATATAAGGAACCCAGCACCCGTATATACTAGGTGTTTCACGAAAGCTTACCTAATGGAATTGTCTGCTACGTTTTTTTCTTTTCCGCCTTTAAACTCGTACCGCTCCTTCGTAGTTTGCCACTCATAAAAGGAACAGTTTCCGTGTATACCAACGCAGTTGCAGTGGGTTGGGTGCAGCTTCGTCCGCAAATGGTTTTTGGTTTTTTGGACGTCGTATAAAAGTCGTCCCGCTCCTTAATATTTCCCCAAACATATAAGGAACCCAGCACCCGTATATACTAGGTGATTCAAGAAAGCTTACCTAACGGAATGGTCTGCTACGTTTTTTTTCTTTTCCGCCTTTAAACTCGTACCGCTCCTAAGTATTTTGCCACTCATAAAAGGAACAGTTTCCGTGTACAACAACGCAGTTGCAGTGGGTTGGGTGCAGCTTCGTCGGGAAATTCTTTTTCGTTTTTTTCACGTCGTATAAAAGTTTTCCCGCTCCTTAATATTTCCCCAAACATATAACGAACCCAGCACCCGTATATACTAGGTGTTTCACGAAAGCTTACCTAATGGAATTGTCTGCTACGTTTTTTTCTTTTCTGCCTTTAAACTCGTACCGCTCCTCAGTAGTTTGCCACTCATAAAAGGAACAGTTTCCGTGTATAAGAACGCAGTTTCAGTGGGTTGGGTGCAGCTTCGTCCACAAATTCCTTTTCGTTTTTTGGACTTCGTATAAAAGTTTTCCCGCTCCTTAATATTTCCCCAAACATATAAGGAACCCAGCACCCGTTTATACTAGGTGTTTCACGAATGCTTACCTAATGGAATTGTCGGCTACGTTTTTTTCTTTTCCGCCTTTAAACTCGTACCGCTCCTCAGTAGTTTGCCACTCATAAAAGGAACAGTTTCCGTGTATAACAACGCAGTTTTAGTGGGTAGGGTGCAGCTTCGTCCGCAAATTGCTTTTCGTTTTTTGGACGTCGCATAAAAGTCGTCCCGCTCCTTAATATTTCCCCAAACATATAAGGAACCCAGCACCCGTATATACTAAGTGTTTCACGAAAGCTTACCTAATGGAATTGTCTGCTACGTTTTTTTCTTTTCCGCCTTTAAACTCGCACCGCTCCTCAGTAGTTTGCCACTCATAAAAGGAACAGTTTCAGTGTATAACAACGCAGTTGCAGTAGGTTGGGTGCAGCTTCGTCCGCAAATTCATTTTGGTTTTTTGGACGTCGTATAAAAGTCGTCCCGCTCCTTAATATTTCCCCAAACATATAAGGAACCCAGCACCCGTATATACTAGGTGTTTCACGAAAGCTTACCTAATGGAATTGTCTGCTACGTTTTTTTCTTTTCCGCCTTTAAACTCGTACCGCTCCTTCGTAGTTTGCCACTCATAAAAGGAACAGTTTCCGTGTATACCAACGCAGTTGTAGTGGGTTGGGTGCAGCTTCGTCCGCAAATGGTTTTTGGTTTTTTGGACGTCGTATAAAAGTCGTCCCGCTCCTTAATATTTCCCCAAACATATAAGGAACCCAGCACCCGTATATACTAGGTGATTCAAGAAAGCTTACCTAACGGAATGGTCTGCTACGTTTTTTTTCTTTTCCGCCTTTAAACTCGTACCGCTCCTCAGTATTTTGCCACTCATAAAAGGAACAGTTTCCGTGTACAACAACGCAGTTGCAGTAGGTTGGGTGCAGCTTCGTCGGCAAATTCTTTTTCGTTTTTTTGACGTCGTATAAAAGTTTTCCCGCTCCTTAATATTTCCCCAAACATATAACGAACCCAGCACCCGTATATACTAGGTGTTTCACGAAAGCTTACCTAATGGAATTGTCTGCTACGTTTTTTTCTTTTCCGCCTTTAAACTCGTACCGCTCCTCAGTAGTTTGCCACTCATAAAAGGAACAGTTTCCGTGTATAACAACGCAGTTGCAGTGGGTAGGGTGCAGCTTCGTCCGCAAATTGCTTTTCGTTTTTTGGACGTCGCATAAAAGTCGTCCCGCTCCTTAATATTTCCCCAAACATATAAGGAACCCAGCACCCGTATATACTAAGTGTTTCACGAAAGCTTACCTAATGGAATTGTCTGCTACGTTTTTTTCTTTTCCGCCTTTAAACTCGCACCGCTCCTCAGTAGTTTGCCACTCATAAAAGGAACAGTTTCCGTGTATAACAACGCAGTTGCAGTGGGTAGGGTGCAGCTTCGTCCGCAAATTGCTTTTCGTTTTTTGGACGTCGCATAAAAGTCGTCCCGCTCCTTAATATTTCCCCAAACATATAAGGAACCCAGCACCCGTATATACTAAGTGTTTCACGAAAGCTTACCTAATGGAATTGTCTGCTACGTTTTTTTCTTTTCCGCCTTTAAACTCGCACCGCTCCTCAGTAGTTTGCCACTCATAAAAGGAACAGTTTCAGTGTATAACAACGCAGTTGCAGTAGGTTGGGTGCAGCTTCGTCCGCAAATTCCTTTTGGTTTTTTGGACGTCGTATAAAAGTCGTCCCGCTCCTTAATATTTCCCCAAACATATAAGGAACCCAGCACCCGTATATACTAGGTGTTTTACGAAAGCTTACCTAATGGAATTGTCTGCTACGTTTTTTTCTTTTCCGCCTTTAAACTCGTACCGCTCCTTCGTAGTTTGCCACTCATAAAAGGAACAGTTTCCGTGTATACCAACGCAGTTGCAGTGGGTTGGGTGCAGCTTCGTCCGCAAATGGTTTTTGGTTTTTTGGACGTCGTATAAAAGTCGTCCCGCTCCTTAATATTTCCCCAAACATATAAGGAACCCAGCACCCGTATATACTAGGTGATTCAAGAAAGCTTACCTAACGGAATGGTCTGCTACGTTTTTTTTCTTTTCCGCCTTTAAACTCGTACCGCTCCTCAGTATTTTGCCACTCATAAAAGGAACAGTTTCCGTGTACAACAACGCAGTTGCAGTAGGTTGGGTGCAGCTTCGTCGGCAAATTCTTTTTCGTTTTTTTGACGTCGTATAAAAGTTTTCCCGCTCCTTAATATTTCCCCAAACATATAACGAACCCAGCACCCGTATATACTAGGTGTTTCACGAAAGCTTACCTAATGGAATTGTCTGCTACGTTTTTTTCTTTTCCGCCTTTAAACTCGTACCGCTCCTCAGTAGTTTGCCACTCATAAAAGGAACAGTTTCCGTGTATAACAACGCAGTTGCAGTGGGTAGGGTGCAGCTTCGTCCGCAAATTGCTTTTCGTTTTTTGGACGTCGCATAAAAGTCGTCCCGCTCCTTAATATTTCCCCAAACATATAAGGAACCCAGCACCCGTATATACTAAGTGTTTCACGAAAGCTTACCTAATGGAATTGTCTGCTACGTTTTTTTCTTTTCCGCCTTTAAACTCGCACCGCTCCTCAGTAGTTTGCCACTCATAAAAGGAACAGTTTCAGTGTATAACAACGCAGTTGCAGTAGGTTGGGTGCAGCTTCGTCCGCAAATTCCTTTTCGTTTTTCGGACATCGTATAAAAGTTTTCCCGCTCCTTAATATTTCCCCAAACATATAAGGAACCCAGCACCCGTATATACTAGGTGTTTCACGAAAGCTTACCTAATGGAATTGTCTGCTACGTTTTTTTTTTCTTTTCCGCCTTTAAACTCGTACCGCTCCTCAGTAGTTTGCCACTCATAAAAAGAACAGTTTCCGTGTATAAGAACGCAGTTGCAGTGGGTTGGGTGCAGCTTCGTCCGCAAATTCCTTTTCGTTTTTTGGACGTTGTATAAAAGTTTTCCCGCGCCCTAATATTTCCCCAAACATATAAGGAACCCAGCACCCGTATATACTAGGTGTTTTACGAAAGCTTACCTAATGTTATTGTCTGGTACGTTTTTTTCTTTTCCGCGTTTAAACTCGTACCGCTCCTCAGTAGTTTGCCACTCATAAAAGGAACAGTTTCCGTGTATAACAACGCAGTTGCAGTGGGTTGGGTGCAGCTTCGTCCGCAAATTCTTTTTCGTTTTTTGGACGTCGTATAAAAGTCATCCCGCTCCTTGATATTTCCCCAAACATATAAGGAACCCAGCACCCGTATATACTAGGTGTTTCACCAAAGCTTACCTAATGGAATTGTCTACTGTGTTTTTTTCTTTTCCGCCTTTAAACTCGTACCGCTCCTCAGTTGTTTGCCACTCATAAAAGCAACAGTTTCCGTGTATACCATAGCAGTTGTAGTGGGTTGGGTGCAGCCTCGTCCGCAAATTTCTTTTCGTTTTTTGGATGTCGTATAAAAGTCATCCCGCTCCTTGATATTTCCCCAAACATATAAGGAACCCAGCACCCGTATATACAAGGTGTTTCACAAAAGCTTACCTTATGGAATTGTCTACTGTGTTTTTTTCTTTTCCGCCTTAAAACTCGTACCGCTCCTCAGTAGTTTGCCACTCATAAAAGGAACAGTTTCCGTGTATAACAACGCAGTTGCAGTAGGTTGGGTGCAGCTTCGTCCGCAAATTCCTTTTCGTTTTTTGGACGTCGTATAATAGTCATCCCGCTCCTTGATATTTCCGCAAACATATAAGGAACCCAGCACCCGTATATACTAGGTGTTTCACGAAAGCTTACCTAATGGAATTGTCTACTGTGTTTTTTTCTTTTCCGCCTTTAAACTCGTACCGCTCCTCAGTTGTTTGCCACTCATAAAAGGAACAGTTTCCGTGTACAACAACGCAGTTGCAGTGGGTTGGGTGCAGCTTCGTCCGCAAATTCCTTTTCGTTTTTTGGACGTCCTATAAAAGTCATCCCGCTCCTTGATATTTCCCCAAACATATAAGGAACCCAGCACCCGTATATACTAGGTGATTCACGAAAGCTTACCTAACGGAATGGTCTGCTACGTTTTTTTCTTTTCCGCCTTTAAACTCGTACCGCTCCTCAGTATTTTGCCACTCATAAAAGGAACAGTTTCCGTGTATAAGAACGCAGTTTCAGTGGGTTGGGTGCAGCTTCGTCCGCAAAATTTTTTTCGTTTTTTGGACTTCGTATAAAAGTTTTCCCGCTCCTTAATATTTCCCCAAACATATAAGGAACCCAGCACCCGTATATACTAGGTGTTTCACGGAAGCTTACCTAATGGAATTGTCTGCTACGTTTTTTTCTTTTCCGCCTTTAAACTCGTACCGCTCCTCAGTAGTTTGCCACTCATAAAAGGAACAGTTTCCGTGTATAACAACGCAGTTGCAGTGGGTAGGGTGCAGCTTCGTCCGCAAATTGCTTTTCGTTTTTTGGACGTTGTATAAAAGTCGTCCCGCTCCTTAATATTTCCCCAAACATATAAGGAACCCAGCACCCGTATATACTAAGTGTTTCACGAAAGCTTACCTAATGGAATTGTCTGCTACGTTTTTTTCTTTTCCGCCTTTAAACTCGTACCGCTCCTCAGTAGTTTGCCACTCATTAAAGGAACAGTTTCAGTGTATAACAACGCAGTTGCAGTGGGTTGGGTGCAGCTTCGTCCGCAAATTCCTTTTCGTTTTTTGGACGTCGTATAAAAGTTTTCCCGCTCCTTAATATTTCCCCAAACATATAAGGAACCCAGCACCCGTATATACTAGGTGTTTCACGAAAGCTTACCTAATGGAATTGTCTGCTACGTTTTTTTTTTCTTTTCCGCCTTTAAACTCGTACCGCTCTTTAGTAGTTTGCCACTCATAAAAAGAACAGTTTCCGTGTATAACAACGCAGTTGCAGTGGGTTGGGTGCAGCTTCGTCCGCAAATTCCTTTTCGTTTTTTGGACGTTGTATAAAAGTTTTCCCGCGCCCTAATATTTCCCCAAACATATAAGGAACCCAGCACCCGTATATACTAGGTGTTTTACGAAAGCTTACCTAATGTTATTGTCTGGTACGTTTTTTTCTTTTCCGCGTTTAAACTCGTACCGCTCCTCAGTAGTTTGCCACTCTTAAAAGGAACAGTTTCCGTGTATAACAACGCAGTTGCAGTGGGTTGGGTGCAGCTTCGTCCGCAAATTCCTTTTCGTTTTTTGTATGTCGTATAAAAGTTTTCCCGCTCCTTAATATTTCCCCAAACATATAAGGAACCCAGCACCCGTATATACAGGTGTTTCACGAAAGCTTACCTAATGGAATTGTCTGCTACGTTTTTTTCTTTTCCGCCTTTAAACTCGTACCGCTCCTCAGTAGTTTGCCACTCTTAAAAGGAACAGTTTCCGTGTATAACAACGCAGTTGCAGTGGGTTGGGTGCAGCTTCGTCCGCAAATTCCTTTTCGTTTTTTGGACGTCGTATAAAAGTTTTCCCGCTCCTTAATATTTCCCCAAACATATAAGGAACCCAGCACCCGTATATACTAGGTGTTTCACGAAAACTTACCTAATGGAATTCTCTGCTACGTTTTTTTCTTTTCCGCCTTTAAACTCGTACCGCTCTTCAGTAGTTTGCCACTCATAAAAGGAACAGTTTCCGTGTATAACAACGCAGTTTCAGTAGGTTGGGTGCAGCCTCGTCCGCAAATTCCTTTTCGTTTTTTGGACGTCGTATAAAAGTTTTCCCGCTCCTTAATATTTCCCCAAACATATAAGGAACCCAGCACCCGTACATACTAGGTGTTTCACGAAAGCTTACCTAATGGAATTGTCTGCTACGTTTTTTTCTCTTCCGCCTTTAAACTCGTACCGCTCCTTAGTAGTTTGCCACTCATAAAAGGAACAGTTTCCGTGTATAACAACGCAGTTGCAGTAGGTTGGGTGCAGCTTCGTCGGAAAATTTCTTTTCGTTTTTTGGACGTCGTATAAAAGTCGTCCCGCTCCTTAATATTTCCCCAAACATATAAGGAACCCAGCACCCGTATATACTAGGTGTTTCACGAAAGCTTACCTAATGGAATTGTCTGCTACGTTTTTTTCTTTTCCGCCTTTAAACTCGTACCGCTCCTTCGTAGTTTGCCACTCATAAAAGGAACAGTTTCCGTGTATACCAATGCAGTTGTAGTAGGTTGGGTGCAGCTTCGTCCGCAAATGGTTTTTGGTTTTTTGGACGTCGTATAAAAGTCGTCCCGCTCCTTAATATTTCCCCAAACATATAAGGAACCCAGCACCCGTATATACTAGGTGATTCAAGAAAGCTTACCTAACGGAATGGTCTGCTACGTTTTTTTTCTTTTCCGCCTTTAAACTCGTACCGCTCCTCAGTATTTTGCCACTCATAAAAGGAACAGTTTCCGTGTACAACAACGCAGTTGCAGTGGGTTGGGTGCAGCTTCGTCGGCAAATTCTTTTTCGTTTTTTTGACGTCGTATAAAAGTTTTCCCGCTCCTTAATATTTCCCCAAACATATAACGAACCCAGCACCCGTATATACTAGGTGTTTCACGAATGCTTACCTAATGGAATTGTCTGCTACGTTTTTTTCTTTTCCGCCTTTAAACTCGTACCGCTCCTCAGTAGTTTGCCACTCATAAAAGGAACAGTTTCCGTGTATAACAACGCAGTTGCAGTGGGTAGGGCGCAGCTTCGTCCGCAAATTGCTTTTCGTTTTTTGGACGTCGCATAAAAGTCGTCCCGCTCCTTAATATTTCCCCGAACATATAAGGAACCCAGCACCCGTATATACTAAGTGTTTCACGAAAGCTTACCTAATGGAATTGTCTGCTACGTTTTTTTCTTTTCCGCCTTTAAACTCGCACCGCTCCTCAGTAGTTTGCCACTCATAAAAGGAACAGTTTCAGTGTATAACAACGCAGTTGCAGTAGGTTGGGTGCAGCTTCGTCCGCAAATTCCTTTTGGTTTTTTGGACGTCGTATAAAAGTCGTCCCGCTCCTTAATATTTCCCCAAACATATAAGGAACCCAGCACTCGTATATACTAGGTGTTTCACGAAAGCTTACCTAATGGAATTGTCTGCTACGTTTTTTTCTTTTCCGCCTTTAAACTCGTACCGCTCCTTCGTAGTTTGCCACTCATAAAAGGAACAGTTTCCGTGTATACCAACGCAGTTGCAGTGGGTTGGGTGCAGCTTCGTCCGCAAATGGTTTTTGGTTTTTTGGACGTCGTATAAAAGTCGTCCCGCTCCTTAATATTTCCCCAAACATATAAGGAACCCAGCACCCGTATATACTAGGTGATTCAAGAAAGCTTACCTAACGGAATGGTCTGCTACGTTTTTTTTCTTTTCCGCCTTTAAACTCGTACCGCTCCTCAGTATTTTGCCACTCATAAAAGGAACAGTTTCCGTGTACAACAACGCAGTTGCAGTGGGTTGGGTGCAGCTTCGTCGGCAAATTCTTTTTCGTTTTTTTGACGTCGTATAAAAGTTTTCCCGCTCCTTAATATTTCCCCAAACATATAACGAACCCAGCACCCGTATATACTAGGTGTTTCACGAAAGCTTACCTAATGGAATTGTCTGCTACGTTTTTTTCTTTTCCGCCTTTAAACTCGTACCGCTCCTCAGTAGTTTGCCACTCATAAAAGGAACAGTTTCCGTGTATAAGAACGCAGTTTCAGTGGGTTGGGTGCAGCTTCGTCCACAAATTCCTTTTCGTTTTTTGGACTTCGTATAAAAGTTTTCCCGCTCCTTAATATTTCCCCAAACATATAAGGAACCCAGCACCCGTATATACTAGGTGTTTCACGAAAGCTTACCTAATGGAATTGTCTGCTACGTTTTTTTCTTTTCCGCCTTTAAACTCGTACCGCTCCTCAGTAGTTTGCCACTCATAAAAGGAACAGTTTCCGTGTATAACAACGCAGTTGCAGTAGGTAGGGTGCAGCTTCGTCCGCAAATTGCTTTTCGTTTTTTGGACGTCGCATAAAAGTCGTCCCGCTCCTTAATATTTCCCCAAACATATAAGGAACCCAGCACCCGTATATACTAAGTGTTTCACGAAAGCTTACCTAATGGAATTGTCTGCTACGTTTTTTTCTTTTCCGCCTTTAAACTCGCACCGCTCCTCAGTAGTTTGCCACTCATAAAAGGAACAGTTTCAGTGTATAACAACGCAGTTGCAGTAGGTTGGGTGCAGCTTCGTCCGCAAATTCCTTTTCGTTTTTCGGACATCGTATAAAAGTTTTCCCGCTCCTTAATATTTCCCCAAACATATAAGGAACCCAGCACCCGTATATACTAGGTGTTTCACGAAAGCTTACCTAATGGAATTGTCTGCTACGTTTTTTTTTTCTTTTCCGCCTTTAAACTCGTACCGCTCCTCAGTAGTTTGCCACTCATATAAAGAACAGTTTCCGTGTATAAGAACGCAGTTGCAGTGGGTTGGGTGCAGCTTCGTCCGCAAATTCCTTTTCGTTTTTTGGACGTTGTATAAAAGTTTTCCCGCGCCCTAATATTTCCCCAAACATATAAGGAACCCAGCACCCGTATATACTAGGTGTTTTACGAAAGCTTACCTAATGTTATTGTCTGGTACGTTTTTTTCTTTTCCGCGTTTAAACTCGTACCGCTCCTCAGTAGTTTGCCACTCATAAAAGGAACAGTTTCCGTGTATAACAACGCAGTTGCAGTGGGTTGGGTGCAGCTTCGTCCGCAAATTCTTTTTCGTTTTTTGGACGTCGTATAAAAGTCATCCCGCTCCTTGATATTTCCCCAAACATATAAGGAACCCAGCACCCGTATATACTAGGTGTTTCACCAAAGCTTACCTAATGGAATTGTCTACTGTGTTTTTTTCTTTTCCGCCTTTAAACTCGTACCGCTCCTCAGTTGTTTGCCACTCATAAAAGCAACAGTTTCCGTGTATACCATAGCAGTTGTAGTGGGTTGGGTGCAGCCTCGTCCGCAAATTTCTTTTCGTTTTTTGGACGTCGTATAAAAGTCATCCCGCTCCTTGATATTTCCCCAAACATATAAGGAACCCAGCACCCGTATATACTAGGTGTTTCACAAAAGCTTACCTTATGGAATTGTCTACTGTGTTTTTTTCTTTTCCGCCTTAAAACTCCTACCGCTCCTCAGTAGTTTGCCACTCATAAAAGGAACAGTTTCCGTGTATAACAACGCAGTTTCAGTGGGTTGGGTGCAGCTTCGTCCGCAAATTCCTTTTCGTTTTTTCGACGTCGTATAAACGTCATCCCGGTCCTTGATATTTCCCCAAACATATAAGGAACCAATACCCGTATAAACTAGGTGTTTCACGAAAGCTTACCTAATGGAATTGTCTACTGTGTATTTTTCTTTTCCGCCTTTAAACTCGTACCGCTCCTCAGTAGTTTGCCACTCTTAAAAGGAACAGTTTCCGTGTATAACAACGCAGTTGCAGTGGGTTGGGTGCAGCTTCGTCCGCAAATTCCTTTTTGTTTTTTGGACGTCGTATAAAAGTTTTCCCGCTCCTTAATATTTCCCCAAACATATAAGGAACCCAGCACGTGTTAATACTAGGTGTTTCACGAAAGCTTACCTAATGGAATTATCTGCTACGTTTTTTTCTTTTCCGCCTCTTAACTCGTACCGCTCCTCAGTAGTTTGCCACTCATAAAAGGAACACTTTCCGTGTATAACAACGCAGTTGCAGTGGGTTGGGTGCAGCTTCGTCCGCAAATTCCTTTTCGTTTTTTGGACGTCGCATAAAAGTCATCCCGCTCCTTAATATTTCCCCAAACATATAAGGAACCCAGCACCCGTATATACTAGGTGTTTCACGAAAGCTTACCTAATAGAATTGTCTGCTACGTTTTTTTCTTTTCCGCCTTTAAACTCGTACCGCTCCTTCGTAGTTTGCCACTCATAAAAGGAACAGTTTCCGTGTATACCAACGCAGTTGCAGTAGGTTGGGTGCAGCTTCGTCCGCAAATGGTTTTTGGTTTTTTGGACGTCGTATAAAAGTCGTCCCGCTCCTTAATATTTCCCCAAACATATAAGGAACCCAGCACCCGTATATACTAGGTGATTCACGAAAGCTTACCTAACGGAATGGTCTGCTACGTTTTTTTTCTTTTCCGCCTTTAAACTCGTACCGCTCCTCAGTATTTTGCCACTCATAAAAGGAACAGTTTCCGTGTACAACAACGCAGTTGCAGTAGGTTGGGTGCAGCTTCGTCGGCAAATTCTTTTTCGTTTTTTTGACGTCGTATAAAAGTTTTCCCGCTCCTTAATATTTCCCCAAACATATAAGGAACCCAGCACCCGTATATACTAGGTGTTTCACGAAAGCTTACCGAATGGAATTGTCTGCTACGTTTTTTTCTTTTCCGCCTGTAAACTCGTACCGCTCCTCAGTAGTTTGCCACTCATAAAAGGAACAGTTTCCGTGTATAAGAACGCAGTTTCAGTGGGTTGGGTGCAGCTTCGTCCACAAATTCCTTTTCGTTTTTTGGACTACGTATAAAAGTTTTCCCGCTCCTTAATATTTCCCCAAACATATAAGGAACCCAGCACCCGTATATACTAGGTGTTTCACGAAAGCTTACCTAATGGAATTGTCTGCTACGTTTTTTTCTTTTCCGCCTTTAAACTCGTACCGCTCCTCAGTAGTTTGCCACTCATAAAAGGAACAGTTTCCGTGTATAACAATGCAGTTTGCAGTGGGTAGGGTGCAGCTTCGTCCGCAAATTGCTTTTCGTTTTTTGGACGTCGCATAAAAGTCGTCCCGCTCCTTAATATTTCCCCAAACATATAAGGAACCCAGCACCCGTATATACTAAGTGTTTCACGAAAGCTTACCTAATAGAATTGTCTGCTACGTTTTTTTCTTTTCCGCCTTTAAACTCGCACCGCTCCTCAGTAGTTTGCCACTCATAAAAGGAACAGTTTCAGTGTATAACAACGCAGTTCTAGTAGGTTGGGTGCAGCTTCGTCCGCAAATTCCTTTTCGTTTTTTGGACATCGTATAAAAGTTTTCCCGCTCCTTAATATTTCCCCAAACATATAAGGAACCCAGCACCCGTATATACTAGGTGTTTCACGAAAGCTTACCTAATGGAATTGTCTGCTACGTTTTTTTTTTCTTTTCCGCCTTTAAACTCGTACCGCTCCTCAGTAGTTTGCCACTCATAAAAAGAACAGTTTCCGTGTATAAGAACGCAGTTGCAGTAGGTTAGGTGCAGCTTCGTCCGCAAATTCCTTTTCGTTTTTTGGACGTTGTATAAAAGTTTTCCCGCGCCCTAATATTTCCCCAAACATATAAGGAACCGAGCACCCGTATATACTAGGTGTTTTACGAAAGCTTACCTAAAGTTATTGTCTGGTACGTTTTTTTTCTTTTCCGCGTTTAAACTCGTACCGCTCCTCAGTAGTTTGCCACTCATACAAGGAACAGTTTCCGTGTATAACAACGCAGTTGCAGTATGTTGGGTGCAGCTTCGTCCGCAAATTCTTTTTCGTTTTTTGGACGTCGTATAAAAGTCATCCCGCTCCTTGATATTTCCCCAAACAAATAAGGAACCCAGCACCCGTATATATTAGGTGTTTCACAAAAGCTTACCTAATGGAATTGTCTACTGTGTTTTTTTCTTTTCCGCCTTAAAACTCGTACCGCTCCTCAGTAGTTTGCCACTCATAAAAGGAACAGTTTCCGTGTATAACAACGCAGTTGCAGTGGGTTGGGTGCAGCTTCGTCCGCAAATTCCTTTTCGTTTTTTCGACGTCGTATAAACGTCATCCCGGTCCTTGATATTTCCCCAAACATATAAGGAACCCAGTACCCGTATAAACTAGGTGTTTCACGAAAGCTTACCTAATGGAATTGTCTACTGTGTATTTTTCTTTTCCGCCTTTAAACTCGTACCGCTCCTCAGTAGTTTGCCACTCTTAAAAGGAACAGTTTCCATGTATAACAACGCAGTTGCAGTGGGTTGGGTGCAGCTTCGTCCGCAAATTCCTTTTTGTTTTTTGGACGTCGTATAAAAGTTTTCCCGCTCCTTAATATTTCCCCAAACATATAAGGAACCCAGCACCTGTTAATACTAGGTGTTTCACGAAAGCTTACCTAATGGAATTATCTGCTACGTTTTTTTCTTTTCCGCCTCTTAACTCGTACCGCTCCTCAGTAGTTTGCCACTTATAAAAGGAACACTTTCCGTGTATAACAACGCAGTTTCAGTGGGTTGGGTGCAGCTTCGTCCGCGAATTCTTTTTCGTTTTTTGGACGTCAAATAAAAGTCATCCCGCTCCTTGATATTTCCCCAAACATATAAGCAACCCAGTACCCGTATAAACTAGGTGTTTCACGAAAGCTTACCTAATGGAATTGTCTACTGTGTATTTTTCTTTTCCGCCTTTAAACTCGTACTGCTCCTCAGTAGTTTGCCACTCATAAAAGGAACAGTTTCCGTGTATAAGAACGCAGTTTCAGTGGGTTGGGTGCAGCTTCGTCCACAAATTCCTTTTCGTTTTTTGGACTTCGTATAAAAGTTTTCCCGCTCCTTAATATTTCCCCAAACATATAAGGAACCCAGCACCCGTATATACTAAGTGTTTCACGAAAGCTTACCTAATGGAATTGTCTGCTACGTTTTTTTTCTTTTCCGCCTTTAAACTCGCACCGCTCCTCAGTAGTTTGCCACTCATAAAAGGAACAGTTTCAGTGTATAACAACGCAGTTGCAGTAGGTTGGGTGCAGCTTCGTCCGCAAATTCCTTTTCGTTTTTCGGACATCGTATAAAAGTTTTCCCGCTCCTTAATATTTCCCCAAACATATAAGGAACCCAGCACCCGTATATACTAGGTGTTTCACGAAAGCTTACCTAATGGAATTGTCTGCTACGTTTTTTTTTTCTTTTCCGCCTTTAAACTCGTACCGCTCCTCAGTAGTTTGCCACTCATATAAAGAACAGTTTCCGTGTATAAGAACGCAGTTGCAGTGGGTTGGGTGCAGCTTCGTCCGCAAATTCCTTTTCGTTTTTTGGACGTTGTATAAAAGTTTTCCCGCGCCCTAATATTTCCCCAAACATATAAGGAACCCAGCACCCGTATATACTAGGTGTTTTACGAAAGCTTACCTAATGTTATTGTCTGGTACGTTTTTTTCTTTTCCGCGTTTAAACTCGTACCGCTCCTCAGTAGTTTGCCACTCATAAAAGGAACAGTTTCCGTGTATAACAACGCAGTTGCAGTGGGTTGGGTGCAGCTTCGTCCGCAAATTCTTTTTCGTTTTTTGGACGTCGTATAAAAGTCATCCCGCTCCTTGATATTTCCCCAAACATATAAGGAACCCAGCACCCGTATATACTAGGTGTTTCACCAAAGCTTACCTAATGGAATTGTCTACTGTGTTTTTTTCTTTTCCGCCTTTAAACTCGTACCGCTCCTCAGTTGTTTGCCACTCATAAAAGCAACAGTTTCCGTGTATACCATAGCAGTTGTAGTGGGTTGGGTGCAGCCTCGTCCGCAAATTTCTTTTCGTTTTTTGGACGTCGTATAAAAGTCATCCCGCTCCTTGATATTTCCCCAAACATATAAGGAACCCAGCACCCGTATATACTAGGTGTTTCACAAAAGCTTACCTTATGGAATTGTCTACTGTGTTTTTTTCTTTTCCGCCTTAAAACTCCTACCGCTCCTCAGTAGTTTGCCACTCATAAAAGGAACAGTTTCCGTGTATAACAACGCAGTTTCAGTGGGTTGGGTGCAGCTTCGTCCGCAAATTCCTTTTCGTTTTTTCGACGTCGTATAAACGTCATCCCGGTCCTTGATATTTCCCCAAACATATAAGGAACCAATACCCGTATAAACTAGGTGTTTCACGAAAGCTTACCTAATGGAATTGTCTACTGTGTATTTTTCTTTTCCGCCTTTAAACTCGTACCGCTCCTCAGTAGTTTGCCACTCTTAAAAGGAACAGTTTCCGTGTATAACAACGCAGTTGCAGTGGGTTGGGTGCAGCTTCGTCCGCAAATTCCTTTTTGTTTTTTGGACGTCGTATAAAAGTTTTCCCGCTCCTTAATATTTCCCCAAACATATAAGGAACCCAGCACGTGTTAATACTAGGTGTTTCACGAAAGCTTACCTAATGGAATTATCTGCTACGTTTTTTTCTTTTCCGCCTCTTAACTCGTACCGCTCCTCAGTAGTTTGCCACTCATAAAAGGAACACTTTCCGTGTATAACAACGCAGTTGCAGTGGGTTGGGTGCAGCTTCGTCCGCAAATTCCTTTTCGTTTTTTGGACGTCGCATAAAAGTCATCCCGCTCCTTAATATTTCCCCAAACATATAAGGAACCCAGCACCCGTATATACTAGGTGTTTCACGAAAGCTTACCTAATAGAATTGTCTGCTACGTTTTTTTCTTTTCCGCCTTTAAACTCGTACCGCTCCTTCGTAGTTTGCCACTCATAAAAGGAACAGTTTCCGTGTATACCAACGCAGTTGCAGTAGGTTGGGTGCAGCTTCGTCCGCAAATGGTTTTTGGTTTTTTGGACGTCGTATAAAAGTCGTCCCGCTCCTTAATATTTCCCCAAACATATAAGGAACCCAGCACCCGTATATACTAGGTGATTCACGAAAGCTTACCTAACGGAATGGTCTGCTACGTTTTTTTTCTTTTCCGCCTTTAAACTCGTACCGCTCCTCAGTATTTTGCCACTCATAAAAGGAACAGTTTCCGTGTACAACAACGCAGTTGCAGTAGGTTGGGTGCAGCTTCGTCGGCAAATTCTTTTTCGTTTTTTTGACGTCGTATAAAAGTTTTCCCGCTCCTTAATATTTCCCCAAACATATAAGGAACCCAGCACCCGTATATACTAGGTGTTTCACGAAAGCTTACCGAATGGAATTGTCTGCTACGTTTTTTTCTTTTCCGCCTGTAAACTCGTACCGCTCCTCAGTAGTTTGCCACTCATAAAAGGAACAGTTTCCGTGTATAAGAACGCAGTTTCAGTGGGTTGGGTGCAGCTTCGTCCACAAATTCCTTTTCGTTTTTTGGACTACGTATAAAAGTTTTCCCGCTCCTTAATATTTCCCCAAACATATAAGGAACCCAGCACCCGTATATACTAGGTGTTTCACGAAAGCTTACCTAATGGAATTGTCTGCTACGTTTTTTTCTTTTCCGCCTTTAAACTCGTACCGCTCCTCAGTAGTTTGCCACTCATAAAAGGAACAGTTTCCGTGTATAACAATGCAGTTTGCAGTGGGTAGGGTGCAGCTTCGTCCGCAAATTGCTTTTCGTTTTTTGGACGTCGCATAAAAGTCGTCCCGCTCCTTAATATTTCCCCAAACATATAAGGAACCCAGCACCCGTATATACTAAGTGTTTCACGAAAGCTTACCTAATAGAATTGTCTGCTACGTTTTTTTCTTTTCCGCCTTTAAACTCGCACCGCTCCTCAGTAGTTTGCCACTCATAAAAGGAACAGTTTCAGTGTATAACAACGCAGTTCTAGTAGGTTGGGTGCAGCTTCGTCCGCAAATTCCTTTTCGTTTTTTGGACATCGTATAAAAGTTTTCCCGCTCCTTAATATTTCCCCAAACATATAAGGAACCCAGCACCCGTATATACTAGGTGTTTCACGAAAGCTTACCTAATGGAATTGTCTGCTACGTTTTTTTTTTCTTTTCCGCCTTTAAACTCGTACCGCTCCTCAGTAGTTTG
This sequence comes from Haemaphysalis longicornis, assembly GCF_048455015.1. Classification (NCBI taxonomy): domain Eukaryota; kingdom Metazoa; phylum Arthropoda; class Arachnida; order Ixodida; family Ixodidae; genus Haemaphysalis; species Haemaphysalis longicornis. The sequence goes on along the minus strand of NW_027526295.1, from coordinate 27,528,057 downwards.
CCACTCATAAAAAGAACAGTTTCCGTGTATAAGAACGCAGTTGCAGTAGGTTAGGTGCAGCTTCGTCCGCAAATTCCTTTTCGTTTTTTGGACGTTGTATAAAAGTTTTCCCGCGCCCTAATATTTCCCCAAACATATAAGGAACCGAGCACCCGTATATACTAGGTGTTTTACGAAAGCTTACCTAAAGTTATTGTCTGGTACGTTTTTTTTCTTTTCCGCGTTTAAACTCGTACCGCTCCTCAGTAGTTTGCCACTCATACAAGGAACAGTTTCCGTGTATAACAACGCAGTTGCAGTATGTTGGGTGCAGCTTCGTCCGCAAATTCTTTTTCGTTTTTTGGACGTCGTATAAAAGTCATCCCGCTCCTTGATATTTCCCCAAACAAATAAGGAACCCAGCACCCGTATATATTAGGTGTTTCACAAAAGCTTACCTAATGGAATTGTCTACTGTGTTTTTTTCTTTTCCGCCTTAAAACTCGTACCGCTCCTCAGTAGTTTGCCACTCATAAAAGGAACAGTTTCCGTGTATAACAACGCAGTTGCAGTGGGTTGGGTGCAGCTTCGTCCGCAAATTCCTTTTCGTTTTTTCGACGTCGTATAAACGTCATCCCGGTCCTTGATATTTCCCCAAACATATAAGGAACCCAGCACCTGTTAATACTAGGTGTTTCACGAAAGCTTACCTAATGGAATTATCTGCTACGTTTTTTTCTTTTCCGCCTCTTAACTCGTACCGCTCCTCAGTAGTTTGCCACTTATAAAAGGAACACTTTCCGTGTATAACAACGCAGTTTCAGTGGGTTGGGTGCAGCTTCGTCCGCGAATTCTTTTTCGTTTTTTGGACGTCAAATAAAAGTCATCCCGCTCCTTGATATTTCCCCAAACATATAAGCAACCCAGTACCCGTATAAACTAGGTGTTTCACGAAAGCTTACCTAATGGAATTGTCTACTGTGTATTTTTCTTTTCCGCCTTTAAACTCGTACTGCTCCTCAGTAGTTTGCCACTCTTAAAAGGAACAGTTTCCGTGTATAACAACGCAGTTGCAGTGGGTTGGGTGCAGCTTCGTCCGCAAATTCCTTTTTGTTTTTTGGATGTCGTATAAAAGTTTTCCCGCTCCTTAATATTTCCCCAAACATATAAGGAACCCAGCACCTGTTAATACTAGGTGTTTCACGAAAGCTTACCTAATGGAATTGTCTACTGTGTTTTTTTCTTTTCCGCCTTTAAACTCGTACCGCTCCTCAGTAGTTTGCCACTCTTAAAAGGAACAGTTTCCGTGTATAACAACGCTGTTGCAGTGGGTTGGGTGCAGCTTCGTCCGCAAATTCCTTTTTGTTTTTTGGACGTCGTATAAAAGTTTTCCCGCTCCTTAATATTTCCCCAAACATATAAGGAACCCAGCACCCGTATATACTAGGTGTTTCACGAAAGCTTACCTAATGGAATTCTTTGCTACGTTTTTTTCTTTTCCTTCTTTAAACTCGTACCGCTCCTCAGTAGTTTGCCACTCATAAAAGGAACAGTTTCCGTGTATAAGAACGCAGTTTCAGTGGGTTGGGTGCAGCTTCGTCCGCAAATTCCTTTTCGTTTTTTGGACTTCGTATAAAAGTTTTCCCGCTCCTTAATATTTCCCCAAACATATAAGGAACCCAGCACCCGTATATACTAGGTGTTTTACGAAAGCTTACCTAATGGAATTGTGTGCTACGTTTTTTTCTTTTCCGCCTTTAAACTCGTACCGCTCCTCAGTAGTTTGCCACTCATAAAAGGAACAGTTTCAGTGTATAACAACGCAGTTTTAGTGGGTTGGGTGCAGCTTCGTCCGCAAATTCCTTTTCGTTTTTTGGACGTCGTATAAAAGTTTTCCCGCTCCTTAATATTTCCCCAAACATATAAGGAACCCAGCACCCGTATATACAAGGTGTTTCACGAAAGCTTACCTAATGGAATTGTCTACTACGTTTTTTTTTTCTTTTCCGCCTTTAAACTCGTACCGCTACTCAGTAGTTTGCCACTCATAAAAAGAACAGTTTCCGTGTATAACAACGCAGTTTCAGTGGGTTGGGTGCAGCTTCGTCCGCAAATTCCTTTTCGTTTTTTGGACGTTGTATAAAAGTTTTCCCGCGCCTTAATATTTCCCCAAACATTTAAGGAACCCAGCACCCGTATATACTAGGTGTTTTACAAAAGCTTACCTAATGTTATTGTCTGGTACGTTTTTTTCTTTTCCGCGTTTAAACTCGTACCGCTCCTCAGTAGTTTGCCACTCATAAAAGGAACAGTTTCCGTGTATAACAACGCAGTTGTAGTGGGTTGGGTGCAGCTTCGTCTGCGAATTCTTTTTCGTTTTTTGGACGTCAAATAAAAGTCATCCCGCTCCTTGATATTTCCCCAAACATATAAGGAACCCAGCACCCGTATATACTAGGTGTTTCACCAAAGCTTACCTAATGGAATTGTCTACTGTGTTTTTTTCTTTCCCGCCTTTAAACTCGTACCGCTCCTCAGTTGTTAACCACTTATAAAAGCAACAGTTTCCGTGTATAACATAGCAGCTGTAGTGGGTTGGGTACAGCTTCGTCCGCAAATTCCTTTTCGTTTTTTGGACGTCGTATAAAAGTCATCCCGCTCCTTGATATTTCCCCAAACATATAAGGAACCCAGCACCCGTATATACTAGGTGTTTCACGAAAGCTTACCTAATGGAATTGTCTACTGTGTTTTTTTTCTTTTCCGCCTTAAAACTCGTAGTGCTCCTCAGTAGTTTGCCACTCATAAAAGGAACAGTTTCCGTGTATAATAACGCAGTTGCAGTGTTTGGGTGCAGCTTCGTCCGCAAATTCCTTTTTGTTTTTTGGACGTCGTATAAAAGTTTTCCCGCTCCTTGATATTTCCCCAAACATATAAGGAACCCAGCACCTCTTAATACTAGGTGTTTCACGAAAGCTTACCTAATGAAATTATCTGCTACGTTTTTTTCTTTTCCGCCTCTTAACTCGTACCGCTCCTCAGTAGTTTGCCACTCATAAAAGGAACAGTTTCCGTGTATAATAACGCAGTTGCAGTGTTTGGGTGCAGCTTCGTCCGCAAATTCCTTTTCGTTTTTTCGACGTCGTATAAACGTCATCCCGGTCTTTGATATTTCCCCAAACATATAAGGAACCCAGTACCCGTATAAACTAGGTGTTTCACGAAAGCTTACCTAATGGAATTGTCTACTGTGTATTTTTCTTTTCCGCCTTTAATCTCGTACCGCTCCTCAGTAGTTTGCCACTCTTAAAAGGAACAGTTTCCGTGTATAACAACGCAGTTGCAGTGGGTTGGGTGCAGCTTCGTCCGCAAATTCCTTTTTGTTTTTTGGACGTCGTATAAAAGTTTTCCCGCTCCTTGATATTTCCCCAAACATATAAGGAACCCAGCACCTCTTAATACTAGGTGTTTCACGAAAGCTTACCTAATGAAATTATCTGCTACGTTTTTTTCTTTTCCGCCTCTTAACTCGTACCGCTCCTCAGTAGTTTGCCACTCATAAAAGGAACAGTTTCCGTGTATAATAACGCAGTTGCAGTGTTTGGGTGCAGCTTCGTCCGCAAATTCCTTTTCGTTTTTTCGACGTCGTATAAACGTCATCCCGGTCTTTGATATTTCCCCAAACATATAAGGAACCCAGTACCCGTATAAACTAGGTGTTTCACGAAAGCTTACCTAATGGAATTGTCTACTGTGTATTTTTCTTTTCCGCCTTTAATCTCGTACCGCTCCTCAGTAGTTTGCCACTCTTAAAAGGAACAGTTTCCGTGTATAACAACGCAGTTGCAGTGGGTTGGGTGCAGCTTCGTCCGCAAATTCCTTTTTGTTTTTTGGACGTCGTATAAAAGTTTTCCCGCTCCTTGATATTTCCCCAAACATATAAGGAACCCAGCACCTCTTAATACTAGGTGTTTCACGAAAGCTTACCTAATGAAATTATCAGCTACGTTTTTTTCTTTTCCGCCTCTTAACTCGTACCGCTCCTCAGTAGTTTGCCACTCATAAAAGGAACAGTTTCCGTGTATAACAACGCAGTTGTAGTAGGTTGGGTGCAGCTTCGTCCGCAAATTCCTTTTCGTTTTTTCGACGTCGTATAAACGTCATCCCGGTCCTTGATATTTCCCCAAACATATAAGGAACCCAGTACCCGTATAAACTAGGTGTTTCACGAAAGCTTACCTAATGGAATTGTCTACTGTGTATTTTTCTTTTCCGCCTTTAATCTCGTACCGCTCCTCAGTAGTTTGCCACTCTTAAAAGGAACAGTTTCCGTGTATAACAACGCAGTTTTAGTGGGTTGGGTGCAGCTTCGTCCGCAAATTCCTTTTTGTTTTTTGGACGTCGTATAAAAGTTTTCCCGCTGCTTGATATTTCCCCAAACATATAAGGAACCCAGCACCTGTTAATACTAGGTGTTTCACGAAAGCTTACCTAATGAAATTATCTGCTACGTTTTTTTCTTTTCCGCCTCTTAACTCGTACCGCTCCTCAGTAGTTTGCCACTCATAAAAGGAACAGTTTCCGTGTATAACAACGCAGTTGCAGTGGGTTGGGTGCAGCTTCGTCCGCAAATTCCTTTTCGTTTTTTCGACGTCGTATAAACGTCATCCCGGTCCTCGATATTTCCCCAAACATATAAGGAACCCAGTACCCGTATAAACTAGGTGTTTCACGAAAGCTTACCTAATGGAATTGTCTACTGTGTATTTTTCTTTTCCGCCTTTAATCTCGTACCGCTCCTCAGTAGTTTGCCACTCTTAAAAGGAACAGTTTCCGTGTATAACAACGCAGTTGCAGTGGGTTGGGTGCAGCTTCGTCCGCAAATTCCTTTTTGTTTTTTGGACGTCGTATAAAAGTCGTCCCGCTCCTTAATATTTCCCCAAACACATAAGGAACCCAGCACCCGTATATACTAAGTGTTTCACGAAAGCTTACCTAATAGAATTGTCTGCTACGTTTTTTTCTTTTCCGCCTTTAAACTCGCACCGCTCCTCAGTAGTTTGCCACTCATAAAAGGAACAGTTTCAGTGTATAACAACGCAGTTCTAGTAGGTTGGGTGCAGCTTCGTCCGCAAATTCCTTTTCGTTTTTTGGACATCGTATAAAAGTTTTCCCGCTCCTTAATATTTCCCCAAACATATAAGGAACCCAGCACCCGTATATACTAGGTGTTTCACGAAAGCTTACCTAATGGAATTGTCTGCTACGTTTTTTTTTTCTTTTCGGCCTTTAAACTCTTACCGCTCCTCAGTAGTTTGCCACTCATAAAAAGAACAGTTTCCGTGTATAAGAACGCAGTTGCAGTAGGTTAGGTGCAGCTTCGTCCGCAAATTCCTTTTCGTTTTTTGGACGTTGTATAAAAGTTTTCCCGCGCCCTAATATTTCCCCAAACATATAAGGAACCCAGCACCCGTATATACTAGGTGTTTTACGAAAGCTTACCTAAAGTTATTGTCTGGTACGTTTTTTTCTTTTCCGCGTTTAAACTCGTACCGCTCCTCAGTAGTTTGCCACTCATAAAAGGAACAGTTTCCGTGTATAACAACGCAGTTGCAGTAGGTTGGGTGCAGCTTCGTCCGCAAATTCTTTTTCGTTTTTTGGACGTCGTATAAAAGTCATCCCGCTCCTTGATATTTCCCCAAACAAATAAGGAACCCAGCACCCGTATATATTAGGTGTTTCACAAAAGCTTACCTAATGGAATTGTCTACTGTGTTTTTTTCTTTTCCGCCTTAAAACTCGTACCGCTCCTCAGTAGTTTGCCACTCATAAAAGGAACAGTTTCCGTGTATAACAACGCAGTTGCAGTGGGTTGGGTGCAGCTTCGTCCGCAAATTCCTTTTCGTTTTTTCGACGTCGTATAAACGTCATCCCGGTCCTTGATATTTCCCCAAACATACAAGGAACCCAGTACCCGTATAAACTAGGTGTTTCACGAAAGCTTACCTAATGGAATTGTCTGCTGTGTATTTTTCTTTTCCGCCTTTAAACTCGTACCGCTCCTCAGTAGTTTGCCACTCTTAAAAGGAACAGTTTCCGTGTATAACAACGCAGTTTCAGTGGGTTGGGTGCAGCTTCGTCCGCAAATTCCTTTTTGTTTTTTGGACGTCGTATAAAAGTTTTCCCGCTCCTTAATATTTCCCCAAACATATAAGGAACCCAGCACCTGTTAATACTAGGTGTTTCACGAAAGCTTACCTAATGGAATTATCTGCTACTTTTTTTTCTTTTCCGCCTCTTAACTCGTACCGCTCCTCAGTAGTTTGCCACTTATAAAAGGAACACTTTCCGTGTATAACAACGCAGTTTCAGTGGGTTGGGTGCAGCTTCGTCCGCGAATTCTTTTTCGTTTTTTGGACGTCAAATAAAAGTCATCCCGCTCCTTGATATTTCCCCAAACATATAAGCAACCCAGTACCCGTATAAACTAGGTGTTTCACGAAAGCTTACCTAATGGAATTGTCTACTGTGTTTTTTTCTTTTCCGCCTTTAAACTCGTACCGCTCCTCAGTAGTTTGCCACTCTTAAAAGGAACAGTTTCCGTGTTTAACAACGCAGTTGCAGTGGGTTGGGTGCAGCTTCGTCCGCAAATTCCTTTTTGTTTTTTGGACGTCGTATAAAAGTTTTCCCGCTCCTTAATATTTCCCCAAACATATAAGGAACCCAGCACCCGTATATACTAGGTGTTTCACGAAAGCTTACCTAATGGAATTCTCTGCTACGTTTTTTTCTTTTCCTTCTTTAAACTCGTACCGCTCCTCAGTAGTTTGCCACTCATAAAAGGAACAGTTTCCGTGTATAAGAACGCAGTTGCAGTGGGTTGGGTGCAGCTTCGTCCGCAAATTCCTTTTCGTTTTTTGGACTTCGTATAAAAGTTTTCCCGCTCCTTAATATTTCCCCAAACATATAAGGAACCCAGCACCCGTATATACTAGGTGTTTCACGAAAGCTTACCTAATGGAATTGTGTGCTACGTTTTTTTCTTTTCCGCGTTTAAACTCGTACCGCTCCTCAGTAGTTTGCCACTCATAAAAGGAACAGTTTCCGTGTATAACAACGCAGTTGCAGTAGTTGGGTGCAGCTTCGTCCGCAAATTCTTTTTCGTTTTTTCGACGTCGTATAAAAGTCATCCCGCTCCTTGATATTTCCCCAAACAAATAAGGAACCCAGCACCCGTATATATTAGGTGTTTCACAAAAGCTTACCTAATGGAATTGTCTACTGTGTTTTTTTCTTTTCCGCCTTAAAACTCGTACCGCTCCTCAGTAGTTTGCCACTCATAAAAGGAACAGTTTCCGTGTATAACAACGCAGTTGCAGTGGGTTGGGTGCAGCTTCGTCCGCAAATTCCTTTTCGTTTTTTCGACGTCGTATAAACGTCATCCCGGTCCTTGATATTTCCCCAAACATATAAGGAACCCAGTACCCGTATAAACTAGGTGTTTCACGAAAGCTTACCTAATGGAATTGTCTACTGTGTATTTTTCTTTTCCGCCTTTAAACTCGTACCGCTCCTGAGTAGTTTGCCACTCTTAAAAGGAACAGTTTCCGTGTATAACAACGCAGTTGCAGTGGGTTGGGTGCAGCTTCGTCCGCAAATTCCTTTTTGTTTTTTGGACGTCGTATAAAAGTTTTCCAGCTCCTTAATATTTCCCCAAACATATAAGGAACCCAGCACCTGTTAATACTAGGTGTTTCACGAAAGCTTACCTAATGGAATTATCTGCTACGTTTTTTTCTTTTCCGCCTCTTAACTCGTACCGCTCCTCAGTAGTTTGCCACTTATAAAAGGAACACTTTCCGTGTATAACAACGCAGTTTCAGTGGGTTGGGTGCAGCTTCGTCCGCGAATTCTTTTTTGTTTTTTGGACGTCAAATAAAAGTCATCCCGCTCCTTGATATTTCCCCAAACATATAAGCAACCCAGTACCCGTATAAACTAGGTGTTTCACGAAAGCTTACCTAATGGAATTGTCTACTGTGTTTTTTTCTTTTCCGCCTTTAAACTCGTACCGCTCCTCAGTAGTTTGCCACTCTTAAAAGGAACAGTTTCCGTGTCTAACAACGCAGTTGCAGTGGGTTGGGTGCAGCTTCGTCCGCAAATTCCTTTTTGTTTTTTGGACGTCGTATAAAAGTTTTCCCGCCCCTTAATATTTCCCCAAACATATAAGGAACCCAGCACCCGTATATACTAGGTGTTTCACGAAAGCTTACCTATGGAATTCTCTGCTACGTTTTTTTCTTTTCCTTCTTTAAACTCGTACCGCTCCTCAGTAGTTTGCCACTCATAAAAGGAACAGTTTCCGTGTATAAGAACGCAGTTGCAGTGGGTTGGGTGCAGCTTCGTCCGCAAATTCCTTTTCGTTTTTTGGACTTCGTATAAAAGTTTTCCCGCTCCTTAATATTTCCCCAAACATATAAGGAACCCAGCACCCGTATATACTAGGTGTTTCACGAAAGCTTACCTAATGGAATTGTGTGCTACGTTATTTTCTTTTCCGCCTTTAAACTCGTACCGCTCATCAGTAGTTTGCCACTCATAAAAGGAACAGTTTCCGTGTATAACAACGCAGTTGCAGTGGGTAGGGTGCAGCTTCGTCCGCAAATTCCTTTTCGTTTTTTCGACGTCGTATAAACGTCATCCCGGTCCTTGATATTTCCCCAAACATATTGTTACAGTGTTAGGTACAGGACAATCACTAGGTTGTCTGTTACGTTAGTCGGCAGTCAATCGCCTGTGTAGGGTATGTTCCAGTGGAGCGGGATCCAGGGGGTATGCTGACACGTAGAAGAGGGCGAAGAAGAGTTTTTCCCCGGCTCGCTGCTGACCGGCATCTGTGGTAGCACGTCTTGCCTGTGGCTCCGCACGACTTGTAAATAAACCCTTCATCCATTTGTTACGTCCGTAGCATCTGGTGGAGGTGCGGGGTAATTCGTCGTCCTGGAAGAGGCGGAGCCACCCTATTTTCTACGCAGCAGGCGTGCTGCCGGGCTACCTCCGGAAGAAGCGACAATGCCAACGGGGCCGACGGGTGCCACCTCCCCTGGAAGGGTCGGTGTCTGGCCTCATCAGAGAGAACCACGCAAGTTTAACGGAACTATCGAGGAAGACGCCGAGGACTGGCTCAAGCACTACCAGCGAGTCAGCAAGTATAACAGGTGGGACGCTCGCGAACAGCTCGAGAACGTGGTCTTCTCCTTGGACCTTACTGCATTAATGTGGTATGACAATCATGAGCACAGATTTGATACATGGGACAGTTTCGTCAACGAATTCCGGGCGAGCTTCGGCGACACGGCTGCCCGAAAGAAGAAGGCAGAGCAGACTCTTGCGCAGAGAGCTCAAGTTCCGGGCGAAACTTGTACCACATATATTGAAGAAGTCCTCAAACCGTGCAGCCTCGTTAATCCTTCGATGCCAGACGAGGACAAAGTAGGTCACCTGCTTAAAGGTATCGCTGAGGATGTTTATAACTACCTCATAACTAAGGAAAACCTGGCGTCAGCTCTGGATGTAATTCGCCATTGCCGCGCGTTCGAAACCCTGAAAATGCGACGTATCACCCCCAAGTTTGGACGCCTGGCAAACGTGACTACTGTTGCCAGCGTGGACGTCGGCTCGTCCCCTTCCGAGGACATAGCTTCGGTGGTGCGTCGCATCATTAGAGAAGAACTCGCACAGCAGGGTTTGTGTCGTGACAAAAGCTTTCACCAGTGCGCTCTTCCTGACCCAGTATTTCGTCAATGCACAGTGCAAGCCGTCCAGAGTCACTCTGAGGTGCCTTGGGTTCGAGCAGGGAATAGGAATGAGCGTACCGCTTACAATGAAGACCATACCAGGCGTACAGCTTTCAGTCCTCCACCTCGGGAGTATGAAAATTACTCCGAGGAGCCAATCCGTTACGCACCTGTCGGCTACTCCCGACCACGCCGTTCCTTAGGTCAACCGGTCGCATTCCGTGAACAGCGCACCTGCTTCAACTGTGGTATCCGCGGCCACATTTCCCGCTTTTGCCGTCGGCCTCCCCAGCATTACGAACCGCCACCTCGACGGCCATACACAGATAACCAGACCAACGCACCCTTCCAGCGGTCGTTCCAGCCAACTGCAATGCGCAATAATTCCCCGGGTTCCGACAGGAGCTTCACTCCTCCTCCGACCACTCGACGGCCGCGATCTCCAACGCCACGCCGCCGAATGAGCTCACCACCCGAGGGAAACTAGATGCTGCGGCCGACGGGGGTGAGGTCGCGGGCCGGTCATTTTCGCCAATTCCCCTGCCCGTCGTTATGTCAAAGAACAAAGTGACTGTTTCTGTAGATGGTGTGAACACGGAAGCTTTGGTAGATACTGGAGCTGCGGTTTCAGTCATGAGTTTCGCTTTCAAAACCCGTCTTGGGCCAAAAGTTATGTTTTTCTGTGACCGAAAGATTCAGTATCGTGGAGTCGGAGGCGAGCGTTTGTTTCCAGTTGGAATCTGTTCAGCGACGGTTTTTCTTGGCGAAGACAGCTTTCGAACGGAGTTCATTGTTTTAGCCCAGGCAACTCATGACGTTATATTGGGGATCGACTTTTTACGTGATTGCGGTGCGATGTTGGACTGCGGAACTGGCGAAATTTCGTTTCGAAACGAAACTCTACCTACTTATGTTGAAGAAGGGTGTAATGACACTAAAGGCCTGTTTTCTGTCACCGATGACGTCCTGCTACCTCCCATGACGGCTATGTTTGTCTCTGTGAAGTCCGAAACATTTCTTCGAGGGAGCTACGAAGTTCTGGTGGAGGCGGATGCAACAAACGCAGTTAAGAAGAATGTGCTGATACCCCGTGCTTTGGTTGATGTCGTTGATGGGTGCAGCTGCGTTTGGACGGTGAACGCTTCCAGTGAACCCGTACTTTTGCCCCGTGGACTTAAACTCGCTCGTTCCGACGAAGACGTTGCCGTAACCATTCATGCGGTGAATAGGACGCAAGACGCGACTGCCAACAACACAGACTACACCACCCAGCTCAAGCGCATGATAAATACCTCGCTTCCTTCTCATAAGCAGCAGGTGTTACTTGAGGTGCTTACCCGACATGCTGCGGTATTTGATTTTGCTCGGGATGATCACGAAACTTCACTGCCGGCGTCACGCATGCAACATCGGATTATCACTGAGAATACGGCACCGATTCGTCAAAAGCCATACCGTGTGTCCCCTTCTGAGCGCAAGGTAATAACCGAACAGACGCAGGAGATGCTGAAAAAAGGAGTAATCCGGGAGTCTTCAAGTCCGTGGGCAGCTCCTGTGATTCTTGTAAAGAAGAAAGATAACTCTTGGCGCTTTTGTGTAGATTATCGTCGACTCAATGCTGTGACAAAAAAAGATGTGTATCCGCTTCCGCGCATTGATGACGCCGTCGACTGCTTACATTCAGCGTCGTACTTTTCTTCGGTCGACCTTCGGTCGGGCTACTGGCAAATTCCAGTGCACCCATCCGACAAAGAGAAGACGGCCTTCGTGACGCCTGATGGGCTCTTTGAGTTCAATGTGATGCCTTTTGGATTATGTAATGCGCCCGCTACATTTGAGCGCTTTATGGACACCATTCTGCGTGGCTTAAAATGGGACATCTGCATGTGCTATCTCGACGATGTCATTATTTTCGGGAGGTCATTTGAAGAGCACAATAGCAGGCTTGCCATTGTCTTGGACCGCATCGAGGAAGCGGGATTGGTGTTGAACTCAAAAAAATGTCATTTCGGGGAGCGCCAAGCCCTCGTACTAGGCTTCCTCGTAGATAAGGAAGGCATCAGGCCGGATCCCAAGAAGATCTCCGCCGTGCGCGATTTCCAAGCCCCACGATCCCTGAAAGAGCTGAGGAGCTTCTTGGGTCTGTGCTCCTATTTTCGACGATTCATTCAAGGCTTCGCGCAAATTGCTCATCCCCTGACGTCCTTACTCTGTAAAGACAGCCCTTTTTCTTGGACGTCCGACTGTGAGTCCTCTTTCCAGCAGCTTAAATTTTTGTTAACTTCTGGCCCAATTTTGCGCCACTTTGATCCCACGGCACCCACCGAGCTCCACTCCGATGCGAGTGGCGTGGGCGTTGGAGCTGTTCTCGTCCAGTTACACGAAGGGGCACAACACGTCGTCGCTTACGCCAGCCGTACCCTGTCCAGAGCCGAGCGCAACTACACCATCACGGAATTGGAATGCCTCGCCGTTGTGTTCGCTGTACAAAAGTTTCGCTGCTATCTGTATGGACGCCACTTCACTTTGGTCACGGACCACCACTCGTTATGCTGGCTTGTCGGACTGCGCGACCCCTCCGGTCGCTTAGCTCGATGGGCCTTACGCTTACAAGAATACGACTTCACAGTCTCTTACAAGAGTGGGCGCCGTCATACCGATGCGGACTGTTTGTCCCGCTTACCTCAACCGGGCACATCGACCGACGACGACACCTTCGAGGACTGTCTGGCTTCCGTGTCACCAGAATTCCCAGACGCCCCACTTTTTCGGGCCGAACAACGGAAAGATCCAACGCTGCGCAGGCTTTTTGCAACCCCGGAGGACACAATGTCGACACCCTTTATTGTCCGCGACGGCGTTCTGTTCAAGAAGAATTACTCTGCTGATGGCGCGCGTTTGCTTCTTGTCGTCCCCACTACGCTCCGACATCTGGTTCTCCGCGCAATGCACGACGACGTAACATCAGGTCACTTTGGCCTTTCCCGCACCCTACATCGGCTTCGGGAACGCTTCTACTGGCCTCGTATGCAGACAGCAGCGCAGAAATATGTCGCCAGCTGCCCTCAATGCCAGCGTTACAAGCGTCCTACGTCTCCGTCTCCGGGCCCTTTGCAACCGGTGAATCCTCCCATGTCGCCCTTTGACAAAGTGGGTATTGATCTAGTGGGGCCGCTACCGAAGTCCAAGGCAGGTCACCGTTGGATCATCGTCTGTGTGGATTTTTTGACCCGCTACGTTGAGACTGCTCCTCTTTGCACTGCAACGGCCGCGGATGTCGCATCTTTCCTCTTGAATCGTGTCATTCTACGTCATGGAGCCCCTCGAGTTGTGATCAGTGACCGTGGCCGCCAGTTTACGGCGGACGTTGTGGAAGCGCTTCTTCGGCTTTGTGGCTCCGAGTATCGACATTCCACACCATACCACCCGCAGACGAACGGACTCACTGAACGCACAAACCGCACGCTAACTAACATGCTGTCTATGTACATCGATTCAGAACAAAACAATTGGGACACTGTTCTTCCATTCATAACCTACGCGTACAATACCGCCAAACACGAGGTCACAGGCTATTCTCCGTTCTTCCTTCTGTACGTCCGCCTTCCTCAAAGCTTCCTAGACACCATCCTTCCATTCTCCTCGCCTAAAGATATGTCGCTGGCTGAAACTTTGTGCCTCGCTGAAGAAGCCCGGCGACTGGCTCGACTGCGCACCCTCAGCTCCCAGGGGCGAACCAAAGCACGCTACGATCAGCGCCACCCACCAGTCTCCTACTACCCGGGCGAACTCGTTTGGTTGTGGACTCCAGTTCGCCAACGAGGCCGCTACCAAAAGTTTTTGCCTACGTACTCTGGCCCCTTTGTAGTGCTGTCTCAGCTGAGTACCGTGAACTATGTTATCGCAAAAGTTACTGCTCGGGACCGTCGCTCCCGCAAGACCCAGGTCGTGCATGTAGCTCGGTTGAAGCGTTGTCATAGCCGCACTCCTTAACTCGCTCGGTGCGCTTCGTCTCCACGGGGGGAAATTGTTACAGTGTTAGGTACAGGACAATCACTAGGTTGTCTGTTACGTTAGTCGGCAGTCAATCGCCTGTGTAGGGTATGTTCCAGTGGAGCGGGATCCAGGGGGTATGCTGACACGTAGAAGAGGGCGAAGAAGAGTTTTTCCCCGGCTCGCTGCTGACCGGCATCTGTGGTAGCACGTCTTGCCTGTGGCTCCGCACGACTTGTAAATAAACCCTTCATCCATTTGTTACGTCCGTAGCAATATAACGAACCCAGTACCCGTATAAACTAGGTGTTTCACGAAAGCTTACCTAATGGAATTGTCTACTGTGTATTTTTCTTTTCCGCCTTTAAACTCGTACCGCTCCTCAGTAGTTTGCCACTCTTAAAAGGGACAGTTTCTGTGTATAACAAAGCAGTTGCAGTGGGTTGGGTGCAGCTTCGTCCGCAAATTCCTTTTTGTTTTTTGGATGTCGTATAAAAGTTTTCCCGCTCCTTAATATTTCCCGAAACATATAAGAAACCCAGCACCTGTTAATACTAGGTGTTTCACGAAAGCTTACCTAATGGAATTATCTGCTACGTTTTTTTCTTTTCCGCCTCTTAACTCGTACCGCTCCTCAGTAGTTTGCCACTCATAAAAGGAACACTTTCCGTGTATAACAACGCAGTTGCAGTGGGTTGGGTGCAGCTTCGTTCGCAAATTCCTTTTCGTTTTTTGGACGTCGCATAAAAGTCATCCCGGTCCTTGATATTTCCTCAAACATATAAGCAACCCAGTACCCGTATAAACTAGGTGTTTCACGAAAGCTTACCTAATGGAATTGTCTACTGTGTTTTTTTCTGTTCCGCCTTTAAACTCGTACCGCTCCTCAGTAGTTTGCCACTCTTAAAAGGAACAGTTTCCGTGTATAACAACGCAGTTGTAGTGGGTTGGGTGCAGCTTCGTCCGCAAATTCCTTTTTGTTTTTTGGACGTCGTATAAAAGTTTTCCCGCTCCTTAATATTTCCCCAAACATATAAGGAACCCAGCACCCGTATATACTAGGTGTTTCACGAAAGCTTACCTAATGGAATTCTCTGCTACGTTTTTTTCTTTTCCTTCTTTAAACTCGTACCGCTCCTCAGTAGTTCGCCACTCATAAAAGGAACAGTTTCCGTGTATAAGAACGCAGTTTTAGTGGGTTGGGTGCAGCTTCGTCCGCAAATTCCTTTTCGTTTTTTGGACTTCGTATAAAAGTTTTCCCGCTCCTTAATATTTCCCCAAACATATAAGGAACCCAGCACCCGTATATACTAGGTGTTTCACGAAAGCTTACCTAATGGAATTGTGTGCTACGTTTTTTTCTTTTCCGCCTTTAAACTCGTACCGCTCATCAGTAGTTTGCCACTCATAAAAGGAACAGTTTCCGTGTATAACAACGCAGTTGCAGTGGGTAGGGTGCAGCTTCGTCCGCAAATTGCTTTTCGTTTTTTGGACGTCGTATAAAAGTCGTCCCGCTCCTTGATATTTCCCCAAACATATAAGGAACCCAGCACCCGTATATACTAGGTGTTTCACGAAAGCTTACCTAATGGAATTGTCTACTGTGTTTTTTTCTTTTCCGCCTTAAAACTCGTACCGCTCCTCAGTAGTTTGCCACTCATAAAAGGAACAGTTTCCGTGTATAACAACGCAGTTGCAGTGGGTTGGGTGCAGCTTCGTCCGCAAATTCCTTTTCGTTTTTTCGACGTCGTATAAACGTCATCCCGGTCCTTGATATTTCCCCAAACATATAAGGAACCCAGTACCCGTATAAACTAGGTGTTTCACGAAAGCTTACCTAATGGAATTGTCTACTGTGTATTTTTCTTTTCCGCCTTTAAACTCGTACTGCTCCTCAGTAGTTTGCCACTCTTAAAAGGAACAGTTTCCGTGTATAACAACGCAGTTGCAGTGGGTTGGGTGCAGCTTCGTCCGCAAATTCCTTTTTGTTTTTTCGATGTCGTATAAAAGTTTTCCCGCTCCTTAATATTTCCCCAAACATATAAGGAACCCAGCACCTGTTAATACTAGGTGTTTCACGAAAGCTTACCTAATGGAATTATCTGCTAAGTTTTTTTCTTTTCCGCCTCTTAACTCGTACCGCTCCTCAGTAGTTTGCCACTCATAAAAGGAACACTTTCCGTGTATAACAACGCAGTTGGAGTGGGTTGGGTGCAGCTTCGTTCGCAAATTCCTTTTCGTTTTTTGGACGTCGCATAAAAGTCATCCCGGTCCTTGATATTTCCCCAAACATATAAGCAACCCAGTACCCGTATAAACTAGGTGTTTCACGAAAGCTTACCTAATGGAATTGTCTACTGTGTTTTTTTCTTTTCCGCCTTTAAACTCGTACCGCTCCTCAGTAGTTTGCCACTCTTAAAAGGAACAGTTTCCGTGTATAACAACGCTGTTGCAGTGGGTTGGGTGCAGCTTCGTCCGCAAATTCCTTTTTGTTTTTTGGACGTCGTATAAAAGTTTTCCCGCTCCTTAATATTTCCCCAAACATATAAGGAACCCAGCACCCGTATATACTAGGTGTTTCACGAAAGCTTACCTAATGGAATTCTTTGCTACGTTTTTTTCTTTTCCTTCTTTAAACTCGTACCGCTCCTCAGTAGTTTGCCACTCATAAAAGGAACAGTTTCCGTGTATAAGAACGCAGTTTCAGTGGGTTGGGTGCAGCTTCGTCCGCAAATTCCTTTTCGTTTTTTGGACTTCGTATAAAAGTTTTCCCGCTCCTTAATATTTCCCCAAACATATAAGGAACCCAGCACCCGTATATACTAGGTGTTTTACGAAAGCTTACCTAATGGAATTGTGTGCTACGTTTTTTTCTTTTCCGCCTTTAAACTCGTACCGCTCATCAGTAGTTTGCCACTCATAAAAGGAACAGTTTCCGTGTATAACAACGCAGTTGCAGTAGGTAGGGTGCAGCTTCGTCCGCAAATTGCTTTTCGTTTTTTGGACGTCGTATAAAAGTCGTCCCGCTCCTTAATATTTCCCCAAACATATAAGGAACCCAGCACCCGTATATACTAGGTGTTTCACGAAAGCTTACCTAATGGAATTGTCTGCTACGTTTTTTTCTTTTCCGCCTTTAAACTCGTACCGCTCCTCAGTAGTTTGCCACTCATAAAAGGAACAGTTTCAGTGTATAACAACGCAGTTGCAGTGGGTTGGGTGCAGCTTCGTCCGCAAATTCCTTTTCGTTTTTTGGACGTCGTATAAAAGTTTTCCCGCTCCTTAATATTTCCCCAAACATATAAGGAACCCAGCACCCGTATATACAAGGTGTTTCACGAAAGCTTACCTAATGGAATTGTCTGCTACGTTTTTTTTTTCTTTTCCGCCTTTAAACTCGTACCGCTCCTCAGTAGTTTGCCACTCATAAAAAGAACAGTTTCCGTGTATAACAACGCAGTTTCAGTGGGTTGGGTGCAGCTTCGTCCGCAAATTCCTTTTCGTTTTTTGGACGTTGTATAAAAGTTTTCCCGCGCCTTAATATTTCCCCAAACATTTAAGGAACCCAGCACCCGTATATACTAGGTGTTTTACAAAAGCTTACCTAATGTTATTGTCTGGTACGTTTTTTTCTTTTCCGCGTTTAAACTCGTACCGCTCCTCAGTAGTTTGCCACTCATAAAAGGAACAGTTTCCGTGTATAACAACGCAGTTGCAGTGGGTTGGGTGCAGCTTCGTCTGCGAATTCTTTTTCGTTTTTTGGACGTCAAATAAAAGTCATCCCGCTCCTTGATATTTCCCCAAACATATAAGGAACCCAGCACCCGTATATACTAGGTGTTTCACCAAAGCTTACCTAATGGAATTGTCTACTGTGTTTTTTTCTTTCCCGCCTTTAAACTCGTACCGCTCCTCAGTTGTTTGCCACTTATAAAAGCAACAGTTTCCGTGTATAACATAGCAGCTGTAGTGGGTTGGGTACAGCTTCGTCCGCAAATTCCTTTTCGTTTTTTGGACGTCGTATAAAAGTCATCCCGCTCCTTGATATTTCCCCAAACATATAAGGAACCCAGCACCCGTATATACTAGGTGTTTCACGAAAGCTTACCTAATGGAATTGTCTACTGTGTTTTTTTTCTTTTCCGCCTTAAAACTCGTAGTGCTCCTCAGTAGTTTGCCACTCATAAAAGGAACAGTTTCCGTGTATAATAACGCAGTTGCAGTGTTTGGGTGCAGCTTCGTCCGCAAATTCCTTTTCGTTTTTTCGACGTCGTATAAACGTCATCCCGGTCTTTGATATTTCCCCAAACATATAAGGAACCCAGTACCCGTATAAACTAGGTGTTTCACGAAAGCTTACCTAATGGAATTGTCTACTGTGTATTTTTCTTTTCCGCCTTTAATCTCGTACCGCTCCTCAGTAGTTTGCCACTCTTAAAAGGAACAGTTTCCGTGTATAACAACGCAGTTGCAGTGGGTTGGGTGCAGCTTCGTCCGCAAATTCCTTTTTGTTTTTTGGACGTCGTATAAAAGTTTTCCCGCTCCTTGATATTTCCCCAAACATATAAGGAACCCAGCACCTCTTAATACTAGGTGTTTCACGAAAGCTTACCTAATGAAATTATCTGCTACGTTTTTTTCTTTTCCGCCTCTTAACTCGTACCGCTCCTCAGTAGTTTGCCACTCATAAAAGGAACAGTTTCCGTGTATAATAACGCAGTTGCAGTGTTTGGGTGCAGCTTCGTCCGCAAATTCCTTTTCGTTTTTTCGACGTCGTATAAACGTCATCCCGGTCTTTGATATTTCCCCAAACATATAAGGAACCCAGTACCCGTATAAACTAGGTGTTTCACGAAAGCTTACCTAATGGAATTGTCTACTGTGTATTTTTCTTTTCCGCCTTTAATCTCGTACCGCTCCTCAGTAGTTTGCCACTCTTAAAAGGAACAGTTTCCGTGTATAACAACGCAGTTGCAGTGGGTTGGGTGCAGCTTCGTCCGCAAATTCCTTTTTGTTTTTTGGACGTCGTATAAAAGTTTTCCCGCTCCTTGATATTTCCCCAAACATATAAGGAACCCAGCACCTCTTAATACTAGGTGTTTCACGAAAGCTTACCTAATGAAATTATCTGCTACGTTTTTTTTCTTTTCCGCCTCTTAACTCGTACCGCTCCTCAGTAGTTTGCCACTCATAAAAGGAACAGTTTCCGTGTATAACAACGCAGTTGCAGTGGGTTGGGTGCAGCTTCGTCCGCAAATTCCTTTTCGTTTTTTCGACGTCGTATAAACGTCATCCCGGTCCTCGATATTTCCCCAAACATATAAGGAACCCAGTACCCGTATAAACTAGGTGTTTCACGAAAGCTTACCTAATGGAATTGTCTACTGTGTATTTTTCTTTTCCGCCTTTAATCTCGTACCGCTCCTCAGTAGTTTGCCACTCTTAAAAGGAACAGTTTCCGTGTATAACAACGCAGTTGCAGTGGGTTGGGTGCAGCTTCGTCCGCAAATTCCTTTTTGTTTTTTGGACGTCGTATAAAAGTCATCCCGCTCCTTGATATTTCCCCAAACATATAAGGAACCCAGCACCCGTATATACTAGGTGTTTCACGAAAGCTTACCTAATGGAATTATCTACTGTGTTTTTTTCTTTTCCGCCTTAAAACTCGTACCGCTCCTCAGTAGTTTGCCACTCATAAAAGGAACAGTTTCCGTGTATAACAACGCAGTTGCAGTGAGTTGGGTGCAGCTTCGTCCGCAAATTCCTTTTCGTTTTTTCGACGTCGTATAAACGTCATCCCGGTCCTTGATATTTCCCCAAACATATAAGGAACCCAGTACCCGTATAAACTAGGTGTTTCACGAAAGCTTACCTAATGGAATTGTCTACTGTGTCTTTTTCTTTTCCGCCTTTAATCTCGTACCGCTCCTCAGTAGTTTGCCACTCATAAAATAACAGTTTCCGCGTATAACAACGCAGTTGCAGTGGGTTGGGTGCAGCTTGGTCCGCAAATTCCTTTTTGTTTTTTGGACGTCGTATAAAAGTTTTCCCGCTCCTTGATATTTCCCCAAACATATAAGGAACCCAGCACCTGTTAATACTAGGTGTTTCACGAAAGCTTACCTAATGAAATTATCTGCTACGTTTTTTTCTTTTCCGCCTCTTAACTCGTACCGCTCCTCAGTAGTTTGCCACTCATAAAAGGAACAGTTTCTGTGTATAACAACGCAGTTGCAGTGGGTTGGGTGCAGCTTCGTCCGCAAATTCCTTTTCGTTTTTTGGACGTTGTATAAAAGTTTTCCCGCGCCTTAATATTTCCCCAAACATATAAGGAACCCAGCACCCGTATATACTAGGTGTTTTACGAAAGCTTACCTAATGTTATTGTCTAGTACGTTTTTTTCTTTTCCGCGTTTAAACTCGTACCGCTCCTCAGTAGTTTGCCACTCATAAAAGGAACAGTTTCCGTGTATAACAACGCAGTTGCAGTGGGTTGGGTGCAGCTTCGTCCGCGAATTCTTTTTTGTTTTTTGGACGTCAAATAAAAGTCATCCCGCTCCTTGATATTTCCCCAAACATATAAGGAACCCAGCACCCGTATATACTAGGTGTTTCACGAAAGCTTACCTAATGGAATTGTCTACTGTGTTTTTTTTCTTTTCCGCCTTAAAACTCGTACCGCTCCTCAGTAGTTTGCCACTCATAAAAGGAACAGTTTCCGTGTATAACAACGCAGTTGCAGTGTTTGGGTGCAGCTTCGTCCGCAAATTCCTTTTCGTTTTTTCGACGTCGTATAAACGTCATCCCGGTCTTTGATATTTCCCCAAACATATAAGGAACCCAGTACCCGTATAAACTAGGTGTTTCACGAAAGCTTACCTAATGGAATTGTCTACTGTGTATTTTTCTTTTCCGCCTTTAATCTCGTACCGCTCCTCAGTAGTTTGCCACTCTTAAAAGGAACAGTTTCCGTGTATAACAACGCAGTTGCAGTGGGTTGGGTGCAGCTTCGTCCGCAAATTCCTTTTTGTTTTTTGGACGTCGTATAAAAGTTTTCCCGCTCCTTGATATTTCCCCAAACATATAAGGAACCCAGCACCTCTTAATACTAGGTGTTTCACGAAAGCTTACCTAATGAAATTATCTGCTACGTTTTTTTCTTTTCCGCCTCTTAACTCGTACCGCTCCTCAGTAGTTTGCCACTCATAAAAGGAACAGTTTCCGTGTATAACAACGCAGTTGCAGTTGGTTGGGTGCAGCTTCGTCCGCAAATTCCTTTTCGTTTTTTCGACGTCGTATAAACGTCATCCCGGTCCTTGATATTTCCCCAAACATATAAGGAACCCAGTACCCGTATAAACTAGGTGTTTCACGAAAGCTTATCTAATGGAATTGTCTACTGTGTATTTTTCTTTTCCGCCTTTAATCTCGTACCGCTCCTCAGTAGTTTGCCACTCTTAAAAGGAACAGTTTCCGTGTATAACAACGCAGTTTTAGTGGGTTGGGTGCAGCTTCGTCCGCAAATTCCTTTTTGTTTTTTGGACGTCGTATAAAAGTTTTCCCGCTCCTTGATATTTCCCCAAACATATAAGGAACCCAGCACCTGTTAATACTGGGTGTTTCACGAAAGCTTACCTAATGGAATTGTGTGCTACGTTTTTTTCTTTTCCGCCTTTCAACTCGTACCGCTCATCAGTAGTTTGCCACTCATAAAAGGAACAGTTTCCGTGTATAACAACGCAGTTTCGAGTGGGTAGGGTGCAGCTTCGTCCGCAAATTGCTTTTCGTTTTTTGGACGTCGTATAAAAGTCGTCCCGCTCCTTAATATTTCCCCAAACATATAAGGAACCCAGCACCCGTATATACTGGGTGTTTCACGAAAGCTTACCTAATGGAATTGTCTGCTACGTTTTTTTCTTTTCCGCCTTTAAACTCGTACCGCTCCTCAGTAGTTTGCCACTCATAAAAGGAACAGTTTCAGTGTATAACAACGCAGTTGCAGTGGGTTGGGTGAAGCTTCGTCCGCAAATTCCTTTTCGTTTTTTGGACGTCGTATAAAAGTTTTCCCGCTCCTTAATATTTCCCCAAACATATAAGGAACCCAGCACCCGTATATACAAGGTGTTTCACGAAAGCTTACCTAATGGAATTGTCTGCTACGTTTTTTTTTTCTTTTCCGCCTTTAAACTCGTACCGCTCCTCAGTAGTTTGCCACTCATAAAAAGAACAGTTTCCGTGTATAACAACGCAGTTTCAGTGGGTTGGGTGCAGCTTCGTCCGCAAATTCCTTTTCGTTTTTTGGACGTTGTATAAAAGTTTTCCTGCGCCTTAATATTTCCCCAAACATATAAGGAACCCAGCACCCGTATATACTAGGTGTTTTACAAAAGCTTACCTAATGTTATTGTCTGGTACGTTTTTTTCTTTTCCGCGTTTAAACTCGTACCGCTCCTCAGTAGTTTGCCACTCATAAAAGGAACAGTTTCCGTGTATAACAACGCAGTTGCAGTGGGTTGGGTGCAGCTTCGTCCGCGAATTCTTTTTCGTTTTTTGGACGTGAAATAAAAGTCATCCCGCTCCTTGATATTTCCCCAAACATATAAGGAACCCAGCACCCGTATATACTAGGTGTTTCACCAAAGCTTACCTAATGGAATTGTCTACTGTGTTTTTTTCTTTCCCGCCTTTAAACTCGTACCGCTCCTCAGTTGTTTGCCACTTATAAAAGCAACAGTTTCCGTGTATAACATAGCAGCTGTAGTGGGTTGGGTACAGCTTCGTCCGCAAATTCCTTTTCGTTTTTTGGACGTCGTATAAAAGTCATCCCGCTCCTTGATATTTCCCCAAACATATAAGCAACCCAGCACCCGTATATACTAGGTGTTTCACGAAAGCTTACCTAATGGAATTGTCTACTGTGTTTTTTTTCTTTTCCGCCTTAAAACTCGTACAGCTCCTCAGTAGTTTGCCACTCATAAAAGGAACAGTTTCCGTGTATAACAACGCAGTTGCAGTGGGTTGGGTGCAGCTTCGTCCGCAAATTCCTTTTCGTTTTTTCGACGTCGTATAAACGTCATCCAGGTCCTTGATATTTCCCCAAACATATAAGGAACCGAGTACCCGTATAAACTAGGTGTTTCACGAAAGCTTACCTAATGGAATTGTCTACTGTGTATTTTTCTTTTCCGCCTTTAATCTCGTACCGCTCCTCAGTAGTTTGCCACTCTTAAAAGGAACAGTTTCCGTGTATAACAACGCAGTTTTAGTGGGTTGGGTGCAGCTTCGTCCGCAAATTCCTTTTTGTTTTTTGGACGTCGTATAAAAGTTTTCCCGCTCCTTGATATTTCCCCAAACATATAAGGAACCCAGCACCTCTTAATACTAGGTGTTTCACGAAAGCTTACCTAATGAAATTATCTGCTACGTTTTTTTCTTTTCCGCCTCTTAACTCGTACCGCTCCTCAGTAGTTTGCCACTCATAAAAGGAACAGTTTCCGTGTATAACAACGCAGTTGCAGTGGGTTGGGTGC
The DNA here is from genome assembly GCF_048455015.1 of Haemaphysalis longicornis. Lineage (NCBI taxonomy): Eukaryota > Metazoa > Arthropoda > Arachnida > Ixodida > Ixodidae > Haemaphysalis > Haemaphysalis longicornis. Next base: position 27,504,758 of record NW_027526295.1, on the reverse strand, counting down.
AGCTTCGTCCGCAAATTCCTTTTCGTTTTTTCGACGTCGTATAAACGTCATCCCGGTCCTTGATATTTCCCCAAACATATAAGGAACCCAGTACCCGTATAAACTAGGTGTTTCACGAAAGCTTACCTAATGGAATTGTCTACTGTGTATTTTTCTTTTCCGCCTTTAATCTCGTACCGCTCCTCAGTAGTTTGCCACTCTTAAAAGGAACAGTTTCCGTGTATAACAACGCAGTTGCAGTAGGTTGGGTGCAGCTTCGTCCGCAAATTCCTTTTTGTTTTTTGGACGTCGTATAAAAGTTTTCCCGCTCCTTGATATTTCCCCAAACATATAAGGAACCCAGCACCTGTTAATACTAGGTGTTTCACGAAAGCTTACCTAATGAAATTATCTGCTACGTTTTTTTCTTTTCCGCCTCTTAACTCGTACCGCTCCTCAGTAGTTTGCCACTCATAAAAGGAACAGTTTCCGTGTATAACAACGCAGTTGCAGTGGGTTGGGTGCAGCTTCGTCCGCAAATTCCTTTTCGTTTTTTCGACGTCGTATAAACGTCATCCCGGTCCTCGATATTTCCCCAAACATATAAGGAACCCAGTACCCGTATAAACTAGGTGTTTCACGAAAGCTTACCTAATGGAATTGTCTACTGTGTATTTTTCTTTTCCGCCTTTAATCTCGTACCGCTCCTCAGTAGTTTGCCACTCTTAACAGGAACAGTTTCCGTGTATAACAACGCAGTTGCAGTGGGTTGGGTGCAGCTTCGTCCGCAAATTCCTTTTTGTTTTTTGGACGTCGTATAAAAGTCATCCCGCTCCTTGATATTTCCCCAAACATATAAGGAACCCAGCACCTCTTAATACTAGGTGTTTCACGAAAGCTTACCTAATGAAATTATCTGCTACGTTTTTTTCTTTTCCGCCTCTTAACTCGTACCGCTCCTCAGTAGTTTGCCACTCATAAAAGGAACAGTTTCCGTGTATAACAACGCAGTTGCAGTGGGTTGGGTGCAGCTTCGTCCGCAAATTCCTTTTCGTTTTTTCGACGTCGTATAAACGTCATCCCGGTCCTTGATATTTCCCCAAACATATAAGGAACCCAGTACCCGTATAAACTAGGTGTTTCACGAAAGCTTACCTAATGGAATTGTCTACTGTGTATTTTTCTTTTCCGCCTTTAATCTCGTACCGCTCCTCAGTAGTTTGCCACTCTTAAAAGGAACAGTTTCCGTGTATAACAACGCAGTTGCAGTAGGTTGGGTGCAGCTTCGTCCGCAAATTCCTTTTTGTTTTTTGGACGTCGTATAAAAGTTTTCCCGCTCCTTGATATTTCCCCAAACATATAAGGAACCCAGCACCTGTTAATACTAGGTGTATCACGAAAGCTTACCTAATGAAATTATCTGCTACGTTTTTTTCTTTTCCGCCTCTTAACTCGTACCGCTCCTCAGTAGTTTGCCACTCATAAAAGGAACAGTTTCCGTGTATAACAACGCAGTTGCAGTGGGTTGGGTGCAGCTTCGTCCGCAAATTCCTTTTCGTTTTTTCGACGTCGTATAAACGTCATCCCGGTCCTCGATATTTCCCCAAACATATAAGGAACCCAGTACCCGTATAAACTAGGTGTTTCACGAAAGCTTACCTAATGGAATTGTCTACTGTGTATTTTTCTTTTCCGCCTTTAATCTCGTACCGCTCCTCAGTAGTTTGCCACTCTTAAAAGGAACAGTTTCCGTGTATAACAACGCAGTTGCAGTGGGTTGGGTGCAGCTTCGTCCGCAAATTCCTTTTTGTTTTTTGGACGTCGTATAAAAGTCATCCCGCTCCTTGATATTTCCCCAAACATATAAGGAACCCAGCACCCGTATATACTAGGTGTTTCACGAAAGCTTACCTAATGGAATTGTCTACTGTGTTTTTTTCTTTTCCGCCTTAAAACTCGTACCGCTCCTCAGTAGTTTGCCACTCATAAAAGGAACAGTTTCCGTGTATAACAACGCAGTTTTAGTAGGTTGGGTGCAGCTTCGTCCGCAAATTCCTTTTTGTTTTTTGGACGTCGTATAAAAGTTTTCCCGCTCCTTGATATTTCCCCAAACATATAAGGAACCCAGCACCTCTTAATACTAGGTGTTTCACGAAAGCTTACCTAATGAAATTATCTGCTACGTTTTTTTCTTTTCCGCCTCTTAACTCGTACCGCTCCTCAGTAGTTTGCCACTCATAAAAGGAACAGTTTCCGTGTATAACAACGCAGTTGCAGTGGGTTGGGTGCAGCTTCGTCCGCAAATTCCTTTTCGTTTTTTCGACGTCGTATAAACGTCATCCCGGTCCTTGATATTTCCCCAAACATATAAGGAACCCAGTACCCGTATAAACTAGGTGTTTCACGAAAGCTTATCTAATGGAATTGTCTACTGTGTATTTTTCTTTTCCGCCTTTAATCTCGTACCGCTCCTCAGTAGTTTGCCACTCTTAAAAGGAACAGTTTCCGTGTATAACAACGCAGTTTTAGTGGGTTGGGTGCAGCTTCGTCCGCAAATTCCTTTTTGTTTTTTGGACGTCGTATAAAAGTTTTCCCGCTCCTTGATATTTCCCCAAACATATAAGGAACCCAGCACCTGTTAATACTAGGTGTTTCACGAAAGCTTACCTAATGGAATTGTGTGCTACGTTTTTTTCTTTTCCGCCTTTAAACTCGTACCGCTCATCAGTAGTTTGCCACTCATAAAAGGAACAGTTTCCGTGTATAACAACGCAGTTTCGAGTGGGTAGGGTGCAGCTTCGTCCGCAAATTGCTTTTCGTTTTTTGGACGTCGTATAAAAGTCGTCCCGCTCCTTAATATTTCCCCAAACATATAAGGAACCCAGCACCCGTATATACTAGGTGTTTCACGAAAGCTTACCTAATGGAATTGTCTGCTACGTTTTTTTCTTTTCCGCCTTTAATCTCGTACCGCTCCTCAGTAGTTTGCCACTCATAAAAGGAACAGTTTCAGTGTATAACAACGCAGTTGCAGTGGGTTGGGTGAAGCTTCGTCCGCAAATTCCTTTTCGTTTTTTGGACGTCGTATAAAAGTTTTCCCGCTCCTTAATATTTCCCCAAACATATAAGGAACCCAGCACCCGTATATACTAGGTGTTTCACCAAAGCTTACCTAATGGAATTGTCTACTGTGTTTTTTTCTTTCCCGCCTTTAAACTCGTACCGCTCCTCAGTTGTTTGCCACTTATAAAAGCAACAGTTTCCGTGTATAACATAGCAGCTGTAGTGGGTTGGGTACAGCTTCGTCCGCAAATTCCTTTTCGTTTTTTGGACGTCGTATAAAAGTCATCCCGCTCCTTGATATTTCCCCAAACATATAAGCAACCCAGCACCCGTATATACTAGGTGTTTCACGAAAGCTTACCTAATGGAATTGTCTACTGTGTTTTTTTTCTTTTCCGCCTTAAAACTCGTACAGCTCCTCAGTAGTTTGCCACTCATAAAAGGAACAGTTTCCGTGTATAACAACGCAGTTGCAGTGGGTTGGGTGCAGCTTCGTCCGCAAATTCCTTTTCGTTTTTTCGACGTCGTATAAACGTCATCCAGGTCCTTGATATTTCCCCAAACATATAAGGAACCGAGTACCCGTATAAACTAGGTGTTTCACGAAAGCTTACCTAATGGAATTGTCTACTGTGTATTTTTCTTTTCCGCCTTTAATCTCGTACCGCTCCTCAGTAGTTTGCCACTCTTAAAAGGAACAGTTTCCGTGTATAACAACGCAGTTTTAGTGGGTTGGGTGCAGCTTCGTCCGCAAATTCCTTTTTGTTTTTTGGACGTCGTATAAAAGTTTTCCCGCTCCTTGATATTTCCCCAAACATATAAGGAACCCAGCACCTCTTAATACTAGGTGTTTCACGAAAGCTTACCTAATGAAATTATCTGCTACGTTTTTTTCTTTTCCGCCTCTTAACTCGTACCGCTCCTCAGTAGTTTGCCACTCATAAAAGGAACAGTTTCCGTGTATAACAACGCAGTTGCAGTGGGTTGGGTGCAGCTTCGTCCGCAAATTCCTTTTCGTTTTTTCGACGTCGTATAAACGTCATCCCGGTCCTTGATATTTCCCCAAACATATAAGGAACCCAGTACCCGTATAAACTAGGTGTTTCACGAAAGCTTACCTAATGGAATTGTCTACTGTGTATTTTTCTTTTCCGCCTTTAATCTCGTACCGCTCCTCAGTAGTTTGCCACTCTTAAAAGGAACAGTTTCCGTGTATAACAACGCAGTTGCAGTAGGTTGGGTGCAGCTTCGTCCGCAAATTCCTTTTTGTTTTTTGGACGTCGTATAAAAGTTTTCCCGCTCCTTGATATTTCCCCAAACATATAAGGAACCCAGCACCTGTTAATACTAGGTGTTTCACGAAAGCTTACCTAATGAAATTATCTGCTACGTTTTTTTCTTTTCCGCCTCTTAACTCGTACCGCTCCTCAGTAGTTTGCCACTCATAAAAGGAACAGTTTCCGTGTATAACAACGCAGTTGCAGTGGGTTGGGTGCAGCTTCGTCCGCAAATTCCTTTTCGTTTTTTCGACGTCGTATAAACGTCATCCCGGTCCTCGATATTTCCCCAAACATATAAGGAACCCAGTACCCGTATAAACTAGGTGTTTCACGAAAGCTTACCTAATGGAATTGTCTACTGTGTATTTTTCTTTTCCGCCTTTAATCTCGTACCGCTCCTCAGTAGTTTGCCACTCTTAAAAGGAACAGTTTCCGTGTATAACAACGCAGTTGCAGTGGGTTGGGTGCAGCTTCGTCCGCAAATTCCTTTTTGTTTTTTGGACGTCGTATAAAAGTCATCCCGCTCCTTGATATTTCCCCAAACATATAAGGAACCCAGCACCTCTTAATACTAGGTGTTTCACGAAAGCTTACCTAATGAAATTATCTGCTACGTTTTTTTCTTTTCCGCCTCTTAACTCGTACCGCTCCTCAGTAGTTTGCCACTCATAAAAGGAACAGTTTCCGTGTATAACAACGCAGTTGCAGTGGGTTGGGTGCAGCTTCGTCCGCAAATTCCTTTTCGTTTTTTCGACGTCGTATAAACGTCATCCCGGTCCTTGATATTTCCCCAAACATATAAGGAACCCAGTACCCGTATAAACTAGGTGTTTCACGAAAGCTTACCTAATGGAATTGTCTACTGTGTATTTTTCTTTTCCGCCTTTAATCTCGTACCGCTCCTCAGTAGTTTGCCACTCTTAAAAGGAACAGTTTCCGTGTATAACAACGCAGTTGCAGTAGGTTGGGTGCAGCTTCGTCCGCAAATTCCTTTTTGTTTTTTGGACGTCGTATAAAAGTTTTCCCGCTCCTTGATATTTCCCCAAACATATAAGGAACCCAGCACCTGTTAATACTAGGTGTATCACGAAAGCTTACCTAATGAAATTATCTGCTACGTTTTTTTCTTTTCCGCCTCTTAACTCGTACCGCTCCTCAGTAGTTTGCCACTCATAAAAGGAACAGTTTCCGTGTATAACAACGCAGTTGCAGTGGGTTGGGTGCAGCTTCGTCCGCAAATTCCTTTTCGTTTTTTCGACGTCGTATAAACGTCATCCCGGTCCTCGATATTTCCCCAAACATATAAGGAACCCAGTACCCGTATAAACTAGGTGTTTCACGAAAGCTTACCTAATGGAATTGTCTACTGTGTATTTTTCTTTTCCGCCTTTAATCTCGTACCGCTCCTCAGTAGTTTGCCACTCTTAAAAGGAACAGTTTCCGTGTATAACAACGCAGTTGCAGTGGGTTGGGTGCAGCTTCGTCCGCAAATTCCTTTTTGTTTTTTGGACGTCGTATAAAAGTCATCCCGCTCCTTGATATTTCCCCAAACATATAAGGAACCCAGCACCCGTATATACTAGGTGTTTCACGAAAGCTTACCTAATGGAATTGTCTACTGTGTTTTTTTCTTTTCCGCCTTAAAACTCGTACCGCTCCTCAGTAGTTTGCCACTCATAAAAGGAACAGTTTCCGTGTATAACAACGCAGTTTTAGTAGGTTGGGTGCAGCTTCGTCCGCAAATTCCTTTTTGTTTTTTGGACGTCGTATAAAAGTTTTTCCGCTCCTTGATATTTCCCCAAACATATAAGGAACCCAGCACCTCTTAATACTAGGTGTTTCACGAAAGCTTACCTAATGAAATTATCTGCTACGTTTTTTTCTTTTCCGCCTCTTAACTCGTACCGCTCCTCAGTAGTTTGCCACTCATAAAAGGAACAGTTTCCGTGTATAACAACGCAGTTGCAGTGGGTTGGGTGCAGCTTCGTCCGCAAATTCCTTTTCGTTTTTTCGACGTCGTATAAACGTCATCCCGGTCCTTGATATTTCCCCAAACATATAAGGAACCCAGTACCCGTATAAACTAGGTGTTTCACGAAAGCTTATCTAATGGAATTGTCTACTGTGTATTTTTCTTTTCCGCCTTTAATCTCGTACCGCTCCTCAGTAGTTTGCCACTCTTAAAAGGAACAGTTTCCGTGTATAACAACGCAGTTTTAGTGGGTTGGGTGCAGCTTCGTCCGCAAATTCCTTTTTGTTTTTTGGACGTCGTATAAACGTTTTCCCGCTCCTTGATATTTCCCCAAACATATAAGGAACCCAGCACCTGTTAATACTAGGTGTTTCACGAAAGCTTACCTAATGGAATTGTGTGCTACGTTTTTTTCTTTTCCGCCTTTAAACTCGTACCGCTCATCAGTAGTTTGCCACTCATAAAAGGAACAGTTTCCGTGTATAACAACGCAGTTTCGAGTGGGTAGGGTGCAGCTTCGTCCGCAAATTGCTTTTCGTTTTTTGGACGTCGTATAAAAGTCGTCCCGCTCCTTAATATTTCCCCAAACATATAAGAAACCCAGCACCCGTATATACTAGGTGTTTCACGAAAGCTTACCTAATGGAATTGTCTGCTACGTTTTTTTCTTTTCCGCCTTTAATCTCGTACCGCTCCTCAGTAGTTTGCCACTCATAAAAGGAACAGTTTCAGTGTATAACAACGCAGTTGCAGTGGGTTGGGTGAAGCTTCGTCCGCAAATTCCTTTTCGTTTTTTGGACGTCGTATAAAAGTTTTCCCGCTCCTTAATATTTCCCCAAACATATAAGGAACCCAGCACCCGTATATACAAGGTGTTTCACGAAAGCTTACCTAATGGAATTGTCTGCTACGTTTTTTTTTTCTTTTCCGCCTTTAAACTCGTACCGCTCCTCAGTAGTTTGCCACTCATAAAAAGAACAGTTTCCGTGTATAACAACGCAGTTTCAGTGGGTTGGGTGCAGCTTCGTCCGCAAATTCCTTTTCGTTTTTTGGACGTTGTATAAAAGTTTTCCTGCGCCTTAATATTTCCCCAAACATATAAGGAACCCAGCACCCGTATATACTAGGTGTTTCACCAAAGCTTACCTAATGGAATTGTCTACTGTGTTTTTTTCTTTTCCGCCTTTAATCTCGTACCGCTCCTCAGTAGTTTGCCACTCATAAAAGGAACAGTTTCCGTGTATAACAACGCAGTTGCAGTGGGTTGGGTGCAGCTTCGTCCGCGAATTCTTTTTCGTTTTTTGGACGTGAAATAAAAGTCATCCCGCTCCTTGATATTTCCCCAAACATATAAGGAACCCAGCACCCGTATATACTAGGTGTTTCACCAAAGCTTACCTAATGGAATTGTCTACTGTGTTTTTTTCTTTCCCGCCTTTAAACTCGTACCGCTCCTCAGTTGTTTGCCACTTATAAAAGCAACAGTTTCCGTGTATAACATAGCAGCTGTAGTGGGTTGGGTACAGCTTCGTCCGCAAATTCCTTTTCGTTTTTTGGACGTCGTATAAAAGTCATCCCGCTCCTTGATATTTCCCCAAACATATAAGCAACCCAGCACCCGTATATACTAGGTGTTTCACGAAAGCTTACCTAATGGAATTGTCTACTGTGTTTTTTTTCTTTTCCGCCTTAAAACTCGTACAGCTCCTCAGTAGTTTGCCACTCATAAAAGGAACAGTTTCCGTGTATAACAACGCAGTTGCAGTGGGTTGGGTGCAGCTTCGTCCGCAAATTCCTTTTCGTTTTTTCGACGTCGTATAAAAGTTTTCCCGCTCCTTGATATTTCCCCAAACATATAAGGAACCCAGCACCTGTTAATACTAGGTGTTTCACGAAAGCTTACCTAATGAAATTATCTGCTACGTTTTTTTCTTTTCCGCCTCTTAACTCGTACCGCTCCTCAGTAGTTTGCCACTCATAAAAGGAACAGTTTCCGTGTATAACAACGCAGTTGCAGTGGGTTGGGTGCAGCTTCGTCCGCAAATTCCTTTTCGTTTTTTCGACGTCGTATAAACGTCATCCCGGTCCTCGATATTTCCCCAAACATATAAGGAACCCAGCACCTCTTAATACTAGGTGTTTCACGAAAGCTTACCTAATGAAATTATCTGCTACGTTTTTTTCTTTTCCGCCTCTTAACTCGTACCGCTCCTCAGTAGTTTGCCACTCATAAAAGGAACAGTTTCCGTGTATAACAACGCAGTTGCAGTGGGTTGGGTGCAGCTTCGTCCGCAAATTCCTTTTCGTTTTTTCGACGTCGTATAAACGTCATCCCGGTCCTTGATATTTCCCCAAACATATAAGGAACCCAGTACCCGTATAAACTAGGTGTTTCACGAAAGCTTACCTAATGGAATTGTCTACTGTGTATTTTTCTTTTCCGCCTTTAATCTCGTACCGCTCCTCAGTAGTTTGCCACTCTTAAAAGGAACAGTTTCCGTGTATAACAACGCAGTTGCAGTAGGTTGGGTGCAGCTTCGTCCGCAAATTCCTTTTTGTTTTTTGGACGTCGTATAAAAGTTTTCCCGCTCCTTGATATTTCCCTAAACATATAAGGAACCCAGCACCTGTTAATACTAGGTGTTTCACGAAAGCTTACCTAATGAAATTATCTGCTACGTTTTTTTCTTTTCCGCCTCTTAACTCGTACCGCTCCTCAGTAGTTTGCCACTCATAAAAGGAACAGTTTCCGTGTATAACAACGCAGTTGCAGTAGGTTGGGTGCAGCTTCGTCCGCAAATTCCTTTTCGTTTTTTCGACGTCGTATAAACGTCATCCCGGTCCTCGATATTTCCCCAAACATATAAGGAACCCAGTACCCGTATAAACTAGGTGTTTCACGAAAGCTTACCTAATGGAATTGTCTACTGTGTATTTTTCTTTTCCGCCTTTAATCTCGTACCGCTCCTCAGTAGTTTGCCACTCTTAAAAGGAACAGTTTCCGTGTATAACAACGCAGTTGCAGTGGGTTGGGTGCAGCTTCGTCCGCAAATTCCTTTGTGTTTTTTGGACGTCGTATAAAAGTCATCCCGCTCCTTGATATTTCCCCAAACATATAAGGAACCCAGCACCCGTATATACTAGGTGTTTCACGAAAGCTTACCTAATGGAATTGTCTACTGTGTTTTTTTCTTTTCCGCCTTAAAACTCGTACCGCTCCTCAGTAGTTTGCCACTCATAAAAGGAACAGTTTCCGTGTATAACAACGCAGTTTTAGTAGGTTGGGTGCAGCTTCGTCCGCAAATTCCTTTTCGTTTTTTCGACGTCGTATAAACGTCATCCCGGTCCTTGATATTTCCCCAAACATATAAGGAACCCAGTACCCGTATAAACTAGGTGTTTCACGAAAGCTTACCTAATGGAATTGTCTACTGTGTATTTTTCTTTTCCGCCTTTAATCTCGTACCGCTCCTCAGTAGTTTGCCACTCATAAAAGGAACAGTTTCCGCGTATAACAACGCAGTTGCAGTGGGTTGGGTGCAGCTTCGTTCGCAAATTCCTTTTCGTTTTTTGGACGTCGTATAAAAGTTTTCCCGCTCCTTGATATTTCCCCAAACATATAAGGAACCCAGCACCTGTTAATACTAGGTGTTTCACGAAAGCTTACCTAATAAAATTATCTGCTACGTTTTTTTCTTTTCCGCCTCTTAACTCGTACCGCTCCTCAGTAGTTTGCCACTCATAAAAGGAACAGTTTCCGTGTATAACAACGCAGTTGCAGTGGGTTGGGTGCAGCTTCGTCCGCAAATTCCTTTTCGTTTTTTGGACGTCGCATAAAAGTCATCCCGGTCCTTGATATTTCCCCAAACATATAAGGAACCCAGTACCCATATAAACTAGGTGTTTCACGAAAGCTTACCTAATGGAATTGTCTACTGTGTTTTTTTCTTTTCCGCCTTCAAACTCGTACCGCTCCGCAGTAGTTTGCCACTCTTAAAAGGAACAGTTTCCGTGTATAACAACGCAGTTGCTGTGGGTTGGGTGCAGCTTCGTCCGCAAAAGGTTTTTGGTTTTTTGGACGTCGTATAAAAGTCGTCCCGCTCCTTAATATTTCCCCAAACATATAAGGAACCCAGCACCTGTATATACTAGGTGATTCACGAAAGCTTACCTAACGGAATGGTCTGCTACGTTTTTTTCTTTTCCGCCTTTAAACTCGTACCGCTCCTCAGTATTTTGCCACTCATAAAAGGAACAGTTTCCGTGTACAACAACGCAGTTGCAGTGGGTTGGGTGCAGCTTCGTCGGCAAATTCTTTTTCGTTTTTTTGACGTCGTATAAAAATTTTCCCGCTCCTTAATATTTCCCCAAACATATAAGGAACCCAGCACCCGTATATACTAGGTGTTTCACGAAAGCTTACCTAATGGAATTGTCTGCTACGTTTTTTTCTTTTCCGCCTTTAAACTCGTACTGCTCCTCAGTAGTTTGCCACTCATAAAAGGAACAGTTTCCGTGTATAAGAACGCAGTTTTAGTGGGTTGGGTGCAGCTTCGTCCACAAATTCCTTTTCGTTTTTTGGACTTCGTATAAAAGTTTTCCCGCTCCTTAATATTTCCCCAAAGATATAAGGAACCCAGCACCCGTATAGACTAGGTGTTTCACGAAAGCTTACCTAATGGAATTGTCTGCTACGTTTTTTTCTTTTCCGCCTTTAAACTCGTACCGCTCCTCAGAAGTTTGCCACTCATAAAAGGAACAGTTTCCGTGTATAACAACGCAGTTGCAGTAGGTTGGGTGCAGCTTCGTCCGCAAATTGCTTTTCGTTTTTTGGACGTCGCATAAAAGTCGTCCCGCTCCTTAATATTTCCCCAAACATATAAGGAACCCAGCACCCGTATATACTAGGTGTTTTACAAAAGCTTACCTAATGTTATTGTCTGGTACGTTTTTTTCTTTTCCGCGTTTAAACTCGTACCGCTCCTCAGTAGTTTGCCACTCATAAAAGGAACAGTTTCCGTGTATAACAACGCAGTTGCAGTGGGTTGGGTGCAGCTTCGTCCGCGAATTCTTTTTCGTTTTTTGGACGTGAAATAAAAGTCATCCCGCTCCTTGATATTTCCCCAAACATATAAGGAACCCAGCACCCGTATATACTAGGTGTTTCACCAAAGCTTACCTAATGGAATTGTCTACTGTGTTTTTTTCTTTCCCGCCTTTAAACTCGTACCGCTCCTCAGTTGTTTGCCACTTATAAAAGCAACAGTTTCCGTGTATAACATAGCAGCTGTAGTGGGTTGGGTACAGCTTCGTCCGCAAATTCCTTTTCGTTTTTTGGACGTCGTATAAAAGTCATCCCGCTCCTTGATATTTCCCCAAACATATAAGCAACCCAGCACCCGTATATACTAGGTGTTTCACGAAAGCTTACCTAATGGAATTGTCTACTGTGTTTTTTTTCTTTTCCGCCTTAAAACTCGTACAGCTCCTCAGTAGTTTGCCACTCATAAAAGGAACAGTTTCCGTGTATAACAACGCAGTTGTAGTGGGTTGGGTGCAGCTTCGTCCGCAAATTCCTTTTCGTTTTTTCGACGTCGTATAAACGTCATCCAGGTCCTTGATATTTCCCCAAACATATAAGGAACCGAGTACCCGTATAAACTAGGTGTTTCACGAAAGCTTACCTAATGGAATTGTCTACTGTGTATTTTTCTTTTCCGCCTTTAATCTCGTACCGCTCCTCAGTAGTTTGCCACTCTTAAAAGGAACAGTTTCCGTGTATAACAACGCAGTTGTAGTGGGTTGGGTGCAGCTTCGTCCGCAAATTCCTTTTTGTTTTTTGGACGTCGTATAAAAGTTTTCCCGCTCCTTGATATTTCCCCAAACATATAAGGAACCCAGCACCTCTTAATACTAGGTGTTTCACGAAAGCTTACCTAATGAAATTATCTGCTACGTTTTTTTCTTTTCCGCCTCTTAACTCGTACCGCTCCTCAGTAGTTTGCCACTCATAAAAGGAACAGTTTCCGTGTATAACAACGCAGTTGCAGTGGGTTGGGTGCAGCTTCGTCCGCAAATTCCTTTTCGTTTTTTCGACGTCGTATAAACGTCATCCCGGTCCTTGATATTTCCCCAAACATATAAGGAACCCAGTACCCGTATAAACTAGGTGTTTCACGAAAGCTTACCTAATGGAATTGTCTACTGTGTATTTTTCTTTTCCGCCTTTAATCTCGTACCGCTCCTCAGTAGTTTGCCACTCTTAAAAGGAACAGTTTCCGTGTATAACAACGCAGTTGCAGTAGGTTGGGTGCAGCTTCGTCCGCAAATTCCTTTTTGTTTTTTGGACGTCGTATAAAAGTTTTCCCGCTCCTTGATATTTCCCCAAACATATAAGGAACCCAGCACCTGTTAATACTAGGTGTTTCACGAAAGCTTACCTAATGAAATTATCTGCTACGTTTTTTTCTTTTCCGCCTCTTAACTCGTACCGCTCCTCAGTAGTTTGCCACTCATAAAAGGAACAGTTTCCGTGTATAACAACGCAGTTGCAGTGGGTTGGGTGCAGCTTCGTCCGCAAATTCCTTTTCGTTTTTTCGACGTCGTATAAACGTCATCCCGGTCCTCGATATTTCCCCAAACATATAAGGAACCCAGTACCCGTATAAACTAGGTGTTTCACGAAAGCTTACCTAATGGAATTGTCTACTGTGTATTTTTCTTTTCCGCCTTTAATCTCGTACCGCTCCTCAGTAGTTTGCCACTCTTAAAAGGAACAGTTTCCGTGTATAACAACGCAGTTGCAGTGGGTTGGGTGCAGCTTCGTCCGCAAATTCCTTTTTGTTTTTTGGACGTCGTATAAAAGTCATCCCGCTCCTTGATATTTCCCCAAACATATAAGGAACCCAGCACCCGTATATACTAGGTGTTTCACGAAAGCTTACCTAATGGAATTGTCTACTGTGTTTTTTTCTTTTCCGCCTTAAAACTCTTACCGCTCCTCAGTAGTTTGCCACTCATAAAAGGAACAGTTTCCGTGTATAACAACGCAGTTTTAGTAGGTTGGGTGCAGCTTCGTCCGCAAATTCCTTTTCGTTTTTTCGACGTCGTATAAACGTCATCCCGGTCCTTGATATTTCCCCAAACATATAAGGAACCCAGTACCCGTATAAACTAGGTGTTTCACGAAAGCTTACCTAATGGAATTGTCTACTGTGTATTTTTCTTTTCCGCCTTTAATCTCGTACCGCTCCTCAGTAGTTTGCCACTCATAAAAGGAACAGTTTCCGCGTATAACAACGCAGTTGCAGTGGGTTGGGTGCAGCTTCGTTCGCAAATTCCTTTTCGTTTTTTGGACGTCGTATAAAAGTTTTCCCGCTCCTTGATATTTCCCCAAACATATAAGGAACCCAGCACCTGTTAATACTAGGTGTTTCACGAAAGCTTACCTAATAAAATTATCTGCTACGTTTTTTTCTTTTCCGCCTCTTAACTCGTACCGCTCCTCAGTAGTTTGCCACTCATAAAAGGAACAGTTTCCGTGTATAACAACGCAGTTGCAGTGGGTTGGGTGCAGCTTCGTCCGCAAATTCCTTTTCGTTTTTTGGACGTCGCATAAAAGTCATCCCGGTCCTTGATATTTCCCCAAACATATAAGGAACCCAGTACCCATATAAACTAGGTGTTTCACGAAAGCTTACCTAATGGAATTGTCTACTGTGTTTTTTTCTTTTCCGCCTTCAAACTCGTACCGCTCCGCAGTAGTTTGCCACTCTTAAAAGGAACAGTTTCCGTGTATAACAACGCAGTTGCTGTGGGTTGGGTGCAGCTTCGTCCGCAAAAGGTTTTTGGTTTTTTGGACGTCGTATAAAAGTCGTCCCGCTCCTTAATATTTCCCCAAACATATAAGGAACCCAGCACCTGTATATACTAGGTGATTCACGAAAGCTTACCTAACGGAATGGTCTGCTACGTTTTTTTCTTTTCCGCCTTTAAACTCGTACCGCTCCTCAGTATTTTGCCACTCATAAAAGGAACAGTTTCCGTGTACAACAACGCAGTTGCAGTGGGTTGGGTGCAGCTTCGTCGGCAAATTCTTTTTCGTTTTTTTGACGTCGTATAAAAATTTTCCCGCTCCTTAATATTTCCCCAAACATATAAGGAACCCAGCACCCGTATATACTAGGTGTTTCACGAAAGCTTACCTAATGGAATTGTCTGCTACGTTTTTTTCTTTTCCGCCTTTAAACTCGTACTGCTCCTCAGTAGTTTGCCACTCATAAAAGGAACAGTTTCCGTGTATAAGAACGCAGTTTTAGTGGGTTGGGTGCAGCTTCGTCCACAAATTCCTTTTCGTTTTTTGGACTTCGTATAAAAGTTTTCCCGCTCCTTAATATTTCCCCAAAGATATAAGGAACCCAGCACCCGTATAGACTAGGTGTTTCACGAAAGCTTACCTAATGGAATTGTCTGCTACGTTTTTTTCTTTTCCGCCTTTAAACTCGTACCGCTCCTCAGAAGTTTGCCACTCATAAAAGGAACAGTTTCCGTGTATAACAACGCAGTTGCAGTAGGTTGGGTGCAGCTTCGTCCGCAAATTGCTTTTCGTTTTTTGGACGTCGCATAAAAGTCGTCCCGCTCCTTAATATTTCCCCAAACATATAAGGAACCCAGCACCCGTATATACTAAGTGTTTCACGAAAGCTTACCTAATGGAATTGTCTGCTACGTTTTTTTCTTTTCCGCCTTTAAACTCGCACCGCTCCTCAGTAGTTTGCCACTCATAAAAGGAACAGTTTCAGTGTATAACAACGCAGTTTCAGTGGGTTGGGTGCAGCTTCGTCCACAAATTCCTTTTCGTTTTTTGGACTTCGTATAAAAGTTTTCCCACTCCTTAATATTTCCCCAAACATTTAAGGAACCCAGCACCCGTATATACTAGGTGTTTCACGAAAGCTTACCTAATGGAATTGTCTGCTACGTTTTTTTCTTTTCCGCCTTTAAACTCGTACCGCTCCTCAGCAGTTTGCCACTCATAAAAGGAACAGTTTCCGTGTATAACAACGCAGTTGCAGTTGGTAGGGTGCAGCTTCGTCCGCGAATTGCTTTTCGTTTTTTCGACGTCGCATAAAAGTCGTCCCGCTCCTTAATATTTCCCCAAACATATAAGGAACCCAGCACCCGTATATACTAAGTGTTTCACGAAAGCTTACCTAATGGAATTGTCTGCTACGTTTTTTTTTTCTTTTCCGCCTTTAAACTCGTACCGCTCCTCAGTAGTTTGCCACTCATAAAAAGAACAGTTTCCGTGTATAAGAACGCAGTTGCAGAGGGTTGGGTGCAGCTTCGTCCGCAAATTCCTTTTCGTTTTTTGGACGTTGTATAAAAGTTTTCCCGCGCCCTAATATTTCCCCAAACATATAAGGAACCCAGCACCCGTATATACTAGGTGTTTTACGAAAGCTTACCTAATGTTATTGTCTGGTACGTTTTTTTCTTTTCCGCGTTTAAACTCGTACCGCTCCTCAGTAGTTTGCCACTCATAAAAGGAACAGTTTCCGTGTATAACAACGCAGTTGCAGTGGGTTGGGTGCAGCTTCGTCCGCAAATTCTTTTTCGTTTTTTGGACGTCGTATAAAAGTCATCCCGCTCCTTGATATTTCCCCAAACATATAAGGAACCCAGCACCCGTATATACTAGGTGTTTCACGAAAGCTTACCTAATGGAATTGTCTACTGTGTTTTTTTCTTTTCCGCCTTAAAACTCGTACCGCTCCTCAGTAGTTTGCCACTCATAAAAGGAACAGTTTCCGTGTATAACAACGCAGTTGCAGTGGGTTGGGTGCAGCTTCGTCCGCAAATTCCTTTTCGTTTTTTCGACGTCGTATAAACGTCATCCCGGTCCTTGATATTTCCCCAAACATATAAGGAACCCAGTACCCGTATAAACTAGGTGTTTCACGAAAGCTTACCTAATGGAATTGTCTACTGTGTATTTTTCTTTTCCGCCTTTAAACTCGTACCGCTCCTCAGTAGTTTGCCACTCTTAAAAGTAACAGTTTCCGTGTATAACAACGCAGTGTCAGTGGGTTGGGTGCAGCTTCGTCCGCAAATTCCTTTTTGTTTTTTGGACGTCGTATAAAAGTTTTCCCGCTCCTTAATATTTCCCCAAACATATAAGGAACCCAGCACCTGTTAATACTAGGTGTTTCACGAAAGCTTACCTAATGGAATTATCTGCTACGTTTTTTTCTTTTCCGCCTCTTAACTCGTACCGCTCCTCAGTAGTTTGCCACTCATAAAAGGAACACTTTCCGTGTATAACAACGCAGTTTCAGTGGGTTGGGTGCAGCTTCGTCCGCAAATTCCTTTTCGTTTTTTGGACGTCGCATAAAAGTCATCCCAGTCCTTGATATTTCCCCAAACATATAAGCAACCCAGTACCCGTATAAACTAGGTGTTTCACGAAAGCTTACCTAATGGAATTGTCTACTGTGTTTTTTTCTTTTCCGCCTTTCAACTCGTACCGCTCCTCAGTAGTTTGCCACTCTTAAAAGGAACAGTTTCCGTGTATAACAACGCAGTTGCAGTAGGTTAGGTGCAGCTTCGTCCGCAAATTCCTTTTTGTTTTTTGGACGTCGTATAAAAGTTTTCCCGCTCCTTAATATTTCCCCAAACATATAAGGAACCCAGCACCCGTATATACTAGGTGTTTCACGAAAGCTTACCTAATGGAATTCTCTGCTACGTTTTTTTCTTTTCCTTCTTTAAACTCGTACCGCTCCTCAGTAGTTTGCCACTCATAAAAGTAACAGTTTCCGTGTATAAGAACGCAGTTTCAGTGGGTTCGGTGCAGCTTCGTCCGCAAATTCATTTTCGTTTTTTGGACTTCGTAAAAAGTTTTCCCGCTCCTTAATATTTCCCCAAACATATAAGGAACCCAGCACCCGTATATACTAGGTGTTTCACGAAAGCTTACCTAATGGAATTGTGTGCTACGTTTTTTTCTTTTCCGCCTTTAAACTCGTACCGCTCATCAGTAGTTTGCCACTCATAAAAGGAACAGTTTCCGTGTATAACAACGCAGTTGCAGTGGGTAGGGTGCAGCTTCGTCCGCAAATTGCTTTTCGTTTTTTGGACGTCGTATAAAAGTCGTCCCGCTCCTTAATATTTCCCCAAACATATAAGGAACCCAGCACCCGTATATACTAGGTGTTTCACGAAAGCTTACCTAATGGAATTGTCTGCTACGTTTTTTTCTTTTCCGCCTTTAAACTCGTACCGCTCCTCAGTAGTTTGCCACTCATAAAAGGAACAGTTTCAGTGTATAACAACGCAGTTGCAGTGGGTTGGGTGCAGCTTCGTCCGCAAATTCCTTTTCGTTTTTTGGACGTGGTATAAAAGTTTTCCCGCTCCTTAATATTTCCCCAAACATATAAGGAACCCAGCACCCGTATATACAAGGTGTTTCACGAAAGCTTACCTAATGGAATTGTCTGCTACGTTTTTTTTTTCTTTTCCGCCTTTAAACTCGTACCGCTCCTCAGTAGTTTGCCACTCATAAAAAGAACAGTTTCTGTGTATAACAACGCAGTTTCAGTGGGTTGGGTGCAGCTTCGTCCGCAAATTCCTTTTCGTTTTTTGGACGTTGTATAAAAGTTTTCCCGCGCCTTAATATTTCCCCAAACATATAAGGAACCCAGCACCCGTATATACTAGGTGTTTTACGAAAGCTTACCTAATGTTATTGTCTGGTACGTTTTTTTCTTTTCCGCGTTTAAACTCGTACCGCTCCTCAGTAGTTTTCCACTCATAAAAGGAACAGTTTCCGTGTATAACAACGCAGTTGCAGTAGGTTGGGTGCAGCTTCGTCCGCGAATTCTTTTTCGTTTTTTGGACGTCAAATAAAAGTCATCCCGCTCCTTGATATTTCCCCAAACATATAAGGAACCCAGCACCCGTATATACTAGGTGTTTCACCAAAGCTTACCTAATGGAATTGTCTACTGTGTTTTTTTCTTTCCCGCCTTTAAACTCGTACCGCTCCTCAGTTGTTTGCCACTCATAAAAGCAACAGTTTCCGTGTATAACATAGCAGCTGGAGTGGGTTGGGTGCAGCTTCGTCCGCAAATTCCTTTTCGTTTTTTGGACGTCGTATAAAAGTCATCCCGCTCCTTGATATTTCCCCAAACATATAAGGAACCCAGCACCCGTATATACTAGGTGTTTCACGAAAGCTTACCTAATGGAATTGTCTACTGTGTTTTTTTCTTTTCCGCCTTAAAACTCGTACCGCTCCTCAGTAGTTTGCCACTCATAAAAGGAACAGTTTCCGTGTATAACAACGCAGTTTCAGTGGGTTGGGTGCAGCTTCGTCCGCAAATTCCTTTTCGTTTTTTCGACGTCGTATAAACGTCATCCCGGTCCTTGATATTTCCCCAAACAAAAAAGGAACCCAGTACCCGTATAAACTAGGTGTTTCACGAAAGCTTACCTAATGGAATTGTCTACTGTGTTTTTTTCTTTTCCGCCTTTAATCTCGTACCGCTCCTCAGTAGTTTGCCACTCTTAAAAGGAACAGTTTCCGTGTATAACAACGCAGTTGCAGTGGGTTGGGTGCAGCTTCGTCCGCAAATTCCTTTTTGTTTTTTGGGCGTCGTATAAAAGTTTTCCCGCTCCTTGATATTTCCACAAACATATAAGGAACCCAGCACCTGTTAATACTAGGTGTTTCACGAAAGCTTACCTAATGAAATTATCTGCTACGTTTTTTTCTTTTCCGCCTCTTAACTCGTACCGCTCCTCTGTAGTTTGCCACTCATAAAAGGAACAGTTTCCGTGTATAACAACGCAGTTGCAGTAGTTAGGGTGCAGCTTCGTCCGCAAATTGCTTTTCGTTTTTTGGACGTCGTATAAAAGTCGTCCCGCTCCTTAATATTTCCCCAAACATATAAGGAACCCAGAACCCGTATATACTAGGTGTTTCACGAAAGCTTACCTAATGGAATTGTCTGCTACGTTTTTTTCTTTTCCGCCTTTAAACTCGTACCGCTCCTCAGTAGTTTGCCACTCATAAAAGGAACAGTTTCAGTGTATAACAACGCAGTTGCAGTAGGTTTGGTGCAGCGTCGTCCGCAAATTCCTTTTCGTTTTTTGGACATCGTATAAACGTTTTCCCGCTCCTTTATATTTCCCCAAACATATAAGGAACCCAGCACCCGTATATACTAGGTGTTTCACGAAAGCTTACCTAATGGAATTGTCTGCTACGTTTTTTTTTTCTTTTCCGCCATTAAACTCGTACCGCTCCTCAGTAGTTTGCCACTCATAAAAAGAACAGTTTCCGTGTATAACAACGCAGTTGCAGTGGGTTGGGTGCAGCTTCGTCCGCAAATTCCTTTTCGTTTTTTTTGGACGTTGTATAAAAGTTTTCCCGCGCCTTAATATTTCCCCAAACATATAAGGAACCCAGCACCCGTATATACTAGGTGTTTTACGAAAGCTTACCTACTGTTATTGCCTGGTACGTTTTTTTCTTTTCCGCGTTTAAACTCGTACCGCTCCTCAGTAGTTTGCCACTCATAAAAGGAACAGTTTCCGTGTATAACAACGCAGTTGAAGTGGGTTGGGTGCAGCTTCGTCCGCAAATTCTTTTTCGTTTTTTGGACGTCGTATAAAAGTCATCCCGCTCCTTGATATTTCCCCAAACATATAAGGAACCCAGCACCCGTATATACTAGGTGTTTCACCAAAGCTTACCTAATGGAATTGTCTACTGTGTTTTTTTCTTTTCCGCCTTTCAACTCGTACCGCTCCTCAGTTGTTTGCCACTCATAAAAGCAACAGTTTCCGTGTATAACATAGCAGTTGTAGTGGGTTGGGTGCAGCTTCGTCCGCAAATTCCTTTTCGTTTTTTGGACGTCGTATAAAAGTCATCCCGCTCCTTGATATTTCCCCAAACATATAAGGAACCCAGCACCCGTATATACTAGGTGTTTCACGAAAGCTTACCTAATGGAATTGTCTACTGTGTTTTTTTCTTTTCCGCCTTAAAACTCGTACCGCTCCTCAGTAGTTTGCCACTCATAAAAGGAACAGTTTCCGTGTATAACAACGCAGTTGCAGTGGGTTGGGTGCAGCTTCGTCCGCAAATTCCTTTTCGTTTTTTCGACGTCGTATAAACGTCATCCCGGTCCTTGATATTTCCCCAAACATATAAGGAACCCAGTACCCGTATAAACTAGGTGTTTCACGAAAGCTTACCTAATGGAATTGTCTACTGTGTATTTTTCTTTCCCGCCTTTAATCTCGTACCGCTCCTCAGTAGTTTGCCACTCATAAAAGGAACAGTTTCCGCGTATAACAACGCAGTTGCAGTGGGTTGGGTGCAGCTTCGTTCGCAAATTCCTTTTCGTTTTTTGGACGTCGTATAAAAGTTTTCCCGCTCCTTGATATTTCCCCAAACATATAAGGAACCCAGCACCTGTTAATACTAGGTGTTTCACGAAAGCTTACCTAATGAAATTATCTGCTACGTTTTTTTCTTTTCCGCCTCTTAACTCGTACCGCTCCTCAGTAGTTTGCCACTCATAAAAGGAACAGTTTCCGTGTATAACAACGCAGTTGCAGTGGGTTGGGTGCAGCTTCGTCCGCAAATTCCTTTTCGTTTTTTGGACGTCGCATAAAAGTCATCCCGGTCCTTGATATTTCCCCAAACATATAAGGAACCCAGTACCCGTATAAACTAGGTGTTTCACGAAAGCTTACCTAATGGAATTGTCTACTGTGTTTTTTTCTTTTCCGCCTTCAAACTCGTACCGCTCCGCAGTAGTTTGCCACTCTTAAAAGGAACAGTTTCCGTGTATAACAACGCAGTTGCAGTGGGTTGGGTGCAGCTTCGTCCGCAAAAGGTTTTTGGTTTTTTGGACGTCGTATAAAAGTCGTCCCGCTCCTTAATATTTCCCCAAACATATAAGGAACCCAGCACCTGTATATACTAGGTGATTCACGAAAGCTTACCTAACGGAATGGTCTGCTACGTTTTTTTCTTTTCCGCCTTTAAACTCGTACCGCTCCTCAGTATTTTGCCACTCATAAAAGGAACAGTTTCCGTGTACAACAACGCAGTTCCAGTGGGTTGGGTGCAGCTTCGTCGGCAAATTCTTTTTCGTTTTTTTGACGTCGTATAAAAATTTTCCCGCTCCTTAATATTTCCCCAAACATATAAGGAACCCAGCACCCGTATATACTAGGTGTTTAACGAAAGCTTACCTAATGGAATTGTCTGCTACGTTTTTTTCTTTTCCGCCTTTAAACTCGTACCGCTCCTCAGTAGTTTGCCACTCATAAAAGGAACAGTTTCCGTGTATAAGAACGCAGTTTTAGTGGGTTGGGTGCAGCTTCGTCCACAAATTCCTTTTCGTTTTTTGGACTTCGTATAAAAGTTTTCCCGCTCCTTAATATTTCCCCAAACATATAAGGAACCCAGCACCCGTATAGACTAGGTGTTGCACGAAAGCTTACCTAATGGAATTGTCTGCTACGTTTTTTTCTTTTCCGCCTTTAAACTCGTACCGCTCCTCAGTTGTTTGCCACTCATAAAAGCAACAGTTTCCGTGTATAACATAGCAGCTGGAGTGGGTTGGGTGCAGCTTCGTCCGCAAATTCCTTTTCGTTTTTTGGACGTCGTATAAAAGTCATCCCGCTCCTTGATATTTCCCCAAACATATAAGGAACCCAGCACCCGTATATACTAGGTGTTTCACGAAAGCTTACCTAATGGAATTGTCTACTGTGTTTTTTTCTTTTCCGCCTTAAAACTCGTACCGCTCCTCAGTAGTTTGCCACTCATAAAAGGAACAGTTTCCGTGTATAACAACGCAGTTTCAGTGGGTTGGGTGCAGCTTCGTCCGCAAATTCCTTTTCGTTTTTTCGACGTCGTATAAACGTCATCCCGGTCCTTGATATTTCCCCAAACAAAAAAGGAACCCAGTACCCGTATAAACTAGGTGTTTCACGAAAGCTTACCTAATGGAATTGTCTACTGTGTTTTTTTCTTTTCCGCCTTTAATCTCGTACCGCTCCTCAGTAGTTTGCCACTCTTAAAAGGAACAGTTTCCGTGTATAACAACGCAGTTGCAGTGGGTTGGGTGCAGCTTCGTCCGCAAATTCCTTTTTGTTTTTTGGGCGTCGTATAAAAGTTTTCCCGCTCCTTGATATTTCCACAAACATATAAGGAACCCAGCACCTGTTAATACTAGGTGTTTCACGAAAGCTTACCTAATGAAATTATCTGCTACGTTTTTTTCTTTTCCGCCTCTTAACTCGTACCGCTCCTCTGTAGTTTGCCACTCATAAAAGGAACAGTTTCCGTGTATAACAACGCAGTTGCAGTAGTTAGGGTGCAGCTTCGTCCGTAAATTGCTTTTCGTTTTTTGGACGTCGTATAAAAGTCGTCCCGCTCCTTAATATTTCCCCAAACATATAAGGAACCCAGAACCCGTATATACTAGGTGTTTCACGAAAGCTTACCTAATGGAATTGTCTGCTACGTTTTTTTCTTTTCCGCCTTTAAACTCGTACCGCTCCTCAGTAGTTTGCCACTCATAAAAGGAACAGTTTCAGTGTATAACAACGCAGTTGCAGTAGGTTTGGTGCAGCGTCGTCCGCAAATTCCTTTTCGTTTTTTGGACATCGTATAAACGTTTTCCCGCTCCTTTATATTTCCCCAAACATATAAGGAACCCAGCACCCGTATATACTAGGTGTTTCACGAAAGCTTACCTAATGGAATTGTCTGCTACGTTTTTTTTTTCTTTTCCGCCATTAAACTCGTACCGCTCCTCAGTAGTTTGCCACTCATAAAAAGAACAGTTTCCGTGTATAACAACGCAGTTGCAGTGGGTTGGGTGCAGCTTCGTCCGCAAATTCCTTTTCGTTTTTTTTGGACGTTGTATAAAAGTTTTCCCGCGCCTTAATATTTCCCCAAACATATAAGGAACCCAGCACCCGTATATACTAGGTGTTTTACGAAAGCTTACCTACTGTTATTGCCTGGTACGTTTTTTTCTTTTCCGCGTTTAAACTCGTACCGCTCCTCAGTAGTTTGCCACTCATAAAAGGAACAGTTTCCGTGTATAACAACGCAGTTGAAGTGGGTTGGGTGCAGCTTCGTCCGCAAATTCTTTTTCGTTTTTTGGACGTCGTATAAAAGTCATCCCGCTCCTTGATATTTCCCCAAACATATAAGGAACCCAGCACCCGTATATACTAGGTGTTTCACCAAAGCTTACCTAATGGAATTGTCTACTGTGTTTTTTTCTTTTCCGCCTTTCAACTCGTACCGCTCCTCAGTTGTTTGCCACTCATAAAAGCAACAGTTTCCGTGTATAACATAGCAGTTGTAGTGGGTTGGGTGCAGCTTCGTCCGCAAATTCCTTTTCGTTTTTTGGACGTCGTATAAAAGTCATCCCGCTCCTTGATATTTCCCCAAACATATAAGGAACCCAGCACCCGTATATACTAGGTGTTTCACGAAAGCTTACCTAATGGAATTGTCTACTGTGTTTTTTTCTTTTCCGCCTTAAAACTCGTACCGCTCCTCAGTAGTTTGCCACTCATAAAAGGAACAGTTTCCGTGTATAACAACGCAGTTGCAGTGGGTTGGGTGCAGCTTCGTCCGCAAATTCCTTTTCGTTTTTTCGACGTCGTATAAACGTCATCCCGGTCCTTGATATTTCCCCAAACATATAAGGAACCCAGTACCCGTATAAACTAGGTGTTTCACGAAAGCTTACCTAATGGAATTGTCTACTGTGTATTTTTCTTTCCCGCCTTTAATCTCGTACCGCTCCTCAGTAGTTTGCCACTCATAAAAGGAACAGTTTCCGCGTATAACAACGCAGTTGCAGTGGGTTGGGTGCAGCTTCGTTCGCAAATTCCTTTTCGTTTTTTGGACGTCGTATAAAAGTTTTCCCGCTCCTTGATATTTCCCCAAACATATAAGGAACCCAGCACCTGTTAATACTAGGTGTTTCACGAAAGCTTACCTAATGAAATTATCTGCTACGTTTTTTTCTTTTCCGCCTCTTAACTCGTACCGCTCCTCAGTAGTTTGCCACTCATAAAAGGAACAGTTTCCGTGTATAACAACGCAGTTGCAGTGGGTTGGGTGCAGCTTCGTCCGCAAATTCCTTTTCGTTTTTTGGACGTCGCATAAAAGTCATCCCGGTCCTTGATATTTCCCCAAACATATAAGGAACCCAGTACCCGTATAAACTAGGTGTTTCACGAAAGCTTACCTAATGGAATTGTCTACTGTGTTTTTTTCTTTTCCGCCTTCAAACTCGTACCGCTCCGCAGTAGTTTGCCACTCTTAAAAGGAACAGTTTCCGTGTATAACAACGCAGTTGCAGTGGGTTGGGTGCAGCTTCGTCCGCAAAAGGTTTTTGGTTTTTTGGACGTCGTATAAAAGTCGTCCCGCTCCTTAATATTTCCCCAAACATATAAGGAACCCAGCACCTGTATATACTAGGTGATTCACGAAAGCTTACCTAACGGAATGGTCTGCTACGTTTTTTTCTTTTCCGCCTTTAAACTCGTACCGCTCCTCAGTATTTTGCCACTCATAAAAGGAACAGTTTCCGTGTACAACAACGCAGTTCCAGTGGGTTGGGTGCAGCTTCGTCGGCAAATTCTTTTTCGTTTTTTTGACGTCGTATAAAAATTTTCCCGCTCCTTAATATTTCCCCAAACATATAAGGAACCCAGCACCCGTATATACTAGGTGTTTAACGAAAGCTTACCTAATGGAATTGTCTGCTACGTTTTTTTCTTTTCCGCCTTTAAACTCGTACCGCTCCTCAGTAGTTTGCCACTCATAAAAGGAACAGTTTCCGTGTATAAGAACGCAGTTTTAGTGGGTTGGGTGCAGCTTCGTCCACAAATTCCTTTTCGTTTTTTGGACTTCGTATAAAAGTTTTCCCGCTCCTTAATATTTCCCCAAACATATAAGGAACCCAGCACCCGTATAGACTAGGTGTTGCACGAAAGCTTACCTAATGGAATTGTCTGCTACGTTTTTTTCTTTTCCGCCTTTAAACTCGTACCGCTCCTCAGAAGTTTGCCACTCATAAAAGGAACAGTTTCCGTGTATAACAACGCAGTTGCAGTGGGTTGGGTGCAGCTTCGTCCGCAAATTGCTTTTCGTTTTTTGGACGTCGCATAAAAGTCGTCCCGCTCCTTAATATTTCCCCAAACATATAAGGAACCCAGCACCCGTATATACTAAGTGTTTCACGAAAGCTTACTTAATGGAATTGTCTGCTACGTTTTTTTCTTTTCCGCCTTTAAACTCGCACCGCTCCTCAGTAGTTTGCCACTCATAAAAGGAACAGTTTCAGTGTATAACAACGCAGTTTCAGTGGGTTGGGTGCAGCTTCGTCCACAAATTCCTTTTCGTTTTTTGGACTTCGTATAAAAGTTTTCCCACTCCTTAATATTTCCCCAAACATTTAAGGAACCCAGCACCCGTATATACTAGGTGTTTCACGAAAGCTTACCTAATGAAATTGTCTGCTACGTTTTTTTCTTTTCCGCCTTTAAACTCGTACCGCTCCTCAGCAGTTTGCCACTCATAAAAGGAACAGTTTCCGTGTATAACAACGCAGTTGCAGTGGGTAGGGTGCAGCTTCGTCCGCAAATTGCTTTTCGTTTTTTGGACGTCGCATAAAAGTCGTCCCGCTCCTTAATATTTCCCCAAACATATAAGGAACCCAGCACCCGTATATACTAAGTGTTTCACGAAAGCTTACCTAATGGAATTGTCTGCTACGTTTTTTTCTTTTCCGCCTTTAAACTCGCACCGCTCCTCAGTAGTTTGCCACTCATAAAAGGAACAGTTTCAGTGTATAACAACGCAGTTGCAGTAGGTTGGGTGCAGCTTCGTCCGCAAATTCCTTTTCGTTTTTTGGACATCGTATAAAAGTTTTCCCACTCCTTAATATTTCCCCAAACATATAAGGAACCCAGCACCCGTATATACTAGGTGTTTCACGAAAGCTTACCTAATGGAATTGTCTGCTACGTTTTTTTTTTCTTTTCCGCCTTTAAACTCGTACCGCTCCTCAGTAGTTTGCCACTCATAAAAAGAACAGTTTCCGTGTATAAGAACGCAGTTGCAGTGGGTTGGGTGCAGCTTCGTCCGCAAATTCCTTTTCGTTTTTTGGACGTTGTATAAAAGTTTTCCCGCGCCCTAATATTTCCCCAAACATATAAGGAACCCAGCACCCGTATATACTAGGTGTTTTACGAAAGCTTACCTAATGTTATTGTCTGGTACGTTTTTTTCTTTTCCGCGTTTAAACTCGTACCGCTCCTCAGTAGTTTGCCACTCATAAAAGGAACAGTTTCCGTGTATAACAACGCAGTTGCAGTGGGTTGGGTGCAGCTTCGTCCGCAAATTCTTTTTCGTTTTTTGGACGTCGTATAAAAGTCATCCCGCTCCTTGATATTTCCCCAAACATATAAGGAACCCAGCACCCGTATATACTAGGTGTTTCACCAAAGCTTACCTAATGGAATTGTCTACTGTGTTTTTTTCTTTTCCGCCTTTAAACTCGTACCGCTCCTCAGTGGTTTGCCACTCATAAAAGCAACAGTTTCCGTGTATAACATAGCAGTTGTAGTGGGTTGGGTGCAGCCTCGTCCGCAAATTCCTTTTCGTTTTTTGGACGTCGTATAAAAGTCATCCCGCTCCTTGATATTTCCCCAAACATATAAGGAACCCAGCACCCGTATATACTAGGTGTTTCACGAAAGCTTACCTAATGGAATTGTCTACTGTGTTTTTTTCTTTTCCGCCTTAAAACTCGTACCGCTCCTCAGTAGTTTGCCACTCATAAAAGGAACAGTTTC
Organism: Haemaphysalis longicornis; assembly: GCF_048455015.1. NCBI lineage: Eukaryota > Metazoa > Arthropoda > Arachnida > Ixodida > Ixodidae > Haemaphysalis > Haemaphysalis longicornis. The sequence goes on along the minus strand of NW_027526295.1, from coordinate 27,477,551 downwards.
CGTGTATAACAACGCAGTTGCAGTGGGTTGGGTGCAGCTTCGTCCGCAAATTCCTTTTCGTTTTTTCGACGTCGTATAAACGTCATCCCGGTCCTTGATATTTCCCCAAACATATAAGGAACCCAGTACCCGTATAAACTAGGTGTTTCACGAAAGCTTACCTAATGGAATTGTCTACTGGTATTTTTCTTTTCCGCCTTTAAACTCGTACCGCTCCTCAGTAGTTTGCCACTCTTAAAAGGAACAGTTTCCGTGTATAACAACGCAGTGTCAGTGGGTTGGGTGCAGCTTCGTCCGCAAATTCCTTTTTGTTTTTTGGACGTCGTATAAAAGTTTTCCCGCTCCTTAATATTTCCCCAAACATATAAGGAACCCAGCACCTGTTAATACTAGGTGTTTCACGAAAGCTTACCTAATGGAATTATCTGCTACGTTTTTTTCTTTTCCGCCTCTTAACTCGTACCGCTCCTCAGTAGTTTGCCACTCATAAAAGGAACACTTTCCGTGTATAACAACGCAGTTTCAGTGGGTTCGGTGCAGCTTCGTCCGCAAATTCCTTTTCGTTTTTTGGACGTCGCATAAAAGTCATCCCAGTCCTTGATATTTCCCCAAACATATAAGCAACCCAGTACCCGTATAAACTAGGTGTTTCACGAAAGCTTACCTAATGGAATTGTCTACTGTGTTTTTTTCTTTTCCGCCTTTCAACTCGTACCGCTCCTCAGTAGTTTGCCACTCTTAAAAGGAACAGTTTCCGTGTATAAACACGCAGTTGCAGTGGGTTGGGTGCAGCTTCGTCCGCAAATTCCTTTTTGTTTTTTGGACGTCGTATAAAAGTTTTCCCGCTCCTTAATATTTCCCCAAACATATAAGGAACCCAGCACCCGTATATACTAGGTGTTTCACGAAAGCTTACCTAATGGAATTCTCTGCTACGTTTTTTTCTTTTCCTTCTTTAAACTCGTACCGCTCCTCAGTAGTTTGCCACTCATAAAAGGAACAGTTTCCGTGTATAAGAACGCAGTTTCAGTCGGTTGGGTGCAGCTTCGTCCGCAAATTCATTTTCGTTTTTTGGACTTCGTAAAAAGTTTTCCCGCTCCTTAATATTTCCCCAAACATATAAGGAACCCAGCACCCGTATATACTAGGTGTTTCACGAAAGCTTACCTAATGGAATTGTGTGCTACGTTTTTTTCTTTTCCGCCTTTAAACTCGTACCGCTCATCAGTAGTTTGCCACTCATAAAAGGAACAGTTTCCGTGTATAACAACGCAGTTGCAGTGGGTAGGGTGCAGCTTCGTCCGCAAATTGCTTTTCGTTTTTTGGACGTCGTATAAAAGTCATCCCGCTCCTTAATATTTCCCCAAACATATAAGGAACCCAGCACCCGTATATACTAGGTGTTTCACGAAAGCTTACCTAATGGAATTGTCTGCTACGTTTTTTTCTTTTCCGCCTTTAAACTCGTACCGCTCCTCAGTAGTTTGCCACTCATAAAAGGAACAGTTTCAGTGTATAACAACGCAGTTGCAGTGGGTTGGGTGCAGCTTCGTCCGCAAATTCCTTTTCGTTTTTTGGACGTGGTATAAAAGTTTTCCCGCTCCTTAATATTTCCCCAAACATATAAGGAACCCAGCACCCGTATATACAAGGTGTTTCACGAAAGCTTACCTAATGGAATTGTCTGCTACGTTTTTTTTTTCTTTTCCGCCTTTAAACTCGTACCGCTCCTCAGTAGTTTGCCACTCATAAAAAGAACAGTTTCTGCGTATAACAACGCAGTTTCAGTGGGTTGGGTGCAGCTTCGTCCGCAAATTCCTTTTCGTTTTTTGGACGTTGTATAAAAGTTTTCCCGCGCCTTAATATTTCCCCAAACATATAAGGAACCCAGCACCCGTATATACTAGGTGTTTTACGAAAGCTTACCTAATGTTATTGTCTGGTACGTTTTTTTCTTTTCCGCGTTTAAACTCGTACCGCTCCTCAGTAGTTTTCCACTCATAAAAGGAACAGTTTCCGTGTATAACAACGCAGTTGCAGTGGGTTGGGTGCAGCTTCGTCCGCGAATTCTTTTTCGTTTTTTGGACGTCAAATAAAAGTCATCCCGCTCCTTGATATTTCCCCAAACATATAAGGAACCCAGCACCCGTATATACTAGGTGTTTCACCAAAGCTTACCTAATGGAATTGTCTACTGTGTTTTTTTCTTTCCCGCCTTTAAACTCGTACCGCTCCTCAGTTGTTTGCCACTCATAAAAGCAACAGTTTCCGTGTATAACATAGCAGCTGGAGTGGGTTGGGTGCAGCTTCGTCCGCAAATTCCTTTTCGTTTTTTGGACGTCGTATAAAAGTCATCCCGCTCCTTGATATTTCCCCAAACATATAAGGAACCCAGCACCCGTATATACTAGGTGTTTCACGAAAGCTTACCTAATGGAATTGTCTACTGTGTTTTTTTCTTTTCCGCCTTAAAACTCGTACCGCTCCTCAGTAGTTTGCCACTCATAAAAGGAACAGTTTCCGTGTATAACAACGCAGTTTCAGTGGGTTGGGTGCAGCTTCGTCCGCAAATTCCTTTTCGTTTTTTCGACGTCGTATAAACGTCATCCCGGTCCTTGATATTTCCCCAAACATATAAGGAACCCAGTACCCGTATAAACTAGGTGTTTCACGAAAGCTTACCTAATGGAATTGTCTACTGTGTTTTTTTCTTTTCCGCCTTTAATCTCGTACCGCTCCTCAGTAGTTTGCCACTCTTAAAAGGAACAGTTTCCGTGTATAACAACGCAGTTGCAGTGGGTTGGGTGCAGCTTCGTCCGCAAATTCCTTTTTGTTTTTTGGACGTCGTATAAAAGTTTTCCCGCTCCTTGATATTTCCACAAACATATAAGGAACCCAGCACCTGTTAATACTAGGTGTTTCACGAAAGCTTACCTAATGAAATTATCTGCTACGTTTTTTTCTTTTCCGCCTCTTAACTCGTACCGCTCCTCTGTAGTTTGCCACTCATAAAAGGAACAGTTTCCGTGTATAACAACGCAGTTGCAGTAGGTAGGGTGCAGCTTCGTCCGCAAATTGCTTTTCGTTTTTTGGACGTCGTATAAAAGTCGTCCCGCTCCTTAATATTTCCCCAAACATATAAGGAACCCAGAACCCGTATACACTAGGTGTTTCACGAAAGCTTACCTAATGGAATTGTCTGCTACGTTTTTTTCTTTTCCGCCTTTAAACTCGTACCGCTCCTCAGTAGTTTGCCACTCATAAAAGGAACAGTTTCAGTGTATAACAACGCAGTTGCAGTAGGTTTGGTGCAGCGTCGTCCGCAAATTCCTTTTCGTTTTTTGGACATCGTATAAAAGTTTTCCCGCTCCTTTATATTTCCCCAAACATATAAGGAACCCAGCACCCGTATATACTAGGTGTTTCACGAAAGCTTACCTAATGGAATTGTCTGCTACGTTTTTTTTTTCTTTTCCGCCTTTAAACTCGTACCGCTCCTCAGTAGTTTGCCACTCATAAAAAGAACAGTTTCCGTGTATAACAACGCAGTTGCAGTGGGTTGGGTGCAGCTTCGTCCGCAAATTCCTTTTCGTTTTTTTGGACGTTGTATAAAAGTTTTCCCGCGCCTTAATATTTCCCCAAACATATAAGGAACCCAGCACCCGTATATACTAGGTGTTTTACGAAAGCTTACCTACTGTTATTGCCTGGTACGTTTTTTTCTTTTCCGCGTTTAAACTCGTACCGCTCCTCAGTAGTTTGCCACTCATAAAAGGAACAGTTTCCGTGTATAACAACGCAGTTGCAGTGGGTTGGGTGCAGCTTCGTCCGCAAATTCTTTTTCGTTTTTTGGACGTCGTATAAAAGTCATCCCGCTCCTTGATATTTCCCCAAACATATAAGGAACCCAGCACCCGTATATACTAGGTGTTTCACCAAAGCTTACCTAATGGAATTGTCTACTGTGTTTTTTTCTTTTCCGCCTTTCAACTCGTACCGCTCCTCAGTTGTTTGCCACTCATAAAAGCAACAGTTTCCGTGTATAACATAGCAGTTGTAGTGGGTTGGGTGCAGCTTCGTCCGCAAATTCCTTTTCGTTTTTTGGACGTCGTATAAAAGTCATCCCGCTCCTTGATATTTCCCCAAACATATAAGGAACCCAGCACCCGTATATACTAGGTGTTTCACGAAAGCTTACCTAATGGAATTGTCTACTGTGTTTTTTTCTTTTCCGCCTTAAAACTCGTACCGCTCCTCAGTAGTTTTCCACTCATAAAAGGAACAGTTTCCGTGTATAACAACGCAGTTGCAGTGGGTTGGGTGCAGCTTCGTCCGCAAATTCCTTTTCGTTTTTTCGACGTCGTATAAACGTCATCCCGGTCCTTGATATTTCCCCAAACATATAAGGAACCCAGTACCCGTATAAACTAGGTGTTTCACGAAAGCTTACCTAATGGAATTGTCTACTGTGTATTTTTCTTTCCCGCCTTTAATCTCGTACCGCTCCTCAGTAGTTTGCCACTCATAAAAGGAACAGTTTCCGCGTATAACAACGCAGTTGCAGTGGGTTGGGTGCAGCTTCGTTCGCAAATTCCTTTTCGTTTTTTGGACGTCGTATAAAAGTTTTCCCGCTCCTTGATATTTCCCCAAACATATAAGGAACCCAGCACCTGTTAATACTAGGTGTTTCACGAAAGCTTACCTAATGAAATTATCTGCTACGTTTTTTTCTTTTCCGCCTCTTAACTCGTACCGCTCCTCAGTAGTTTGCCACTCATAAAAGGAACAGTTTCCGTGTATAACAACGCAGTTGCAGTGGGTTGGGTGCAGCTTCGTCCGCAAATTCCTTTTCGTTTTTTGGACGTCGCATAAAAGTCATCCCGGTCCTTGATATTTCCCCAAACATATAAGGAACCCAGTACCCGTATAAACTAGGTGTTTCACGAAAGCTTACCTAATGGAATTGTCTACTGTGTTTTTTTCTTTTCCGCCTTCAAACTCGTACCGCTCCGCAGTAGTTTGCCACTCTTAAAAGGAACAGTTTCCGTGTATAACAACGCAGTTCCAGTGGGTTGGGTGCAGCTTCGTCGGCAAATTCTTTTTCGTTTTTTTGACGTCGTATAAAAATTTTCCCGCTCCTTAATATTTCCCCAAACATATAAGGAACCCAGCACCCGTATATACTAGGTGTTTAACGAAAGCTTACCTAATGGAATTGTCTGCTACGTTTTTTTCTTTTCCGCCTTTAAACTCGTACCGCTCCTCAGTAGTTTGCCACTCATAAAAGGAACAGTTTCCGTGTATAAGAACGCAGTTTTAGTGGGTTGGGTGCAGCTTCGTCCACAAATTCCTTTTCGTTTTTTGGACTTCGTATAAAAGTTTTCCCGCTCCTTAATATTTCCCCAAACATATAAGGAACCCAGCACCCGTATAGACTAGGTGTTGCACGAAAGCTTACCTAATGGAATTGTCTGCTACGTTTTTTTCTTTTCCGCCTTTAAACTCGTACCGCTCCTCAGAAGTTTGCCACTCATAAAAGGAACAGTTTCCGTGTATAACAACGCAGTTGCAGTGGGTTGGGTGCAGCTTCGTCCGCAAATTGCTTTTCGTTTTTTGGACGTCGCATAAAAGTCGTCCCGCTCCTTAATATTTCCCCAAACATATAAGGAACCCAGCACCCGTATATACTAAGTGTTTCACGAAAGCTTACTTAATGGAATTGTCTGCTACGTTTTTTTCTTTTCCGCCTTTAAACTCGCACCGCTCCTCAGTAGTTTGCCACTCATAAAAGGAACAGTTTCAGTGTATAACAACGCAGTTTCAGTGGGTTGGGTGCAGCTTCGTCCACAAATTCCTTTTCGTTTTTTGGACTTCGTATAAAAGTTTTCCCACTCCTTAATATTTCCCCAAACATTTAAGGAACCCAGCACCCGTATATACTAGGTGTTTCACGAAAGCTTACCTAATGAAATTGTCTGCTACGTTTTTTTCTTTTCCGCCTTTAAACTCGTACCGCTCCTCAGCAGTTTGCCACTCATAAAAGGAACAGTTTCCGTGTATAACAACGCAGTTGCAGTGGGTAGGGTGCAGCTTCGTCCGCAAATTGCTTTTCGTTTTTTGGACGTCGCATAAAAGTCGTCCCGCTCCTTAATATTTCCCCAAACATATAAGGAACCCAGCACCTGTTAATACTAGGTGTTTCACGAAAGCTTACCTAATGAAATTGTCTACTGTGTTTTTTTTCTTTTCCGCCTTTAAACTCGTACCGCTCCTCAGTAGTTTGCCACTCATACAAGGAACAGTTTCCGTGTATAACAACGCAGTTTCAGTGGGTTGGGTGCAGCTTCGACCGCAAATTCCTTTTCGTTTTTTCGACGTCGTATAAACGTCATCCCGGTCCTTGATATTTCCCCAAACATATAAGGAACCCAGTACCCGTATAAACTAGGTGTTTCACGAAAGCTTACCTAATGGAATTGTCTACTGTGTATTTTTCTTGTCCGCCTTTAAACTCGTACCGCTCCTCAGTAGTTTGCCACTCTTAAAAGGAACAGTTTCCGTGTATAACAACGCAGTTGCAGTGGGTTGGGTGCAGCTTCGTCCGCAAATTCCTTTTTGTTTTTTGGACGTCGTATAAAAGTTTTCCCGCTCCTTAATATTTCCCCAAACATATAAGGAACCCAGCACCTGTTTATACTAGGTGTTTCACGAAAGCTTACCTAATGGAATTGTCTACTGTGTTTTTTTCTTTTCCGCCTTTAAACTCGTACCGCTCCTCAGTAGTTTGCCACTCATAAAAGGAACAGTTTCCGCGTATAACAACGCAGTTGCAGTAGGTTGGGTGCAGCTTCGTCCGCAAGTTCCTTTTCGTTTTTTGGACGTCGTATAAAAGTCGTCCCGCTCCTTAATATTTCCCCAAACATATAAGGAACCCAGCACCCGTATATACTAAGTGTTTCACGAAAGCTTACCTAATGAAATTGTCTACTGTGTTTTTTTTCTTTTCCGCCTTTAAACTCGTACCGCTCCTCAGTAGTTTGCCACTCATACAAGGAACAGTTTCCGTGTATAACAACGCAGTTTGAGTGGGTTGGGTGCAGCTTCGTCCGCAAATTCCTTTTCGTTTTTTGTACGTCGTATAAAAGTTTTCCCGCTCCTTAATATTTCCCCAAACATATAAGGAACCCAGCACCCGTATATACTAGGTGTTTCACGAAAGCTTACCTAATGGAATTGTCAGCTACGTTTTTTTCTTTTCCGCCTTTAAACTCGTACCGCTCCTCAGTAGTTTGCCACTCATAAAAGGAACAGTTTCCGTGTATAACAACGCAGTTGCAGTGGGTTGGGTGCAGCTTCGTCCGCAAATTCCTTTTCGTTTTTTGGACGTCGTATTAAAGTTTTCCCGCTCCTTAATATTTCCCCAAACATATAAGGAACCCAGCACCCGTATATACTAGGTGTTTCACGAAAGCTTACCTAATGGAATTCTCTGCTACGTTTTTTTCTTTTCCGCCTTTTAACTCGTACCGCTCCTCAGTAGTTTGCCACTCATAAAAGGAACAGTTTCCGTGTATAACAACGCAGTTGCAGTGGGTTGGGTGCAGCTTCGTCCGCAAATTCCTTTTCGTTTTTTGGACGTCGTATAAAAGTCATCCCGCTCCTTGATATTTCCCCAAACATATAAGGAACCCAGCACCCGTATATACTAGGTGTTTCACGAAAGCTTTTTCACGAAAGGTGTTTCACGAAAAAAAAATAAAATAAAATAAAATAAAAAATAAAAGTTCCTGCGATTTTGCAGCCGCCCCATTCCATAGGGGCGATTTCCCGTGCAAGCCGGGTGAACTTCCCAAGCGTTGTAGTCCCACACAAGGGCCGAGCGCCAGGCCGGGGAGTCGCTTGTACCTATTTTACCGGTAGGTGCCCGGCGCCACCAAGGAACACGAATTCACATGGTGCCTTCCACAGCCACTATGGACGCTCAACTCGCAACCGCCTGTGGCAGGACAAGCCGCCAGACTCTTTCACCCCCGGCAATTGCGCAACGCGGCATGATGGCCGGGGGCCCCGCCAGATGGACAAGGGTCAGGGGCCCCTCGATAGGGTAAAGACAGCTTTCCAGACGTGAAATACCCTTTCAAGGGTCCGCACTCGACCAGGGACGCCTGTACCCATTAAAGAAACCGGTGGGTGTCCGGCGGTACCAGGATTCGAACCCCGGACCTCCCGCATACGAGGCGAGTGCTGTACCTTTGAGCCATCGCTGCGGTTTTTAAAAAGTTCCTGCGATTTTTGCAGCCGCCCCATTCCATAGGGGCGATTTCCCGTGCAAGCCGGGTGAACTTCCCAAGCGTTGTAGTCCCACACAAGGGCCGAGCGCCAGGCCGGGGAGTCGCTTGTACCTATTTTACCGGTAGGTGCCCGGCGTCACCAAGGAACACGAATTCACATGGTGCCTTCCACAGCCACGATGGACGCTCAACTCGCAACCGCCTGTGGCAGGACAAGCCGCCAGACTCTTTCACCCCCGGCAATGGCGCAACGCGGCATGATGGCCGGGGGCCCCGCCAGATGAACAAGGGTCAGGGGCCCCTCGATAGGGTAAAGGCAGCTTTCCAGACGTGAAATCCCCTTTCAAGGGTCCGCACTCGACCAGGGACGCCTGTACCAATTAAAGAAACCGGTGGGTGTCCGGCGGCACCAGGATTCGAACCCAGTACCTTCCGCATACGAGGCGAGTGCTGTACCTCTGAGCCACCGCTGCGGTAAAAAGTTCCTGCGATTTTGCAGCCGCCCCATTCCATAGGGGCGATTTCCCGTGCAAGCCGGGTGAACTTCCCAAGCGTTGTAGTCCCACACAAGGGCCGAGCGCCAGGCCGGGGAGTCGCTTGTACCTATTTTACCGGTAGGTGCCCGGCGCCACCAAGGAACACGAATTCACATGGTGCCTTCCACAGCCACGATGGACGCTCAACTCGCAACCGCCTGTGGCAGGACAAGCCGCCAGACTCTTTCACCCCCGGCAATGGCGCAACGCGGCATGATGGCCGGGGGCCCCGCCAGATGGACAAGGGTCAGGGGCCCCTCGATAGGGTAAAGGCAGCTTTCCAGATGTGAAATCCCCTTTCAAGGGTCCGCACTCGACCAGGGACTCCTGAACTCATTACAGAAACCGGTGGGTGTCCGGCGGTACCAGGATTCGAACCCCGGACCTCCCGCATACGAGGCGAGTGCTACCTAAGCTTACCTAATGGAATTAGGTAAGCTTTGCAGTTGCAGTGGGTTGGGTGCTGCTTCGTCCACAAATTCCTTTTCGTTTTTTGGACTTCGTATAAAAGTCGTCCCGCTCCTTAATATTTCCCCAAACATATAAGGAACCCAGCACCCGTATATACTAGGTGTTTGATGAAAGCTTACCTAATGGAATTGCCTACTGTGTTTTTTTCTTTTCCGCCTTTAAACTCGTACCGCTCCTCTGTAGTTTGCCACTCATAAAAGGAACACTTTCCGTGTATAACAACGCAGTTGCAGTGGGTTGGGTGCAGCTTCGTCCGCAAATTCCTTTTCGTTTTTTGTACGTCGTATAAAAGTTTTCCCACTCCTTAATATTTCCCCAAACATATAAGGAACCCAGCACCCGTATCTACTAGGTGTTTCACGAAAGCTTACCTAATGAAATTGTCTGCTACGTTTTTTTCTTTTCCGCCTTTAAACTCGTACCGCTCCTCAGTAGTTTGCCAATCATAAAAGGAACAGTTTTCGTGTATAACAACGCAGTTGCAGTGGGTTGGGTGCAGCTTCGTCCGCAAATTCCTTGTCGCTTTTTGGACGTCGTATAAAAGTTTTTCCGCTCCTTAATATTTCCCCAAACATATAAGGAACCTAGCACCCGTATATACTAGGTGTTTCACGAAAGCTTACCTAATGGGATTGTCTGCTACGTTTTTTTCTTTTCCGCCTTTAAACTCGTACCGCTCCTCAGTAGTTTGCCAATCATAAAAGGAACAGTTTTCGCGTATAACAACGCAGTTGCAGTGGGTTGGGTGCAGCTTCGTCCGCAAATTCCTTGTCGTTTTTTGGACGTCGTATAAAAGTTTTTCCGCTCCTTAATATTTCCCCAAACATATAAGGAACCTAGCACCCGTATATACTAGGTGTTTCACGAAAGCTTACCTAATGGGATTGTCTGCTACGTTTTTTTCTTTTCCGCCTTTAAACTCGTACCGCTCCTCAGTAGTTTGCCACTCATAAAAGGAACAGTTTCAGTGTATAACAACGCAGTTTCAGTGGGTTGGGTGCAGCTTCGTCCGCAAATTCCTTTTCGTTTTTTGGACGTCGTATAAAACTCGTCCCGCTCCTTAATATTTCCCCAAACATATAAGGAACCCAGCACCCGTATATACTAGGTGTTTCACGAAAGCTTACCTAATGGAATTGCCTGCTATGTTTTTTTCTTTTCCGCCTTTAAACTCGTACCGCTCCTCAGCAGTTTGCCACTCATAAAAGGAACAGTTTCCGTGTATAACAACGCAGTTGCAGTGGGTTGGGTGCAGCTCCGTCCGCAAATTCCTTTTCGTTTTTTGGACGTCGTATAAAAGTTTTCCCGCTCCTTAATATTTCCCAAAACATATAAGGAACCCAGCACCCGTATATACTAGGTGTTTCACGAAGCTTACCTAATGAAATTGTCTGCTACGTTTTTTTTCTTTTCCGCCTTTAAACTCGTACCGCTCCTCAGTAGTTTGCCACTCATAAAAGGAACAGTTTCTGTGTATAACAACGCAGTTGCAGGGGGTTGGGTGCAGCTTCGTCCTCAAATTTCTTTTCGTTTTCTGGACGTCGTATAAAAGTTTTCCCGCTCCTTAATATTTCCCCAAACATATAAGGAACCCAGCACCCGTATATACTAGGTGTTTCACGAAAGCTTACCTAATGTAATTGTCTGCTTCGTTTTTTTCTTTTCCGCCTTTACACTCGTACCGCTCCTCAGTAGTTTGCCACTCATAAAAGGAACAGTTTCCGTGTATAACAATGCAGTTGCAGTGGGTTGGGTGCAGCTTCGTCCGCAAATTCCTTGTCGTTTTTTGGACGTCGTATAAACGTTTTCCCGCTCCTTAATATTTCCCCAAACATATAAGGAACCCAGCACCCGTATATACTAGGTGTTTCACGAAAGCTTACCTAATGGAATTGTCTGCTTCGTTTTTTTCTTTTCCGTCTTTAAACTCGTACCGCTCCTCAGTAGTTTGCCAATCATAAAAGGAACAGTTTTCGTGTATAACAACGCAGTTGCAGTGGGTTGGGTGCAGCTTCGTCCGCAAATTCCTTGTCGTTTTTTGGACGTCGTATAAAAGTTTTTCCGCTCCTTAATATTTCCCCAAACATATAAGGAACCTAGCACCCGTATATACTAGGTGTTTCACGAAAGCTTACCTAATGGGATTGTCTGCTACGTTTTTTTCTTTTCCGCCTTTAAACTCGTACCGCTCCTCAGTAGTTTGCCACTCATAAAAGGAACAGTTTCAGTGTATAACAACGCAGTTTCAGTGGGTTGGGTGCAGCTTCGTCCGCAAATTCCTTTTCGTTTTTTGGACGTCGTATAAAACTCGTCCCGCTCCTTAATATTTCCCCAAACATATAAGGAACCCAGCACCCGTATATATTAGGTGTTTCACGAAAGCTTACCTAATGGAATTGCCTGCTACGTTTTTTTTTTCCGCCTTTAAACTCGTACCGCTCCTCAGCAGTTTGCCACTCATAAAAGGAACAGTTTCCGTGTATAACAACGCAGTTGCAGTAGGTTGGGTGCAGCTCCGTCCGCAAATTCCTTTTCGTTTTTTGGACGTCGTATAAAAGTTTTCCCGCTCCTTAATATTTCCCCAAACATATAAGGAACCCAGCACCCGTATATACTAGGTGTTTCACGAAAGCTTACCTAATGGAATTGTCTGCTACGTTTTTTTCTTTTCCGCCTTTAAACTCGTACCGCTCCTCAGTAGTTTGCCACTCATAAAAGGAACCGTTTCCGTGTATAACAACGCAGTTGCAGTGGGTTGGGTGCAGCTTCGTCCGCAAATTTCTTTTCGTTTTTTGGACGTCGTATAAAAGTTTTTCCGCTCCTTAATATTTCCCTAAACATATAAGGAACCCAGCACCCGTATATACTAGGTGTTTCACGAAAGCTTACCTAATGGAATTGTCTGCTACGTTTTTTTCTTTTCCGCCTTTAAACTCGTACCGCTCCTCAGTAGTTTGCCACTCATAAAAGGAACAGTTTCCGTGTATAAGAACGCAGTTGCAGTGGGTTGGGTGCAGCTTCGTCCGCAAATTCCTTTTCGTTTTTTGGACGTCGTATAAAAGTCGTCCCGCTCCTTAATATTTCCCCAAACATATAAGGAACCCAGCACCCGTATATACTAGGTGTTTCACGAAAGCTTACCTAATGGAATTGTCTGCTACGTTTTTTTCTTTTCCGCCTTTAAACTCGTACCGCTCCTCAGTAGTTTGCCACTCATAAAAGGAACCGTTTCCGTGTATAAGAACGCAGTTGCAGTGGGTTGGGTGCAGCTTCGTCCGCAAATTCCTTTTCGTTTTTTGGACGTCGTATAAAAGTCGTCCCGCTCCTTAATATTTCCCCAAACATATAAGGAACCCAGCACCCGTATATACTAGGTGTTTCACGAAAGCTTACCTAATGGAATTGTCTGCTACGTTTTTTTCTTTTCCGCCTTTAAACTCGTACCGCTCCTCAGTAGTTTGCCACTCATAAAAGGAACCGTTTCCGTGTATAAGAACGCAGTTGCAGTGGGTTGGGTGCAGCTTCGTCCGCAAATTCCTTTTCGTTTTTTGGACGTCGTATAATAGTCGTCCCGCTCCTTAATATTTCCCTAAACATATAAGGAACCCAGCACCCGTATATACTAGGTGTTTCACGAAAGCTTACCTAATGGAATTGTCTGCTACGTTTTTTTCTTTTCCGCCTTTAAACTCGTACCGCTCCTCAGTAGTTTGCCACTCATAAAAGGAACCGTTTCCGTGTATAAGAACGCAGTTGCAGTGGGTTGGGTGCAGCTTCGTCCGCAAATTCCTTTTCGTTTTTTGGACGTCGTATAAAAGTCGTCCCGCTCCTTAATATTTCCCCAAACATATAAGGAACCCAGCACCCGTATATACTAGGTGTTTCACGAAAGCTTACCTAATGGAATTGTCTGCTACGTTTTTTTCTTTTCCGCCTTTAAACTCGTACCGCTCCTCAGTAGTTTGCCACTCATAAAAGGAACCGTTTCCGTGTATAACAACGCAGTTGCAGTGGGTTGGGTGCAGCTTCGTCCGCAAATTCCTTTTCGTTTTTTGGACGTCGTATAAAAGTCGTCCCGCTCCTTAATATTTCCCCAAACATATAAGGAACCCAGCACCCGTATATACTAGGTGTTTCACGAAAGCTTACCTAATGGAATTGTCTGCTACGTTTTTTTCTTTTCCGCCTTTAAACTCGTACCGCTCCTCAGTAGTTTGCCACTCATAAAAGGAACAGTTTCCGTGTATAACAACGCAGTTGCAGTGGGTTGGGTGCAGCTTCGTCCGCAAATTCCTTTTCGTTTTTTGGACGTCGTATAAAAGTCGTCCCGCTCCTTAATATTTCCCCAAACATATAAGGAACCCAGCACCCGTATATACTAGGTGTTTCACGAAAGCTTACCTAATGGTATTGTCTGGTACGTTTTTTTCTTTTCCGCCTTTAAACTCGTACCGCTCCTCAGTAGTTTGCCACTCATAAAAGGAACAGTTTCCGTGTATAACAACGCAGTTGCAGTGGGTTGGGTGCAGCTTCGTCCGCAAATTCCTTTTCGTTTTTTGGACGTCGTATAAAAGTCGTCCCGCTCCTTAATATTTCCCTAAACATATAAGGAACCCAGCACCCGTATATACTAGGTGTTTCACGAAAGCTTACCTAATGGAATTGTCTGCTACGTTTTTTTATTTTCCGCCTTTAAACTCGTACCGCTCCTCAGTAGTTTGCCACTCATAAAAGGAACAGTTTCCGTGTATAACAACGCAGTTGCAGTGGGTTGGTGCAGCTTCGTCCGCAAATTTCTTTTCGTTTTTTGGACGTCGTATAAAAGTTTTCCCGCTCCTTAATATTTCCCCAAAAATATAAGGAACCCAGCACCCGTATATACTAGGTGTTTCACGAAAGCTTACCTAATGGAATTGTCTGCTTCGTTTTTTTCTTTTCCGCCTTTAAACTCGTACCGCGCCTCAGTAGTTTGCCACTCATAAAAGGAACAGTTTCCGTGTATTACAACGCAGTTGCAGTGGGTTGGGTGCAGCTTCGTCCGCAAATTCCTTTTCGTTTTTTGGACGTCGTATAAAAGTTTTTCCGCTCCTTAATATTTTCCTAAACATATAAGGAACCCAGCACCCGTATATACTAGGTGTTTCACGAAAGCTTACCTAATGGAATTGTCTGCTACGTTTTTTTCTTTTCCGCCTTTAAACTCGTACCGCTCCTCAGTAGTTTGCCACTCATAAAAGGAACAGTTTCCGTGTATAACAACGCAGTTGCAGTGGGTTGAATGCAGCTTCGTCCGCAAATTCCTTTTCGTTTTTTGGACGTCGTATAAAAGTTTTCCCGCTCCTTAATATTTCCCCAAACATATAAGGAACCCAGCACCCGTATATACTAGGTGTTTCACGAAAGCCTAAATAATGGTATTGTCTGGTACGTTTTTGTCTTTTCCGCCTTTAAACTCGTACCGCTCCTCAGTAGTTTGCCACTCATAAAAGGAACAGTTTCCGTGTATAACAACGCAGTTGCAGTGGGTTGGGTGCAGCTTCGTCCGCGAATTTATTTTCGTTTTTTGGACGTCGTATAAAAGTTTTCCCGCTCCTTAATATTTCCCCAAACATATAAGGAACCCAGCACCCGTTTACTAGATGTTTCACGAAAGCTTACCTAATGGAATTGTCTGCTTCGTTTTTTTCTTTTCCGCCTTTAAACTCGTACCGCTCCTCAGTAGTTTGCCACTCATAAAAGGAACAGTTTCCGTGTATAACAACGCAGTTGCAGTGGGTTGGGTGCAGCTTCGTCCGCAAATTCCTTGTCGTTTTTTGGACGTCGTATAAAAGTTTTCCCGCTCCTTAATATTTCCCCAAACATATAAGGAACCCAGCACCCGTATATACTAGGTATTTCACGAAAGCTTACCTAATGGAATTGTCTGCTGCGTTTTTTTTCTTTTCCGCCTTTAAACTCGTACCGCTCCTCAGTAGTTTGCCACTCATAAAAGGAACAGTTTCCGTGTATAACAACGCAGTTGCAGTGGGTTGGGTGCAGCTTCGTCTGCAAATTCCTTTTCGTTTTTTGGACGTCGTATAAAAGTTTTTCCGCTCCTTAATATTTCCCTAAACATATAAGGAACCCAGCACCCGTATATACTAGGTGTTTCACGAAAGCTTACCTAATGGAATTGTCTGCTACGTTTTCTTTTCCGCCTTTAAACTCGTACCACTCCTCAGTAGTTTGCCACTCATAAAAGGAACAGTTTCAGTGTATAACAACGCAGTTGCAGTGTGTTGGGTGCAGCTTCGTCCGCAAATTCCTTTTCGTTTTTTGGACGTCGTATAAAAGTCGTCCCGCTCCTTAATATTTCCCCAAACATATAAGGAACCCAGCACCCGTATATACTAGGTGTTTCACGAAAGCTTACCTAATGGAATTGCCTGCTACGTTTTTTTTCTTTTCCGCCTTTAAACTCGTACCGCTCCTCAGCAGTTTGCCACTCATAAAAGGAACAGTTTCCGTGTATAACAATGCAGTTGCAGTATGTTGGGTGCAGCTTCGTCCGCAAATTGCTTTTCGTTTTTTGGACGTCGTATAAAAGTCGTCCCGCTCCTTAATATTTCCCCAAACATATAAGGAACCCAGCACCCGTATATACTAGGTGTTTCACGAAAGCTTGACTAATGGAATTGTCTGCTACGTTTTTTTTTCTTTTCCGCCTTTAAACTCGTACCGCTCCTCAGTAGTTTGCCACTCATAAAAGGAACAGTTTCCGTGTATAACAACGCAGTGGCAGTAGGTTGGGTGCAGCTTCGTCGGCAAATTCCTTTTCGTTATTTGGACGTCGTATAAAAGTTTTCCCGCTCCTTAATATTTCCCCAAACATATAAGGAACCCAGCACCCGTATATACTAGGTGTTTCACGAAAGCTTACCTAATATAATTGTCTGCTACGTTTTTTCTTTTCCGCCTTTAAACTCGTACCGCTCCTCAGTAGTTTGCCACTCATAAAAGGAACAGTTTCCGTGTATAACAACGCAGTTGCAGTTGGTTGGGTGCAGCTTCGTCCGCAAATTCCTTTTCGTTTTTTGGACGTCGTATAAAAGTTTTCCCGCTCCTTAATATTTCCCTAAACATATAAGGAACCCAGCACCCGTATATACTAGGTGTTTCGTGAAAGCTTACCTAATGGAATTGTCTGCTACGTTTTTTTTCTTTTCCGCCTTTAAACTCGTACCGCTCCTCAGTAGCTTGCCACTCATAAAAGGAACAGTTTCAGTGTATAACAACGCAGTTGCAGTGGGTTGGGTGCAGCTTCGTCCGCAAATTCCTTTTCGTTTTTTGGACGTCGTATAAAAGTTTTCCCGCTCCTTAATATTTCCCCAAACATATAAGGATCCAAGCACCCGTATATACTAGGTGTTTCACGAAAGCTTACCTAATGGAATTGTCTATTACGTTTTGTTCTTTTCCGCCTTTAAACTCATACCGCTCCTCCGTAGTTTGCCACTCATAAAAGGAACAGTTTCAGTGTATAACAACGCAGTTGCAGTGCGTTGGGTGCAGATTCGTCCGCAAACTGCTTTTCGTTTTTGGACGTCGTATAAAAGTCGTCCCGCTCCTTAATATTTCCCCAAGCATATAAGGAACCCAGCACCCGTATATACCAGGTGTTTCACGAAAGCTTACCTAATGGAATTGCCTGCTACGTTTTTTCTTTTCCGCCTTTAAACTCGTACCGCTCCTCAGCAGTTTGCCACTCATAAAAGGAACAGTTTCCGTGTATAACAACGCAGTTGCAGTGGGTTGGGTGCAGCTTCGTCCGCAAATTGCTTTTCGTTTTTTGGACGTCGTATAAAAGTCGTCCCGCTCCTTAATATTTTCCCAAACATATAAGGAACCCAGCACCCGTATATACTAGGTGTTTCACGAAAGCTTACGTAATGGAATTGTCTGCTACGTTTTTTTTCTTTTCCGCCTTTAAACTCGTACCGCTCCGCAGTAGTTTGCCACTCATAAAAGGAACAGTTTCCGTGTATAACAACGCAGTTGCAGTAGGTTGGGTGCAGCTTCGTCGGCAAATTCTTTTTCGTTTTTTGGACGTCGTATAAAAGTTTTCCCGCTCCTTAATATTTCCCTAAACATATAAGGAACCCAGCACCCGTATATACTAGGTGTTTCACGAAAGCTTACCTAATGGAATTGTCTGCTACGTTTTTTTTTTCCGCCTTTAAACTCGTACCGCTCCTCAGTAGGTTGCCACTCATAAAAGGAACAGTTTCAGTGTATAACAACGCAGTAGCAGTGGGTTGGGTGCAGCTTCGTCCGCAAATTCCTTTTCGTTTTTTGGACGTCGTATAAAAGTTTTCCCGCTCCTTAATATTTCCCCAAACATATAAGGAACCAAGCACCCGTATATACTAGGTGTTTCACGACAGCTTACCTTTATAGAATTGTCTACTACGTTTTGTTCTTTTCCGCCTTTAAACTCATACCGCTCCTCCGTAGTGTGCCACTCATAAAAGGAACAGTTTCAGTGTATAACAACGCAGTTGCAGTGGGTTGGGTGCAGCTTCGTCCGCAAATGGCTTTTCGTTTTTTGGACGTCGCATAAAAGTCGTCCCGCTCGTTAATATTTCCCCAAACATATAAGGAACCCAGCACCCGTATATACTAGGTGTTTCACGAAAGCTTACCTAATGAATAATTCTGCTACGTTTTTTTTCTTTTCCGCCTTTAAACTCGTACCGCTCCTCAGTAGTTTGCCACTCATAAAAGGAACAGTTTCCGTGTATAACAACGCAGTTTCAGTGGGTTGGGTGCAGCTTCGTCCGCAAATTCCTTTTCGTTTTTTGGACGTCGTATAAAAGTCATCCCGCTCCTTAATATTTCCTCAAACATATAAGGAACCCAGCACCCGTATGTAATAGGTGTTTCACGAAAGCTTACTTAATGGAATTGTCTACTACGTTTTTTTTCTTTTCCGCTTTTAAACTCGTACCGCTCCTCAGTAGTTTTCCGCTCATAAAAGGAACAGTTTCCGTGTATAACAACGCAGTTGCAGTGGGTTGGGTGCAGCTTCGTCCGCAAATTGCTTTTCGTTTTTTGGACGTCGTATAAAAGTTTTCCCGCTCCTTAATATTTCCCCAAACATATAAGCAACCCAGCACCCGTATATACTAGGTGTTTCACGAAAGCTTACCGAATGGAATTGTCTGCTACGTTTTTTTCTTTTCCGCCTTTAAACTCGTACCGCTCCTCAGTAGTTTACCACTCATAAAAGGAACAGTTTCCGTGTATAACAACGCAGTTGCATTGGGTTGGGTGCAGCTTCGTCCGCAAAGTGCTTTTCGTTTTTTGGACGTCGTGTAAAAGTCGTCCCGCTCCTTAATATTTCCCCAAACATATAAGGAACCCAGCACCCGTATATACTAGGTGTTTCACGAAAGCTTACCTCATGGAATTGTCTGCTACGTTTTTTTCTTTTCCGCCTTTAAACTCGTACCGCTCCTCAGTAGTTTGCCACTTATAAAAGGAACCGTTTCCGTGTATAACAACGCAGTTGCAGTGGGTTGGCTGCAGCTTCGTCCGCAAATTCCTTTTCGTTTTTTGGACGTCGTGTAAAAGTTTTCCCGGTCCTTAATATTTCCCCAAACATATAAGGAACCCAGCACCCGTATATACTAGGTGTTTCACGAAAGCTTACCTCATGGAATTGTCTGCTACGTTTTTTTCTTTTCCGCCTTTAAACTCGTACCGCTCCTCAGTTGTTTGCCACTCATAAAAGGAACAGTTTCCGTGTATAACAACGCAGTTGCAGTGGGTTGGCTGCAGCTTCGTCCGCAAATTCCTTTTCGTTTTTTGGACGTCGTATAAAAGTCATCCCGTATCCAGATCTCCCGCCGTTCACGCTGGTGCGGATACCGTTGCGACGGAAAGCGGTAGAACTGGAGTGGCGTAAAAGCTTCTGTCGAATTTGCGTAGCTGTTGGTGCACCCAACAATACCACACGTCTGCCTAGACTTGGTTTTGCTAGACATTTTTATGATTCAGAACACCAAAAACTCAGTCCGTCGATGCAAACAAACGAAAACCAGCTACCGACTGCGCGCTCCAACGCTCTGTCGCATTCCACTGACGACAGGCACGCCGTGCGGCGGCGCCACCCGTTCAGCTGCGCGGTCCATATAGACCATTTTCCTTGCTAGAGGTGGGCGCCGCCACTTGCTTTTTCTGACCAGACGCCCGCGCCGTCTATAAATCGACTGCCGAAACCGCCGCGCTGGGCTGTTGAGTGCTCCGTTCTTTCCGTGCGTCTGCTCGATACCCGTGCATTACCGAGTGAACCGTAGTGGTTTGGCGTTAAGTTAGCGGTCGCAGTGCTTGTGTGGGTGTGTGTTCTGTTTTGTTTTCGTTATCTGCGGACGGATTTTAGGTCCGAATGTGCTGCCAGAGCGGAAAATGCCGACCCCGGCTGTTGCGAGCAGCAGTAGCACTGGTGGTAGTGGTGCCGGTGGTGCTCCGCAGTTCCGCAATGCAAACGTACCCGTATGGCACCGAATGACATAGAAATCGATATCGGGGAGTAAATAAGTGTTTTCAATGCAACCGTGCTTGTTATGTTTGACCAATTAGTCATGTTTACGGAAGCGCGGACGTCGAATGCGGAGCGCGCACAGCATATGTGGTTTACGCTGATCCGCACTCGCGATGTACTTCCGACGAGCCGATTGCTACGCTGTTGACATTGCAATGCAATATAATCTTTCTTAACTACACTTATGACGGTTACTGACGAAACAAAATTACCTGGCGGAAAAATAACACGACCGCACAACCAGTCATATTACTATTCGAAGGTTGAGTGGAAGGAGCGACATTTGCGCGGGTTAATATTGATCCTGATCGTGATCATGATTGGCCTAACTCGACGCAGCGCATGTGGCCTGTCGCTCGGACCCCATCTTTGTGAAACTGCTGCTTGCACCACACATGCTTTACACGACCAGCAGTGACTGTTTTGTAATTGTGGTACTTTAGATGCCGTGACAACGCCAAAGTATTAGAAGCTTTTCTTTTGACCGAATTGTGAACAGGTTGAGGTATTTTCCAAATGTACCGTTCACGTATCTCGAGCTGCGTTTCCACATTGGGCTGCCTGCTTATCCTGTTATTGACCAGCAGTGTGCGATGGAGAAAGTTATCCTTTCACATCGTTTGGCAGGCTATAGCGTTGGCCTGAAAAAAGCAAACAATACGCCGTGATTTTAGAGGTTAGATTAGATGAAAAGGGGATATTTCAATGCCAATCGGCTATAATTATCAAACAATATATTGTATTTTCAAATGACTACAAAGAACCAGAAGTTATTGTAAAGTTGTATTGTATCGGCGCTCGTGAAAGATCCCCAGGCGCCTCATCACATATGAAGCGTCCGCTCGTTAAACACCATAATCAATCAATCTATCAACCTATTAATCAATGCTGCACTGTAAAGGATACAGTTACTTCTAAGTTCTAACATTAACTGGGCATCTGTAGAGACTAGGTGGTGCTGCATAGCTTGAATAGAGAGCGTTTGAACTTTGACTAGTAAACGAGGACGAGAAAGACTACAAAACACGACCGTCCTGTTTTGTACTCTTTCTCGTCCTTGTTTACTTGTCAAAGTTTAAACGCTCTCCATTCAAGCTATGCAGCAGCGTAGTGGTAGAGGTAGGTTTGGGTTAACTTCGTAAGTACTTGGCACATTACATAGTTCGTATTAAATTTTATCGATATATAAACACCTCACCCCCAGCCACCACTGCCGCCCACTAAAACGAAACTTGCTCTCTCTAGAATTTCGAGGTGCTCTGCAGCACAATTTAGCAGTGCCACTAATGTACAAAAAAAATAAAATAAACAACACAGCCCCTGGAGAGCGTCATATACGGATTTATTAAGCGTCCGCCATTGGGCAACCAGACAAGCGTTCGCTTTTGCGTTGCTTAGTTTGATTTTGCCGACAAAGAGACATCCCATTTGGGTAAAAGACAACTGTTGGCTGGACTGAGTGAGTGAACAACTTTATTTTGCCCGTATCGGGGATGGGGAAAGAAGGGAGGTAGAATCCTCTTCAGTAGCCCCCCTCCGGCTCAGATTTGCTGGGGAAAGGGACAACCTAGGGAGGTGGTACTCACTGTGAAAATAGTACTTGGTGCTGGGTTTGCCGCAGTGTGACCGCAGCAACGCTTGAGATGGAAATAGTACCATCTGCGGCAGAGGCAAGTTTCAGTGACCTAGTTTAGTTTGGAAAGAAGGTAGAAGAATTTTCTGCAACTACTCCACAGTAGGTGTACAGAAAGAGCTCAGCAGAACAAAATTTCCAGAAATCTTGCGTCTTAAAGCACACAAGCAACTCAAAAGCTCCTAGTCTGGCTCATTTTTAACGTTTCAATGAAATACAGCGTGAATTAGTGGTAAACCCGCACGCGCGATGCCTACAGAGCGTAGTCAAGGCAAAGAAGCAGTCGCGCCAGGCCCGCTGTGATCGGCGCGCACATTCCAGAGAGTGGGAAAGGCGGCCCGCGCTCCGCGACCGCTGCGTGCGAGAGTACGTTTCCCCCTCGCCCGATGGAAAGGGCAAACACCATTCGAGGGAGCATTCTGCGGGAGCAATATAGAGTTCCTCTAGATTGCTCCCGCAAGGAGATATAGCTCCCGGTGGGAGCTATATAGAGTAGACGGAAGACTGCTTATTGAATTTTTTTTAGGGGGGGGGGGCGCAGGCGTCACACCGACCGACATTTTTCTTTGATTTTGGGAGAGGCGAGCGAGGAGAAGTGCGGGGTGGTAATACCTGAAGCTCACTTCCGGAAGACTACACGCGAGGAAAAGAGGGAAAGGACGCATTTTGAGAAGGTGGTCGCCACAAAGGCGCGCTCCCTTTCAACAGCACTTCGCTTTGACCAACTAGTGAGTGCAGGTGTCTCGGACTGAAGTGTAATTTTGCGTAGCCCTAAACATTCAGACATTAGGGAAAGTTAGACATAAGAGTGACAACTGCGTCGTCATTACAATGGCGTTTATTGTTTTTTTTTTTAGGTCAGATGCCCAATATGCTTCGGTATCTCTTGCCGTAGATTTAAAGCCTCTTGCTATCCCTGTAATACATGTGCTACTGTGGCTTCCCCGGGAACGTGCGAGGAGGCGCGGCAACGTCAGCGTTTGTGAGGCAAGTGCAAGCAAACAGGGCATCGACGACATGTTGACCTCACTGCTTGCAAATGGCGTACATTGTTTTCTTTGGGTGTTGTAGTAGATAAAGTTCTTACCAGATACCTTGTGTTCCCGATGTAGGTGTTTTGCTAATTCACTGTTTTTATTATGTTAATAAAGCGTTCACACGTATGTCGTATTTCTGTAATTGGCACGCAATAAATTGACTGTGGGCAGAAAACAAACTTTTCACGTTTTGCCAATAAACGTTTAAAGCGGAAGAAGCCTAGAAATTAAGTAATCCTAAACAAAAAATGAAAATGCGGCCTGTGCACTCCTGAAGAACTCCCAAATAAAGTAATAAATTCCTCCACAGCGCTTGTATCAAACGCCCAATAGCAGAAAAAAATACCTCGAATGCAGGTCAACACTTACACTGGGAGGAAATAATATACGTGGTACCCCTGAAAACTCCCATTGTACTGGCACTAAAATGAAACTCCCATATGCTACTGAAAAAACTGCGGAAATATTGGGAGTAAGGTCATACTCCTATTAGAAGAAGTTTTGAAAACTGCGAATTGATACTGAGTTATGCGACAAGCTATTGCGACAAGTACCCATACAATGGACGCGGTTATGTTAAGGTGCAAATGTAAATCCTTGAAAACTGCGATCAAGTTGCCCAGAATTCCTGGGTATGAGGACTGCAACTCCGCTCACTCGCCTGCAGTTGTATGCTCGAGCCGAATCAGTGAAGAGCAAAAGCTTGTGCGGTACGTCCCTTGGAGCGAAACTGTTTCTCACCCACTTTGCGGCATGGAGGAATGCAATTAGTTCAAAGTGCGTTATGTAGACGCCGGCGGTACTGGGAAGGAGGTCCGGATTAGCGACGTGACGGGTGATTGCAACCCAGGCCACAGCACAAACGTGTGCTAGGCCACTTTCGTCCTCTTCACCAGTTTCATTTCGTCTTCATCTTGAGCACGGTGTAGAAGCCACGGCCAATTCCAAAGCCAATGTGCACGCGACGAGCCCAAAGGAAATACTCTGCGTCCGGAATGCGATGATAGCTCAATCGTATAGACGCCTGCTTCATAACGCGAGGGACCCAGGCCACGGGAGGCGTTTGTTTTGTTTCCAAATGGCTGTACTTGTTATAATACCCCGCGGCTGCTAACTTCGTACCCCTCCGGCTTTTGGACTGCCTCGGTGGTTACGTTGCCGGCTTCCCGGGACCTCCCAAACCAGATGTTTTCATGGGGCTTCGAGGTGTCTTGGTACGACAGACAAAGCTTGGCCTACATTACTGTGCTGTTAAATGTAGCTGCTAAACGCATGTGAGCATCAGCCATCTGCTGACAGCGTTCTCTCGACATGAAAGGAGTCGTGCGGGCGACGCGGTCTTTTTAGCATTCGCAGATGAACTCACTTGTCACGCGGTACAGACTGCTCTAACGTCTCTCGCACCGCTGGCACTGAGCGGAGGTAGCACAGTAACAACGCCCTGGCCTTTTGTTGTCAATCAGAGGTCAATTCTGCGTGCAAAATCAAAAGCGTTATTCTTTATTCGTTACACCGGCGGCTCTTTTGTAGCGGACAACCATTGCAATAAAAATGACGGGTTTTTTTGCGGAAACCAGACCTTTAGGCCTTTCGAATATGAACTAGCCACATCCGAATATAAGCCAGCATCGATTCATTTGGGAGTTCACGAGCCCTTGAAAAATCTCGTTCGACAACACAGTTTTATGTTGACAAGTTATAAAATAACTGTGCTCAACGTTTCCTCTTTGCCCGACTACTCCGTTTGCTATTGAGACTGACTATTTTTGATTTGTTATGGCGAAAGCGCGCGTAAAGCACTTAGGTATAACTGACGATCCTTGGATTAGATCTTACGTCGGTTCTTACTTTGGCATTAGTGTAAGTTATGAACTCGCTAAATTGCTAATGTTTAAATATCATTCATGTAAGAGAGGGAAGTGTTTACGATTTTCTGTTTCGTATGACACGACAGCTGGTTGAAAACGATGACAATTGGAACCACTTTGGAACACGCCATCCCGCCAGGCTATTCGCAGGTCGACTACACTAAGAGCGTTAAGTCACCAGCAAACCCAAGCAGACAGTCAACGCACCCGGTGTTTGAAAGCCGCATGTGCGACCTCATTCCACAAAAGCACATGGAGACTGTAGAGTGCTGGAGATGTTCTAGAGCAGACATTGTGACTCCGTGGTTAATCCGAAGGTAAAACAGCTCGTATGCTGAGCTATGCTGTCAGCGACATCTCGGGTGCCCTTTGGAGCCTGTGTTCCGCAGCTTAAGCTGGCAAAGCGCGTTCCTTTTGCGTTCTCCCGCGTTAGGCATGCGGAGTGCTTTGTAGGGTGGCTTATCAGTTCTATTAGTCCGGACTTTATGAACGTGTTGAACATATTCCATTTTGTGTAGTGCGACGGCACAAACGGAGGAGGAAGGAGAAAGCGAAAACCACACGAGACAACTTTAGCAACAGTCACCTATAGTAGTTGCAAGAGTTATACGATTTATTTCCGCACGTCGTTAAAGTTTATCACGGTAAGGAGTTTAAGATGACGAAAATTGTTCCTTCGTGAGTTTGTACACGTACCAATGCTCAAAGGGGCATGTCGTTTGAAACATGCTACATCCGCAGCAGTATTTATTTCGTGTAAGTGTAAAGCGAAAAAAGTTGCCTACTGTATGGCATTGCAGTCGTTCTCGTCAGTGTACTCAATCATAAATTCGCGCAATTTCTTTAACAGCTCGAGACGCCTGTAGCGCCCCGTGTAGTGAACTTGTTGACAAGGCTGGTCGTCAGCATCCGCGTCGATGTCGTACACGGCAATTCCGTATCTCAAGTCCTTGAAACTTTCCTTCCCGTGGCACAGCTGCACCAAGCAACAAAAATGTTATTAGACCTCATGCTGTAAAAAGCACAAAAATCTAGTTAGGGATTACGTAGGTATGTTTGAAATAACGCCGAAAGCCCCGGATGGCAAGCTATGAACTAATGTCACTGAAGGGAGGCGAAAGCCGCTGAGCGCTCCCACCAGCAACATCTGGCGAGCGCCGCAAGATGGCAGGCGTGCAACAATTATTTGGCATAAAACTGATACGGAAGCTTATGCGTCTTCGTCGGAGCTTCAGCCCTTGTCGCGTCATCGTGAGATTACATAGAAAAATTAATTACTTAACAGTAAGCTCCCATAAAGTCGCACCAAAGAATTACGCCCCACAATCAGTCGAGCACGCTAACAAAGTAACTTAGATATGTAGTAAGGTATCTTTGACATGCTCTGTACAGGGTCCACAGTATTAACGTGACATCAAGCCGGCCGTGCGTAATTACAGACCGTAAAGTTCCAACTTTTCTCAGCTCCGGCGCAAATAACTACGTGACTCAGCACAGAATACACGGTTTCGTGTGGACCAGCAATACAACTTGCCAATTGATGGTTAGCGGCACTTATTACGTAGCCGAGTTCACTTCTGGCTATGTCGTGTCGTCACGTCACGGTCGGTACGAAAAAACGGCAACCGCAATTGACCAGGTTAGATATGCACTGGGCCGTACTAACATTGCCGTGATCGAGCGATCGTTCTAGCGAACTCCCGATCCCTGCAAACCACCTACTGTCCTTTTTACCCAAGCTGGGCAGGAGAGGTGATTTGGCTGCGATCGGGACTTCCCGTGGCGTTGAGCGCGTATAAAAAACAGCACGCATATCTCACACATTCATGGGAGCACACGTTTTGTGTACTAATAAATAACAGGGAACCTGGGGTACAAGAGAACCACTGAAGGTGAACAAAGCAATGGTTCAGTGAACAAAGTTACCTTCAGTTTACGAACAAACGTGAACAAAGCAATCGTCCAGTGTGACTTGTAGTGCAGAAAGTTCGTGAACCAAATACAGTGGCATTTTGGTCAGCTGTAAATATGTGAGGGTCCAGCGCTCCACAAGTACATCCACCCAGGTTGAGAACATTATCGAGACGTCGCTGATAAACTCAAAATAATGTAGGTAAGGAAAAAGCTGTGCCCTTTCAGTTCAGTGATTCCCGGATGGCGAACGCCGCTCTCAATGTAGTACAGCCGTGATAGACTACCTGCTAGAAAACAACAAGAACGGTAATTAGACAACGCTGTCACGTCCTATCGCGTCACGTGCTATCACGTCCTATCACGCTATCACGTCCTATATTCACGCAGAAAATCCCATGACCGCTAGAATCCTGGAGTGAAATCCTCTATAGCTCAACTTGGACGATGCAAGTGCAACTACTGAACGTTAAGCCGCAGCTGCTTTAAGTGGTCGCCCTGTTTTCTCTGTGAGTATATAGTCGTTTGCATTCTTAGCGCTTATTAGCGGGCGCAAACGTGTTAATAAATTCATTTTCAACCCTAATAAGTGCGTAAAATGAAAAGCGTAGGTACATGATGATTATCCAGAGTTGCTATGCCTTTCTTCACAGTATCCAGCGCAAACGCAAGCGGGAACTCTCAAAACTTTATTTGGGACCTTTACTTTGTTCATGGCGTCCCTAACAAGTAGACGTACTATTCCAAGATCAATTTTAGCCTTTGCTTTCCGTGGAGCTTTTAAGAAGGCCCGATAACGTTGTTCTGGCCCTTCATTCGGCAAAGTTTCCTACATTTTATCAGCTTTAGACCTATTAGTTATAATCGACAGGAACAAAAGCAGTGATAAAATAGTAAAATTGTTTAAAGCCCCGTGCTTCCTATGAGCTGAGTTTGGGCGATTCTTGTTTTGTTGTTTTTTCGTCCCGCTGTTTTGCCGCCCTGTGTTTTTACCGGTCTTTTTGGGTTGGTCGAGTTGCTTGCGAGAACTTTCTTCAAAATTGTCCTTCGCACTTTATGAGCTGAATGCCACTTCGCCTTTGCGAAAGAACTTGTGGGGAAAACGGGATACGTTTCCTGTTAAGGACGAAAGCTAACAGTGTAGAAATACAACACTAGATTCTGACAATTCGCGCTAATAAATGTAGTATGAACAAAGACAAAACTCTTTTCAAAAACGAAAACATTTCACATAGGTTTTCCTAGCTGGGGCTTATGAGGAATGTGCACGCCACTCCCGGCAAGCCAAATGGACACAGCACTTACCCTTCTTTCTTGAAAAGTGCGTTCGTCAAAATGAATACAACCCGCCCTTTTTTTAATTCTACGACGTCTATGGTTCGTAAGCAGTTTGGAAAGAAAACGTTATTTAAGACCCATTCGCAACGCGTTGTAAAAAATCGCAGTGCAGTTATCTGCGCGGTCGGTCAGTCAGTCGGTTAGTCCGCGCTAAACAGTATCCGTAGCAAGTAAACAGTATGAGCAGCAAAGCACTTTCCCCTGCTAGTGAGCTGCGTAGACGCCAATATATGCCAAGTCCCAATTTCAGCCGTTGTCAAACGCGCCGCCCGACTGAACTTTCGCAAACACACACCTCAAATCTCTAATCACCTGGTAGGCGACGTTTAAAGCGACGCGAAAGCACTCTTCGCTCTCAGTTTTCCCTGCAGAGGCACGCACGCCTACAGCCTGCATGCCGGCCCTGTTGTGGAAACACTCTGTTGTCCATGCGGGCCCCTCGGCCCTCGTAGTCGGCGATGGAACCACTACTGAACCCATGGCGCAGATTGTACGGCGTGTGCTTCATACACTAAATGCTTTTGTGTCTGCTATACCGCGTCATCTGGCGGTAAGCACGGAGGAAGCTGGGCCGTTATGTGGACAAGCGTGTCACCTAATCCCAAGTTGAAATTTTACAGGCCCCGGTAAGTGACCGTTATATTGCGTTTCAAGTACTACGCACGAAACAGAGGTGGCAGGTGTGTATGTATTGATGGGGACGACGAAGTGTTGCAAGTTTGAACGTTTATAACCAGTTCAATACAGAACTCTCCGGGCTTGTTTGTAATCGCATTGTAACATGAGCGTGCACGGTGGCCGTGGGAGGCGTGTAATGTGGTCGAGGCGGAGTGTGGCGGCGTGTTTCGGAAGATGTCAGGCAACTACACGTCTTAGGCAACGGTGGCTGGGCGTTTAGTGTTTGTATTGCAAAGGAATTGCATATTGTGAAAGAATGTGCCACTGAACCTCACCGGCAGCCTCCTGAAATACGATTCCACTTGAGATCGGTTTTTAATTACTTCGCTTACCTTTCTGCGTAGAGATTCCTCTGTGTCAAACGTCATGATTTGGGTGTTGGTTTTGAAAGATCCGCCGTCAATATCGTCAAATGCGGCCGTTCCTTGTACATTGTTTTTGCATACCTTTCGTTAAAGGAGAGACGCAGGGTAGCAATCAGAACCATAGCTCGGCAAAACTAGATGCCACTCACTCACTGTCACTCAAGAAATATATTTATCTTAACGCACTCACTCGCACTCACACTGGCCACTCCGCCCTCACCATGCGCACTCACTCGCACTCACGCTCGCCACTCCGCCTTCGCTACTCACACTCACTCACGCTCATGCTGGCCCCTTGCCCCCACCACTCGCACTCACGTTCACGCTCACTACTCCTCTCTCACAACTCACACTCACTCGCGCTAACGCTCACCCCTCCCCCCTCACCACTCGCACTCACTCCCGCTCACGCTCTCCACTCGTCCTCACTACTCGCACTCACTCCCATTCACGCTCACCACTCGTCGTCACCATTCGCACTCCCTCACACTCACGTTCGCCACTCCTCCCACACCACTCGCACTCACTCCCGGTCACGCTCGCCACTCGTCCTCACCACTCGCGCTCACGCTCACCATTCGTCGTCACAACTCGCACTCACTCACGCTCACGCTCACCACTCATCCCCACCACTCACACTCGCTCGCACTCACGCTCACCACTCGCACTCATCCGCGCTCAGGTTCACCACTCGCATTCGCTGCTTACACTCCCTCGCACTCGCACTCACCACTTGCAATGGCCACTCACACTCACTCGCAATCACTACTCGCTTCCTCCACTCACACACACGTACAAATATTTTCGGTCATGAAATACTTACTGATTTGAGCTAAAATTTACCTTTCTCAGGAATGGGGTCTCCCTTTTTCTTAAGTATGTACTCGGTTATTATAAGCACATATCTTGATATGTCACTTTCAAAGCGGTAATCGACGCTGGATTCTTTTACGAAATGAACAAATTGTCGCTAATTCGCCTGAAGCAATTCATCATAGCTTTTAATTATTGTCTATGCTATTTCGCTAGGACTCTACAAAAGAAAGTACGCTGAAAAGTCTCACAGCGGTGGCAAACATAAAAGAAACAATCCAGTTCCGAAGAAAAGCTTAAGCTGTTGCCATTTGTCAAAATACTGGCTAGCGCGCGCAAATATTCCTATCTCGAAGCGCGCTACCGCGTCACTAAAATTTCGCAGTCAATTCGCTCTGGACAACCCTCCAAACGGTTTACTTCAAGAGTAATCCCAGGTGAAAAGGCCACATAGCGAGAGTGCCCAGCAAAACACCGCCATGAAAAGCTTGAAAACGGCAAGCAAGGTAGAGGAAGGCTACTGGAGCGCTTGATCTTGAGCGCTTGGCCGAGGCAAGGCGAGGGAGAGAGGCGGCGCCGCGTGGTCGCGCCAAATCGGAGCCGCCTGACTTTAGCGCGGGCGTCCTCATGGAGACGAGCTGCCTGGGGCCCGCCTCCCACCGTCCCCCTCCCTAAACGGAGCCAGCCTGCCGCAGAGCAAAACCGCAGCTTGATCCTAAACTACACCGTCATGCGCCCGCACAGGGCACTGAGACAAGTTCACGTCGAAAGTTTATACAAAATAACGGGGAGACTAAGTCATCAGACACACACACGCACACGTACGCACACGTACGCACCCGCACGTACGCTCGCACGCACACAAGCGCACGCATGCACAGGCACGCACGCACACAAGCACGAACACGCACGCAACACACACGAACACATACACGCGCACACGCACACAAACGCACATGCAGCACACACACACCAGCGCACTTGAACACGCGCGCGCACGCACACACATACGCACTCGCACGCACTCATTCACGCACTCACCCAGTCACAAATTACGCTATCCGACTGCCGAGAACGCTTAATATTCGTCCCACCACTCAGGGGTCACAGTACCCCTACGCCATCGGTAGGCGGACGACGACGAAGTCCGCATGAAGCGAGTATCCTAACAGAGCGCCGCCGTAACAAGTAATGACAAATACTGATACTGTTAATACGCCAAGGCCTCGAAAATGAGCTACTGCTTCTACAACACGCAACTCGCCCATCCGAACCATTTCGCCATCCTGATGCGCGAATCTGTGAAAATCTGCGATACTTTTTCAAACGATTACGGGCACGCAAAATTTGCGCTTCAGAAGAGCCGGCCACTTGACAGCTGCAGCAAGCCGACCAATTATGTACACCAAGTACTACGGTAAGTACACGGTGCTTCCTAATGCCTCCATCGCAGCGCTCAGCGGTAGGGAAGTGCAATCGCTTTACTGCGACGACGTTACCGACACTAATTCCAACACAAAATGCTCCGAGCCAGAAACATCATTCGGCGAGAGTGCGCGCAACAGCCCCTCAATGAGTCATGACAGTGAGAGTATCAGCGCATTATGGCGTCAGACGTCCATCTAATACCCGTGCTACACGAGCGTTTCGAAGGCCTTCGAGTCGAATGTCATTCGACTCAAATGACATCTTTGAGCTGCTACACGACGTTTTAAATGCAGAGTATTTCGTTAACTCACGATGTCACCCGTTCTTGGCGTCCGTAGTTGTCCGCATCGCTCGCCTCGACATGCCCGGCTCAGACGTTTCGCTATCGGCGCGATCAACATTCGATAGCGCACCCAGGCACGTGTCAAGTACACTCTCTTCCCTCTCTCGGACTAAACGTGCACCGAGGCTGCCAATTTTACTGCTGACGAGCGCTCTCTCGTCAGCAGTTGCCACAAGTGCAACAACATTAACGTAACGCAAACTAAACGTCGTGCGCCCCCGGAAATGCTCTGCATTTGATCGTGCCCCTCGCGAGGGGGATGTTTCACTGCGTCGCCATGCGAACAGTTTGCCATGCTTTAGTTTCAGTTCCGTATCTCCCCGCCGCGGCCGTGGAGAGAATGCGGCCGGCCGCGACTCTCGCCACCACGGCGCTGCGGTTGCGAGTTGCGCTAGGAAAGCGAGCGTCTTTCAAAATCATTTGGTTAAAGTGGCATTTGAGTCAAAGGAGCACGACTACTGACCTTTGAGAGTCTCAAAGGCCTTTGAAACGCGAACGGTCGTACCCTCGGGCTCAGTTTCTGCAAGTCGTAATAACAAAAACTATTATTTACGAGTAAAACTGTGTGTTTGAAGTGCAAGATCTTCATAATTTTTCACTTGTTCACTTGCTTCGTCCTCGGTCACTCACTCTACGATTACGAAGTAACTTGGTACTCTCAACACCGGCGGTGCAAAAGAGACAAAAAGAAACTGGCAGCCCTGTGCATGTTTTGCGCGCGCTTGTAGATGGTTATCAATTTGATCTCTAATAATTGCTTTTTTGCTCATTTTAACTCTAAAATTACATTTTCGCCAAGAACGAAACATGGCAGCAGTGGCGACACCAAAACATGGCGGGCGAACGCGGAAACTTTCAACTGCTTTTGAGAATGGTCGTGTAGATCGACAGAATTCCTTTGCAGTTCGAATGACCTTTGAGATTTTAAAGGTAGTTCAACTGAAATGTCCTTCCAAACGTTCGTGTAGCACAGGTATAAATCGTATTCCTCAATCAGCAGGTCACTGGAGAGTTGGTACCATGGTGCCTTAAATATAAAGGGGAGTATATAGCCAGTGGCTGTGCGTATATAACTAGTGGCTGTGCGTACGAGTGGATATCGCCAGCAGCAATTACCACAGCAAGCGGCTCCTGCGACGAATGCCAACAGCGAGTGATGCTCACCGCGGTAAGCCCCGCACATCGCGCAAGAAGCGCGCATTCATTCGCCACTCATGTGTGGGGAGCGGAGCTCGCCGCGAGTGGAACTCGCACTCGCGAGTGGTGAGTGGGACTCACCGCGAGTGGTGAGCGGGGCTCGCCGCGAGTGGAACTCTCACTCGCGAGTGGTGAGTGGGGTTCACCGCGAGTGCAACTCGCACTGGCGAGTGGTGAGTGGGGTTCACCGCGAGTGGCTTTCGCACTCGCGAGTGCTGACCGGGGCTCGCCGCGAGTGGAACTCGCACTCGCGAGTGCTGAGCGTGGCTCGCCAAGAGTGGAACTCGCACTCGCGAGTGGTGAACGGGGCTCACCGTGAGTTGCGCTCGCACTCACTCGCACTCGCACTCACCAGGCCAAAACGACGGTGAGGCTCCCTAACCACTAACTCCTGAGTGGTGAGTAGGGGGTGTGTGAGTGCACTCATGAGTGAGTTTGCCGACCTATGATCAGAACACCATATAAAATAACAGCAATGCGACTGTGTGTTTCTGTGGGAGTAATGTTTTTATTAACACACACGCACACACACACAGATACATAGTCATTAAACCTGCCGTTACCCTTTAAGTCATTACCCGACATAGTCATTAAACCTGCCAATAAGGGAGGGGCCATTGTAATTCGGGACAAAACCGACTAGGTTATCGAGGCCAATAAGCAACTATTGGTATCGACGTTCTACAAGGAACTACGCAATGATCCTACTCAAGACTACAATCAAATCGTCAGAGATAACCTGGCTAAGCTTGTTAAAAATAACACAATCAATGAAACCACGGCTAGTTACCTGGTTCCTTTAAGCCCAGTGGCCGATAAATTCTACCTTCTCCCTAAGATTAACAAGATGAACAACTCAGGGCGCCCCTTTGTTTCTGGCATTGGCACTGTTACCGAAAACCTCTCGCGCTAGGTCTATAATCTCAATTGCGACATTCAGCACAGCTTTCCCTCCTTCATTAAGGATACCAATCATTTTCTCTCAGACATCACAGAAATTGCAATTCGTGATAACTGCCTCCTAGTCACCTTGGATGTTCCGTCACTGTACGCTAACATCTGTCATGAAGATGGCATCACCGCTGTATCACTTGCATATGAGCAGTCATCGTCCGACAAACCTATCGATTCTTCTACTCTACAAACTTCCCTTATGCTTATTCTTGAACTTAACAATTTTGAGTTTGACGGGGTCCATTACGTGCAAGTCAGCGGAAAGTCAATGGGAACTGGAATCGTACCCAACAAATGGCTCACCTTGAATCAAAATTTGTCGACACTCAAAGTTTAAAGGCACTCTACTACAAAAAGGTATAATGACAACAAATTAATGATCTGGCAGCACGGTGACGTGGAGCTCCACTTCTTCATTGAGGCACTGAACCTAGCAAATCCTAGTATTTCCCTTGCTCCTTTCTACTCCAAACACAGCCTAGACTTTCTGGACGTTACCGTTACTACTTCCCATAGTAGGCTTCAAACTAAACTATTTAGAAAACTGCCAGACACGCGACAGTATTTGCACTTCCAAAGTAGCCATGTCAGACACTGCAAGACAGCAACACCTTACAGTCAAGCCCACCGTTTAGGAGAATTAGCACAAACCAAGCCGACTTTTACTCAAACTGTCGAGAACTTAAGATCACCTTCCTGAATAAAAATACCCGGAACAAGTTATCGGCGAGGCTATTGTGCGAGTTAACCAATTAGACCTAACGAAATCAAGAAAATATTTATTTCTTTTGCAGTGCGCAGCCAGAAGTGGCGAAGACCGGAGATGCCGAGCGGAACGCGTTCCGCTGTCCGCTAGCAGACGACGCTCGCTTTCCTAGCGCAACTCGCAACCGCAGCGCCGCGGTGGCGAGAGTCGCGGCCGGCCGCCTTCTCTCCACGGCCGCGGCGGGGTGATACGGAACTGAAACTATAGCGTGGCAAACTGTTCGCATGGCGACGCAGTGAAACATCCCCCTCGCGAGGGGCACGATCAAATGCAGAGCATTTCCGGGGGCGCACGACGTTAAGTAGTTTGCATTACGTTAATGTTGTTGCACTTGTGGCAACTGCTGACGAGAGAGCGCTCGTCAGCAATAAAATTGGCAGCCTCGGCGCACGTTGAGTCCGAGAGAGGGGAGAGAAACGTGCCTGGGCGCGCTATCAAATGCTGATCGCGCCGATAGCGAAACGTCTGAGCCGGGCATGTCGAGGCGAGCGATGCGGACAACTACGGACGCCAAGAACGGGTGACATCGTGAGTTAAAGAAATCCTCTGCATTTAAAAAGCCCTGAACGGTAATCCGCAAACAAACATAGTTTTAGATGTTACTGCATCGCATTCACTCGCCTTGTCCCTCCATACGGCGTTGTTGTCCGTCCACACCCCTCCCCCATTCTCCTGGCCCCGCGAGCTGCGCTCTCCGCCGCTCACCCCCTCTCCTCTCCGATAGCGAACACTCTCTCGCGAGGGGCATTGGATTGGATTCGATTGGGTTGGCTTGGATTAGATTGGATTGGATTTGGATTGGATTTGAATAAAGTGGATTGTGCTGGATTGTGTTGCGTCATAGCCGCGGTCGTTCCAGCACCGGCGTTCCGATTTCGCGCACGTGCATAGACTTGATCTTCGCTGCAAATTGCACGGTGGTCCCGTTACTTCACCATCCACTACCCGTATACTTCAGCGACCACAAGGCCGTCATCGTTAATGTTACGCCGCGTGTTAAATAAAGAGTAAACCATACGCGTTCCTCACACGTTTCACGCAATTAGAGAATCAACCCAAAGGAAACACCAAGTGAACCCCCAAGATGCGTCGCATCTCCACAGGGTTCCCCTCTCTGGAAGGTGGGGTAATTTTTTTAACCCACTCAGCATCCGCTCCAAGAGTGTCAACCGTACTAACAAATTACTCCCACCTCCCCTCGCGGGAACCCCGGTGTAGATGCGACGCATAGGGGGTTCCGTTGTTGTTTCCGTTAGGTTGATTCTCCCATCGCGTGAAACGTGCCGTGAACCCCCTGCCGCGGCTATGACGCAACGTGGCGCGGCTATGACGCAGCACAATCCACCACAATCCACTTCAATCCAATCCAAGCCAAACTAATAGAATCCAATCCAATGACCCTCGCGAGAGAGTGTTCGCTATCGGAGAGGAGAGGGGGGGAGCAGCGGAGAGCGCATCTCGCGCGGAGAGGAGAATGGGGGAGGGGTGTGGACGGACAACAATAACGCCGTATGGAGGGACAAGGCGAGTGAACGAGATGCAGTCGCACCTGAAATATCACAATATCGTAATTCAAAGTGAACGCTTAAAAAGCATATTTCCCGAACCACCACGCGTGGTCTACCGGCGTAATAAGACTTTTGGCGACTTTCTCACTAACTCTCGTATCAGCCGACCGGAAACTACTGGTCGCATGTCCTGTAATAAGCCTCGATTCAAAGTATGCCCACTAATGACCACAACACAGCCGGCCACCAGCACGGCTTCAGACTATTACGTGCATATAAAGGGTAAGTAGTAGTAGTAGTAGTAGTAACGTTATTGAGCTCGAGGCGTTTTCAGACGCCAGATGGAGCGGTTCCCAGGTCGCGGGAATCGTATTGGGCCAGCAGCTCCTGGCCCCTGGCCGTCAGCGCGAGCTGGGTCGGCAGGGCGGGGCTGGACCGCAAGGTCTCCAATCGCTCGTGGACTGGGGTAGGGGGGGTGGAGGGA
Source organism: Haemaphysalis longicornis (assembly GCF_048455015.1). Lineage (NCBI taxonomy): Eukaryota > Metazoa > Arthropoda > Arachnida > Ixodida > Ixodidae > Haemaphysalis > Haemaphysalis longicornis. Next base: position 27,441,348 of record NW_027526295.1, on the reverse strand, counting down.
GGGTGGGGGATTATAGGGGCTTTGAGTTTAGTGCACTCCGCCAGTATGTGTCCGAGCGTGCCGCTGTTTGTGTTACAGAATGGGCAGCGGTCCCCCTGGTTTTCAGGGTAAAATGTATGCAACAGGACGGGGTGGGCTAGTGACCCCGCCTGGATGCGCCTGAGTATTGTCCGTTGCTCCCTGGTCAGGGTGCGGTGTGGCTCGGGGAGGGTACGCCGCTCGTCTTTGTATTCGTTCGTAATTTCTTTATATGTGAGTGCCGGAGTTGGGGTGTCCGTGTCCTGCCCTGCCCGGAGGGTCATTGCGCGGGCGTGGCAGTCAGCGATGACGTTGCCGGCTACCTTTGTATGGGCAGGCACCCATGTGAGAGAGAGAGAAAAGACTTTATTGACCACATCCGGCATGCAAGAGACTCGGTCCGGGCACGCAGGGCTCGGCCTCGTCCCCCTGTCTATCAGTCTAGGCTATTCAGTCCTAAGACTTCGGGCTTAGACCTCGAGGCTTTGTGCCCGGCCGTCGCTCGGACTACTCGAGGTCCCCGGTCGGTCCGATCGGCTCCCGTTGTCGGGAGGGACCGGCAGTCGCGGGGCCCCCTTTCGCCTTTGCTTGGCCAGGGCCGCCTCGAGCCGCTGGATGGCCCGTCGTTGATGTTGGAGCTCGGTAGAGTTCACACACTCGCGCACTTCGGGCGGATACGTGTCCGTCGGGCACGGCATTAAAGTCCCCCCATCGCACACAGCACTTTCACACCCCCACATCAGGTGTCTCAGAGTCGCGCGTTCTCGCTCACACGCACTGCACAGGTCGCTTTCATAATATTCAGGACACATGTGTCGCGCGAGAGCAGGCGTCAGAACGGTCTCCGCTTGCAGTTGTCGGAACCTCGTCGCCTCCACCCGAGACAGTTCCCGGTGCGATGTGAGCTCTATGGCTCGGCCCGGTGCCCTCTTTTAAGTGCGAATGCACTTTATAAGCGACCCTGAATTCCGTTGACCACCGTCCGTCCACATAGCAACAGCTGCGGGTGCGCGCGCTCCTCGTCTTCCCTGGCAACGGGGGGAGATGGCACCTACACACGTGGGGGATTGGCCAGGAATCTCGTCTTCCTGAGCAACGGGGGGAGATGGCCACGCGCTGCCTGGCCGCTGACATGGCACATACCCACGTGGGGGATTGGCCAGAAATCGGGCGTGAGAAGGGCTAATGCACCCGCTTAAAGGAGTACTGACACGAAATTTCAAAGCTGATATCCGCTCTTTCTGTACGGTTCCTGCCGAAGACGCCGACACCAACCACCTACTATGGACGTGCCCTTCCCTTAGAGCAGCGAGATCCAGACACCTTCGCGGCACAGGCCTGCATCCTGGGAGACCTCCTGATCTGCACCGATGGCTGTAGGGGCCCTACCACCGCTGTCTTCTGGATTTCCTCCGGGAAACGGGTGCCAACTTGTACCTCTAAGACTTTATGCCAAAGGGCATACTATCGCAAAAAAAAGTACAACGACAACACAAATAGGTGTCTGTGCATGGCACATACACACGTGGGGGATTGGCCAGGAATCGGGCGTGAGAAGGGCTAATGCACCCGCTTAAAGGAGTACTGACATGACATTTCAAAGCTGAGATCAGCTCTAGCATTCAAGTACAACGACAACACAAATAGGTGTCTGTGAATAAATGCATCTTTCTTTCTTTGTAGTTGTGTGTGTGTGTGTGTGTGTGTGATCTCTCTTTCGCGAACATTACCGAACCGCGCAAATTCAACTCGTGCATTCGCACTTTCACATTTTTCCCCTCGGGGAAATGCGGGGAAATATTTTCGATAGTATTGTGGCTGCCTCTAAGAAGACCACCCCCTTTCAGAAACCGCTGTAGGCTCTCTTTGAGTCAGTGACCACCACCCCGACGCCCGGTTGAACGAGCGCCAGGGCTATGGCCACTTCCTCCGCTGTCGTGGGCTCCTTAGTCTTTACCGCCGCGCTGTTGATGAGTCGTTCTGCATCGGTGACCACCACCGCTGCGCGACTGCTTCCTTTAACAAGAGAGGCGTCTACGTAGAGCACTCCATTCTTTAAAGGAGCCATGAAGAGAAAACACAAGTTTGGCTCCTTCAAAAGATTGTCTCGTTAGAACCATAACGACACCACTTATAACGCGAACTTCGCTCAAATAAGCTACATAATTAGGAAAAAAGAAAATGACCATGCGACCCACCAGCTCATTTTCCGCAACAGAACCTGTGATGTCACTTGGGAATGCTCTGCGATTGGCGGAGGCCGGCAAAAGCAAACGCATGTTAGGCAGGGCTTACAGTTTGCATAGCGAGCTAAATGCCCGTGAAACATACTGCACATTCTTTTTATGACAAAGAACGGTGGAGTAAACGGTTGAAGTTCCGAACGAACACGCAAGCGTGTATGCCAATGCGTACGAAACTACCGCCAAGCCGAACTCGACATCTCGCCGTCACCACCGTCGCGCAGACGAATTTTCGGGTTCAAGGCTCTTCGGGGCCAACGAACCGTCCCAGCACGCACAGCCGCGACCTTGCTTGGTATCGTAATCCCTTCACAGGAGGTTGGCCGTCATATCGCCAACGAGCACAGGTAAAAATAGAAACAAGGGGAGTAAGGAACACAGAGCAGCAACGAGATAGTGCCACTCGTCGCACAGGTTTCGGTATGGAGGTCGTGTTGGCTTGCTGCTGTCGTTACGAGCTCGTTTACAGTTTACAACCACTGAAAACTTCAGTTTGCTCTAGTACTTTACAATGAAATTTCGTTGCTGTGTTTTGAAATGCCCATGTAGTACGGGCAAATCGTCGAGGGAGTGCGACATCCCCGCCGGTGAGATCTCCTTTCATGTGCTGCCCAACGACGAACCTCGGCGAAGCAAGTGGCTACGTTTTGTGAACTTTGCAAACGGAGGAGAAAGAGAGCTAAAGGAAGTACGAGTGTGCTCGCTTCATTTACGAGGAAGTGGTTACGGCAGGGACCCGGACATGCTGGCGCTCGTCGCCGACTTCGTCAAATCGCCTTTCAAAGCGCTCTGACCTTGGATGAAAAAACGTGCCGTACACACCGCGCATTGACGCTCGAATCTTTCTGGTCGGAGCAGAGAGCTCGAGCGAACGGCTTTCCATACACGACACCGGCCAACTGGCATAAGCGATACTGCTACTGAAATTGAAAATACGGCACATACGTACCAGTCTGTATTCGTCCGTCGCGACGGGGCTGACGAGGCAGCGGTGCCGACGGTTGGGCGTTCGTCTGTTGTGGCTATCGCGAAATGGTCGCTTTCCCGTCCACCGCGATCCCACAACTCTTGCCGCTCGTGCACTTAGAAGCATTGAGCGTTCAAGTGGTGTGAGGTTGTTAAATGCAAGCCCGAGCTCCTCGGCGAGAGTTTTGTTCTCCGGATCAGGCGATTTCATGACTAGGGCTGCGGGTGCACTAGGTTTTACTAGTATTTTTAAAATGGCCGCCGTCTCGGTCGACTCCCGCGTGTGGGTGCTATATGGAGTCGACATATTAAGTATCTGTTTCATGGACCGGGTCGTATGACGCCATTGTTCACGTGACGAAATGTGCAATTTTAGCGGGAGATTTAAAATTTTGACTTAAATTGCCTTATTTCTCAGTGAATAAAGCACCATTTGCTTCCGGGAAAGCGCTTGGGGTACTATGAAACACCTAATCTTTCGAATAAAACAAACTTTTGTTTTCTCTTCATGGCTCCTTTAACTGTGACTCCGCTAATGTCGTATACCTTTAGAGTGCACTATTTGTAGGCAACAATATATCGGCCAAACTGAAACGCTTTTTCGAATACGGTTCAATATTCACCGCTCTCATGCAATAAGTTGTCCTTATTTGCCCCCAGCGGTCCCGATCATGCAGTAGAACATCTTAAAGCAACAACTGTAAATCCGCTTTTAAAACCCATCACGACCGAGAGGTTCGGGAATCTTATCTAATTTATACGTTTAGGTCAGCGACGCTCAATATCAATGAAAGTTATGGAAATCTAACCTGCTTATCCCGCGAGCAAAATTGGCGATCTCATAATTTTCATCACGTCGTTCATTTATTCTTCCCCATCAGAATTCGCACAAGCTCTCCAAGTACAGCAGCTTTGTTAGCCTGATGCGCTCGACAATGCGATTTCTCCTTGGGAAGGAGGCGGCATTCCCTCCACCATTTTGCAGCATCTAACCCCTTGTGATCTGTGAAAACTACCTATTCCGTGTTCGGTTGCTAGGTCACTGTGAAATTTCTTTTGTGCATGGCATCTATTCGTACCAACCGCGGAGGGCACACCCACAATACAGTCATCCTTCGTCCCTTAATGGATCCGTCCAAACCCGTCTTCCAACCCACTCAATCCCTTATTGTGTAATTTCCCTTCGTTTTGAAACCGCGCTTGTCCACGGTTTCGCACTACCTGAATTTGCAACCCACACCACGTGCGTTGCCACGTCGTCGTGCGATCTTGAGAGCTGCCTTGCTAATTCAACCCAATTCTCTCTCTCTCTCTCTCTGCTTTTGTTGCTGTGCCACGGGCATAGCCCGGCTGTATGCATACTCAGTTTCCGAAACACTTTCCTCTGCTTCTCAAATTTTATCGCAAAGCTATAAAGAAATGTGGTCCAAATCTTTGTGGCAGCAAAATAATGTAACGGTACTCTGATGAAGGCAAGTCCCATTTCTGCTACGTGAGTAAACCTTCTTTGTTATTGTTCTTGCCGTGTATCCGACTCTGTACTATATATATATATATATATATATCTATATATATACATGTGTGTGTGTGTGTGTGTGTGTGTGTGTGTGTGTGTGTGTGTGTGTGTGTGTGTGTGTGTGTGTGTGTGTGTGTGTGTGTGTGTGTGTGTGTGTGTGTGTGTGTAGAGAATCAGAATAGGAAATGAGGGGCTCGTTGAAAAATAAGACAAATAAAGTTTGGCATTCAAGAAAACCTCGGAAAGCAAAGGGAAAGATATGGCAGGTCATTGAAACAGATAAAGAATTTGGAAAGAAAGAAAGTGAAGAAAAAATGCCCGCCAGGTGGGATCCGAACCCACGACCTCCAGAATACCGGTCTGGTGCTATAACCACTACGCTACCAGCGGGGCTATTTTTTCCCTTCACTGTCTGGGGTATTTATGTCACTGTAATTTTAAGTCGGAGTGGAGCTGGCTACCACTCCTAAGCACAGGAAAAAAATTAGTGACATAAATACCCCAGAAAGTGAAGGGGAAAAATAGCCCCGCTGGTAGCGTAGTGGTTATCGCACCAGACCGGTATTCTGGAGGTCGTGGGTTCGGATCCCACCTCGTGGGCATTTTTTCTTCACTTTCTTTCCAAATTCTTTATCTGTTTCAATGACCTACCATAAATTCCCCTTTGCTTTCCGAGGTTTTCTTGACTGCCAAACTCTATTTCTGCCTTATATATATATATATATATATATATATATTGTAGGACAGAGACGTACGGCACGAGGGATTTCGTAAGGACACATATCAAGGTTGCAGTCCTTATTGGCAGTGCTGTTTGGCGTTTCAGCAGTGTTTTATAGTGCCGAATGAAGTATGATTGCCTTTTTTTTATGCAGGAATAAATAATTGAAAATTCAAGTCGAGAAAAAATGCGCCGTTTTTTCCGGAAGCGGGAATCGAACCCATAACCTCCGCATAACGCGTGCGGTGCTCTACCATTGAGCTAGTTCCGCGGCGACTCCTCTCTCGACTATACAGCGGGGTTTTGTATTTACGACTGCTCAGAGCCCGGTCAACTAGCGCCGCCCCTCGACCACCGCGGGAAGACGTAGAACGTCTTTTCCCAGCGGCCGCACGTAAGACGTGGTCGGAAGTCGGGGATAGCCAAAGGCATTTCAGACTGCTGAGGCCAGAACCCTCGTAATGCATTTTGTAGAACAGAGACGTACGGGACGAGGGATTTCGTAAGGACACATATCAAAGTTGCAGTCATTATTGCCAGTGCTGTTTGGCGTTTTAACAGTGTTTTTATAGTGCCGAATGAAGTATGATTGCCTTTTTTTTATGCAGGAATAAATAATTGAAAATTCAAGTCGAGAAAAAATGCGCCGTTTTTTCCGGAAGCGGGAATCGAACCCACAACCTCCGCATAACGCGTGCGGTTCTCTACCATTGAGCTAGTTCCGCGGCGACTCCTCTCTCGACTATACAGCGGGGTTTTGTATTTACGACTCCTCAGAGCCCGGTCAACTAGCGCCGCCCCTCGACCACCGCGGGAAGACGTATAACGTCTTTCCCCAGCGGCCGCACGTAAGACGTGGTCGGAAGTCGGGGATATCCAAAGACATTTCAGACTGCTGAAGCCAGAACCCTCGTAATGCATTTTGTAGAACAGAGACGTACGGGACGAGGGATTCCGTAAGGACACATATCAAAGTTGCAGTCCTTATTGCCAGTGCTGTTTGGCGTTTTAACAGTGTTTTATAGTGCCGAATGAAGTATGATTGCCTTTTTTTTTATGCAGGAATAAATAATTGAAAATTCAAGTCGAGAAAAAATGCACCGTATTTTTTCTCGACTTGAATTTTCAATTATTTATTCCTGCAAAAAAAAAGGCAATCATACTTCATTCGGCACTATAAAACACTGTTAAAACGCCAAACAGCACTGGCAATAAGGACTGCAACTTTGATATATATATATATATAAAATATATATATATATATATATATATATATATATATATATATATATATATATATATATATATATATATATATATATATATATACGATAGAGAAGTCAAACTGAAAAACATAACAACATTTATTCTAACGTTTCAACAGGGGGCCGGTCTTTTTCAAAGATACAAATAGTGCAGATCAGTTGGGTTTAAATACATTTCAGTTGTGGGCGGGGCAAGAAAAACGTAGGCTCTACGCGACACAAAAAAGCCGCAGAACGCAAAAGGTGGAAAAAAAAGGGGGGGGGGGATAGAGGGCTGCTGGAGTGCTGCCGGGGCACATAGGGGAAAGGGGCCTAATGAAGTCAGGCGAAGCTATAGGATAAGAGGAAAGCATTGCAAGGTACTGAAGTCACGACGGGAAAGCAAGAAGGTGAGAACTAAGGAGGAGCTCGTTTTAGCTCGTTTGTTGACCTGTTTCTGGTGGCAGGTGCCAGGTAGGGCAACCTGCAGGGTGTGAGAGTTTCAAAAATACAGAAAATATGCAAAGAACCAGAGGAAATTGACTGGTGAGGAGAAAAGGGTGGGAGAGCCCAGAGGTAATTACGGATGCCTAGTGCAAGCTTTAACACACATAAACAAAGGGAAAAAAGAAAAAAGAAAACGAGGGAAGGAAGAGGGGGATTGGGATTAGCGGGAGGGACGCGGAAACCGCAGAGGGAGGGGAGTGCGGGGATGAAAGAGGTTCGAAGAAAAGACCAAGCGACCATGCGGGGATGAAAGAGGTTCGAAGAAAAGACCAAGCGACACGTGGTTTCACATGGCGTGAAATCGCGGAAACGTTTTCTTGCGAAAAACGTGGCAGCGGGCCACGAGGCGTCCACGAGGTCATGCAATGCAAAGCCAATACAATGCAAAGTAACGCTAATTTAAGCTTGATCACATAAATACCGAAAATAAATGGACATAAGGCTAAAAACACATAGAAAAAAAGGAGATATACAGTGCCACATGAAGTTTTTGAAGAGCATTCACGCAAGATCATATTTCTTTACATAACCGCATACAGACACACAGAAAAACTATAAACAGAATATCACCACAGAAAAGACAAGCGGTTTTATCTACCCTATAGCAATTGTTCAGTGCAAAAGGACACAAAATAATAATCATACAAATAAAGAAAAAAATATAAAGCAAGGGGTACTATGGTGAAACCTGTTTACATGTGGTAGGGCAACTACACACAAGCAATACACTGACACAGTACAAAATACGATATGTGTACAAATTTTAAAAAAAAGAAAGAAAGTAAGAACGTTTCTCTTTCAGAACAAAGTTTCTCAGTTGCTCGCTGCATCGGCCTTCTCTGGTGCCTGATTGGGCAGGCAAGACAATCGGCCTGTGTTTTCATTTATGCCGCTCAAGACAGTGTTAAACTTGTAAATAAGGTACGATTCACGGGCTTCACGATCATAATGCGTTTTGAAATTGGACTGAAGCACTGTGGCTGTGAATGCGTGGAAAGGGTGGCCTAGATTATTTACATGTTTAGATAGGGGAAGGTGTGGGAGGGACTTTATGTGTGCTCGGTGGTTGTTTATTCTCATTCTAAACGGATTCTCAGTTTGACCAACGTACTGGGCGTGGCATATGGTGCATTCAAGAAGGTAGACAATGTTTTCGCTGTCACAGTCAAAGTTTCCTCTTATCTGGAAAGAGAATGAAGACGTGGTGCTGGTGGCGACAGAGGCTTTAGTCATCATGGGGCATAGTTTGCACCTAGGCTTATTGCAGGGCCCGCTGCCTGTGAAGCTGGGGGTGTTGACCTTAGATGACGTTACAATATCCCTGATGTTTCTCGCACGTCAGTACACGACGCGGGGAGGCTCAGGGAAAACACTTCGCAACTTTTCGCTTTGAAGTAGAATGTTGTGGTGCTTTCTGAGTATGCAGTTTACGCTGGAGGACGAAGCGGCATATGTTAGAATAAGGTTGGGGGTCGTATTCAAAGATTTGGATTTTGAGTTAGTTATCAGGTGGCGGCGGTGCTGTTTCTCAGCCCTCATAATAGCATCACTGATGACAGACGGTGGGTATTGTTGTCGTGTTAGGTCATTAGTTAGTTGTTGACAGTTAGAGGCAAAATCAGCTGGGTCAGAGCATATCCTTCTGAAACGCAGAGACTGACTGTATGGTATGCCGAGTTTAGTGTTTGACGTGGTTGCTTTTGAAATGCAAGTACTGGTGTCGGTCCGTTGGCTTCCTGCACACTGAGGTCACAAGCTTGTTGTCCGATATCCTCACTGATACATCGAGAAAGTTGATGGTAGATGCGGAATACGAGTGGGAGAATGAAATGCTCTCGTGGGCGTTGTTGAAAGCGGTGATAAATGTTAGAAGTTTCTCTTCCCCATGGCACCAAATGAGAAAAATATCGTCAATGAACCTTCGATAGAAAAGAGGGTGAAGCTGTGCCTTGCTTAGAAATTCCGACTCCAATGTGCCCATGAAAATGTTAGCATAGTTGGGTCCTATTTTGGTTCCCATCGAGGTCCCGTCGATTTGCACGTAGTGCTTATTGTCGAACTCAAAGTTGTTTAGCTCCAAGACAAGCTTTAGAAGTACGCCGAGAGTTTCACCATCAATTGAATTGTCTTGGGCGGCATCATTGTATGCCTGGATGACAGATCGGATGCCGTCCGAGTGTGGAATATTTGTATATAGCGAGGCGACGTCGAGAGTGACTTGCAGGCTATCTTCCGGTATAACTAGATCCATAATATCAGCCAGAAAATGGTTTGTATCCTTTACATATGACGGTAGTGTGGGAGGAATGTCTTTGATTAAGCTATCGATAAAACTAGAGATGATTTCTGTTACTGTCCGTATACCGGAGATGATTGGCCTGCCCGGATTTCCTGCTTTATGTATTTTAGGCAACATATAAAATCGTCCTGGAACTGCTCTTAAAACTTGAAGTGAGGCTGCAGTTTTTTCCGGAAGTTTTTTGTCTTTGACGAGCGCAATCAGTGTCTGGCTTACCTTGTTCTTAAATTGCGGAGTCTGATCGGTGACAGTTGGTTTATAGAAAGAAGTATAGCTGAGCTGTCTTTCCGCCTCAGTGATGTAGTCCTGCTTATTCATAATAACAATTGCGCCACCTTTGTCGGCGGGTTTGATTGTTATGTCGGAGCGCTCGCTTAAACCTTGTAATGCCTTTTCCTCTTTCTGTGAGAGATTTTTGTGATGCGGTGATCGATTTTTACATTGAGCTAGAATGTCGCGTAGATGTCTAAGCATTTGTCTTTTTGTGGGGGAGGAGTCCAATGCGGTAGTGATGGCAGCCTAGTGTCCATATTAGGGTCTTGTGATTTGCCATAGTAACATTCGCTGAGCCTAAGCGTTCGGGAGAAGTTCTCTAGATCCTTATAGAGTTGGAATTCGTCTAGTCTCCCGGTTTCAGGGCAAAAACTCAAGCCTCTTGATAGCACGCGTTCTTCGTCATCAGTGAGGGGGGTGTCGGAAATATTTACTATGTGGCACTCTTTGAGCTGGGAGGGGTTCAGGTCAGGAATATTTTCGGGGCTTGCATGGGAAGGAAAAAAAGACGTGTCTACTTTTTCAGGAAGGGAAGTTATGCCGTCCCGAAGCAGCTTTTTCTGTTTTGTTAGAATTAGTTGGCGCTCTTTCTTTTCTGCAAATACTTTTAAAAGGTTAATTTCATGGGGCGTCAACTCTACCTGGACTTTTCGTTCCTCACTGAGGATGTGCTCTAGTTGTGAGTTATCGTGGTCAATAAAAATATTCAAAAGTTCCTTGGATGCTTCATGTATGCATAGCGCCCACCTAGCCTGAAGCTCTTGAGACATGACGGAGGTGGCGGCTTTAACGTAAATGCGGAGCCCTTTCGGAACAACATCACATCTGCGATACAGAATGAGGGTACTGAGATGGCACTGATATCGTACTCGCTTTTCAACAATTTTCCTAGCCTTTAAAAAAATTTTTGACACGGTTGGTCTGTTCTGACCACAATAGTCACCTGATTCTAGTCAGTTCCTTCGGTTTTGGAACCGAACTGACCGAAGGAACTGACTAGAATCAGGTGACTATTGTGGTCAGAACAGACCAACCGTGTCAAAAAATTTTTTTAAAGGCTAGGAAAATTGTTGAAAAGCGAGTACGATATCAGTGCCATCTCAGTACCCTCATTCTCTATCACAGATGTGATGTTGTTCCGAAAGGGCTCCGCATTTACGTTAAAGCCGCCACCTCCTACATGTCTCAAGAGCTTCAGGCTAGGTGGGCGCTATGCATACATGAAGCATCCAAGGAACTTTTGAATATTGTTATTGACCATGATAACTCTCAACTAGAGCACATCCTCAGTGAGGAACGAAAAGTCCAGGTAGACTTGACGCCCCATGAAATTAACCTTTTAAAAGTATTTGCAGAAAACAAAGAGCGCCAACTAATTCTAACAAAACAGAAAAAGCTGCTGCGGGACGGCATAACTTCCCTTCCTGAAAAAGTAGACACGTCTTTTTTTTCCTTCCCATGCAAGCCCCGAAAATATTTCTGACCTGAACCCCTCCCAGCTCAAAGAGTGCCACATAGTAAATCTTTCCGACACCCCCCTCACTGAAGACGAAGAACGCGTGCTATCAAGAGGCTTGAGTTTTTGCCCTGCAACCGGCAGACTAGACGAATTCCAACTCTATAAGGATCTAGAGAACTTCTCCCGAACGCTTAGGCTCAGCGAATGTTACTATGGCAAATCACAATACCCTAATATGGACACTAGGCTGCCATCACTGCCGCATTGGACTCCTCCCCCACAAAGAGACAAATGCTTAGACATCTACACCAAGGCGGTACAACGCGACATTCTAGCTCAATGTAAAAATCGATCACCGCATCACAAAAATCTCTCACAGAAAGAGGAAAAGGCATTACAAGGTTTAAGCGAGCGCTCCGACATAACAATCAAACCCGCCGACAAAGGTGGCGCAATTGTTATTCTGAATAAGCAGGACTACATCACTGAGGCGGAAAGACAGCTCAGCGATACTTCTTTCTATAAACCAACTGTCACCGATCAGACTCCGCAATTTAAGAACAAGGTAAGCCAGACACTGATTGCGCTCGTGAAAGACAAAAAACTTCCGGAAAAAACTGCAGCCTCACTTCAAGTTTTAAGCCCAGTTCCAGGACGATTTTATATGTTGCCTAAAATACATAACGCAGGAAATCCGGGCAGGCCAATCATCTCTGGTATAGGGACAGTAACAGAAATCATCTCTAGTTTTATCGATAGCTTAATCAAAGACATTCCTCCCACACTACCTTCATATGTAAAGGATACAAACCATTTTCTGGCTGATATTATGGATCTAGTTATACCGGAAGATAGCCTGCTAGTCACTCTCGACGTCGCCTCGCTATATACAAATATTCCACACTCGGACGGCATCCGATCTGTCATCCAGGCATACAATGATGCCGCCCAAGACAATTCAATTGATGGTGAAACTCTCGGCGTACTTCTAAAGCTTGTCTTGGAGCTGAACAACTTTGAGTTCGACAATAAGCACTACGTGCAAATCGACGGGACCTCGATGGGCACCAAAATAGGACCCAACTATGCTAACATTTTCATGGGCACATTGGAGTCGGAATTTCTAAGCAAGGCACAGCTTCATCCTCTTTTCTATCGAAGGTTCATTGACGATATTTTTCTCATTTGGTGCCATGGAGAAGAGAAACTTCTAACATTTATCACCGCTTTCAACAACGCACACGAGAGCATTTCATTCTACCATTCGTATTCCGCATCTACCATCAACTTTCTCGATGTATCAGTGAGGATATCGGACAACAAGCTTGTGACCTCAGTGTACAGGAAGCCAACGGACCGACACCAGTACTTGCATTTCAAAAGCAACCACGTCAAACACTGTAAACTCGGCATACCATACAGTCAGTCTGCGTTTCAGAAGGATATGCTCTGACCCAGCTGATTTTGCCTCTAACTGTCAACAACTAACTAATGACCTAACACGACAACAATACCCACCGTCTGTCATCAGTGATGCTATTATGAGGGCTGAGAAACAGCACCGCCGCCACCTGATAACTAACTCAAAATCCAAATCTTTGAATACGACCCACAACCTTATTCTAACATGTACCGCTTCGTCCTCCAGCGTAAACTGCATACTCAGAAAGCACCACAACATTCTACTTCAAAGCGAAAAGTTGCGAAGTGTTTTCCCTGAGCCTCCCCGCGTCGTGTACCGACGTGCGACAAACATCAGGGATATTGTAACGTCATCTAAGGTCAACACCCCCAGCTTCACAGGCAGCGGACCCTGCAATAAGCCTAGGTGCAAACTATGTCCCATGAAGAAAGAGGAAAAGGCATTACAAGGTTTAAGCGAGCGCTCCGACATAACAATCAAACCCGCCGACAAAGGTGGCGCAATTGTTATTCTGAATAAGCAGGACTACATCACTGAGGCGGAAAGACAGCTCAGCGATACTTCTTTCTATAAACCAACTGTCACCGATCAGACTCCGCAATTTAAGAACAAGGTAAGCCAGACACTGATTGCGCTCGTGAAAGACAAAAAACTTCCGGAAAAAACTGCACAGGAAGCCAGTGTACAGTGTACAGGAAGCCAACGGACCGACACCAGTACTTGCATTTCAAAAGCAACCACGTCAAACACTGTAAACTCGGCATACCATACAGTCAGTCTGCGTTTCAGAAGGATATGCTCTGACCCAGCTGATTTTGCCTCTAACTGTCAACAACTAACTAATGACCTAACACGACAACAATACCCACCGTCTGTCATCAGTGATGCTATTATGAGGGCTGAGAAACAGCACCGCCGCCACCTGATAACTAACTCAAAATCCAAATCTTTGAATACGACCCACAACCTTATTCTAACATGTACCGCTTCGTCCTCCAGCGTAAACTGCATACTCAGAAAGCACCACAACATTCTACTTCAAAGCGAAAAGTTGCGAAGTGTTTTCCCTGAGCCTCCCCGCGTCGTGTACCGACGTGCGACAAACATCAGGGATATTGTAACGTCATCTAAGGTCAACACCCCCAGCTTCACAGGCAGCGGACCCTGCAATAAGCCTAGGTGCAAACTATGCCCCATGAAGAAAGAGGAAAAGGCATTACAAGGTTTAAGCGAGCGCTACAAGGCATTACAAGGTTTTCTCTGTCGCCACCAGCACCACGTCTTCATTCTCTTTCCAGATAAGAGGAAACTTTGACTGTGACAGCGAAAACATTGTCTACCTTCTTGAATGCACCATATGCCACGCCCAGTACGTTGGTCAAACTGAGAATCCGTTTAGAATGAGAATAAACAACCACCGAGCACACATAAAGTCCCTACCACACCTTCCCCTATCTAAACATGTAAATAATCTAGGCCACCCTTTCCGCGCATTCACAGCCACAGTGCTTCAGTCCAATTTCAAAACGCATTATGATCGTGAAGCCCGTGAATCGTACCTTATTTACAAGTCCAACACTGTCTTGAGCGGCATAAATGAAAACTCAGGCCGATTGTCTTGCCTGCCCAATCAGGCACCAGAGAAGGCTGATGCAGCGAGCAACTGAGAAACTTTGTTCTTAAAGAGAAACGTTCTTACTTTCTTTTTTTTTTTAATTTGTGTACATATCTTATTTTGTACTGTGTCAGTGTATTGCTTGTGTGTAGTTGCCATACCACATGTACTATTATGAGCAATATGAAAGGGAACACAGGAACGCGTGGCAAACAGCCTCGAAACAGACTCGGAGCGATACGCGGATGGCGCTGTGAAAACCAAAGGGGGAAAGGAGGGCGCTCTTCCACTAACTTTTGGCACTCCCACCACGCTGGCATTTCTACAAAGCAGCAGCTTACGTCAGTTCGCCGAAAAATGGTATCCACCGACAGCCGATAAGACGAACAGCGGGAATGGGAACAGCTGTTAGAACAGCGTCCCCCTTTCCACTTTGTTTCCGACGGCGGCCGCTGCGTATCACTTACAGCTGGGTCCGAGGGTTTTTTCTGCGCGTTCCTGTGTTCCCTTTCATATTGCTCGTAATAGTACATAGATTTCACCATAGTACCCCTTGCTTTATATTTTTTTCTTTATTTGTATGATTATTACTTTGTGTCCTTTTGCACGGAACAATTGCTATCGGGTAGATAAAACCGCTTGTCTTTTCTGTGGTGATATTCTGTTTATAGTTCTTTCTGTGTGTCTGTATGCGGGTATGTAAAGAAATATGATCATGCGTGAATGCTCTTCAAAAACTTCATGTGGCACTGTATATCTCCTTTTTTTCTATGTGTTTTTAGCCTTATGTCCATTCATTTTCGGTATTTATGTGATCAAGCTTAAATTAGCGTTACTTTGCAGTGTATTGTCCTTGCATTGCATGACCTCGTGGACGCCTCGTCGCCGGCTGCCACGTTTTTCGCAAGAAAACGTTTCCGCGATTTCACGCCATGTGAAACCACGTGTCGCTTGGTCTTTTCTTCGAACCTCTTTCATCCCCGCATGGTCGCTTGGTCTTTTCTTCGAACCTCTTTCATCCCCGCACCCTCCTCCCTTTGCGGTTTCCGCGTCCCTCCCGCTAATCCCAATCCCCCTCTTCCTTCCCTCGTTTTCTTTTTTCTTTTTTCCCTTTGTTTATGTGTGTTAAAGCTTGCACTAGGCATCCGTAATTACCTCTGGGCTCTCCCACCCTTTTCTCCTCACCAGTCAATTTCCTCTGGTTCTTTGCATATTTTCTGTATTTTTGAAACTCTCACACCCTGCAGGTTGCCCTACCTGGCACCTGCCGCCAGAAACCGGTCAACAAACGAGCTAAAACGAGCCCCTCCTTAGTTCTCACCTTCTTGCTTTCCCGTCGTGACTTCAGTACCTTGCAATGCTTTCCTCTTATCCTATAGCTTCGCCTGACTTCATTAGGCCCCTTTCCCCTATGTGCCCCGGCAGCACTCCAGCAGCCCTCTATCCCCCCCCCCCCTTTTTTTTCCACCTTTTGCGTTCTGCGGCTTTTTTGTGTCGCGTAGAGCCTACGTTTTTCTTGCCCCGCCCACAACTGAAATGTATTTAAACCCAACTGATCTGCACTATTTGTATCTTTGAAAAAGACCGGCCCCCGGTCGAAACGTTAGAATAAATGTTGTTATGTTTTTCAGTTTGACTTATCTATCGTACAGCTAACCTCATAGCCAGGAACCTTTTCTCTTAACTATATATATATATATATATATATATATATATATATATATATATATATATATATATATATATATATATATATATATTGTATGTATAGGAACAAAGTTTTCCTGGACGCCGGTAGAATACACACAAAAATTGTTTCGGCCACGGTAAAAAAAAGAGGACAGATTTAATAACGTTTCGGCCGAGGGACCTGCCTTCGTCAGATACAGTGATGGCATACAGTGATGGCAAATGCAATAACAGTTTCTGACGAAGGCCGGTCCTTCTCCTCTCTCTCTCCTCTTTTTTTTACCGTGGTCGAAACAATTTTTGTGTATATATGTAGTTATATATAGATATTATAGCGAACACATATACGCATACCGAATTATTGGTTATAGCGAACTAAAGATCAAGTCTAGTCACGCCTAATGCCAATGATATATTCTTTTCATAACGACACAGTAACTTCGAGAGCCGCGCGATATCGGCTATGACAAAGAAATACTCGACAGCTGGAATAGTAAAAGCAAACTTTAAGAAAAAGTGGGACAATGCAACATTTTTTAGTAACTTTAAAAACCTCACAAGTAGAAAAGGCCCTTTATTGCGTGGACACTGAAAAACTTCATTCCGCTCAAACAATGAAAAGCCACCAGGCGAAGTCCACATCCTCCTTGCAAAAACGGAAAATCTTATAGCTGACGCTGGCAAAACATTTCTTGAAATCGAAAATCATATTTCTGAACTTAAACTGAAGACAGCGAAGTTAGATGACCTGGACAACCTAATATGCACTCAGAAAACCATTGAATTTCAAACAACAAAACTTACGGACCTCTAAGATAGGAGCAGACGCTCTAACGTGGTAGTTTTCGGTATATCCGAAGATCCTGCCGAAAGTGAAGCTGATCTCAGGCGCAAGGTTATCACAGATACCTTAGAAAAAAGCTCAATTTAAAATGCGATTCCGTAGCCCGGATTCATAGGCTGGGTAAGGCAGCTACTAATAGACCTGTGATCGTTTACTTTCAAGACTACATCGAAAAGACGTCCGTAATGAAGAACGTTAAAAAAATTAAAGGTACTAAAATCTTCATTCAGAACGATCATTCTCAGCAGACCCTCCAAAAGCGCAAGCTTCTTTGGGAGAGCGCTAAGGCAGATAAATCCCAAGGCAAAACAGCTTTCCTTATTCATGATAAGTTATGCGTTGGCGACGACCTTTTCTTCTGGAATGAAGCGAAAAATGAGAGGCAAAAAAATCACCGTAAAACCACTCCGAAGCCCGCTGACGATTTGGTTAGCAATGCTGTGAACGCCACCCCTGAGCAAGATACGGCGTGACGGGTGTGTGACAACCGTTGTAGGCTTCTCAATATAAATGCCCGAAGTATTGTGAACAAGATAAATCAACTCGAAGCCGAACTTTTGTTACGCAGCCCGCACATTGCTGTTATCACAGAAACCTGGTTTCACAGTGCTATACTTGATGAGGATGTCGTTCCACCCGCTTATAACATATATCGTAGGGACCGTGACACGAGAGATGGGGGTGTTGCTGTCATTTTTAAGCAAAATATTCACGTCATTCCCTTGACGCAATGTCCGGACTTTGAATGCGTGTGCCTCAAGGTTACTCTTAGTGGTCGTGTTTTTATTTTGTATGCCGTTTATAAACCTCCTGACTCGAAACCTGATTTTCTTGCAAAAATTCAAAACCACATGAAAGAATTCAACCACCACAAGCTGATTATCGCGGGTGATTTTAATTTGCCGGGCATTGACTGGAAAAACCTCCGTTCACATGCTGATTCTTCAACCGACATTAGTTCACTTTTCGACAATATGCTCGATAACAACCTAGTTCAAGTAGTGCAACAGCCTACTCGGGTTACCACTAACTCATGCTCATTACTCGGTCTTGTGTTTTTACATCGTTCTATTATCGATTACGACGTTGCTGAGGAGCCCGGAATATCCGACCACGAAGTTGTAACGGTATCTTTTAGCTTAGGTGGAATTAGCTCTCAGGTTGTGCCTTCGCTCAAAAATGTTAGATTACTCGCGTCCAAATGACAAAGCTGTAGTTGCATATCTTGAAAATAATTTTTTCGACTTTGGCCATGATGATGTTACATAATTGTGGCACAAATTTAAGAATATCTGTTTACAATGCATCGACCACTTCATTCCTAGCAGAGTTAAAAAATGTGCGAAGTATACACCATGGATAACCAGGTCGATTATACATCTGAAACGCAAGGCAAAGCGGCTACGTCGCAAATGCAAAACCTCGCCTAAGCTTACCGACATTCGCGCTGCTCTGTCAGATGCAATTAAACATGCAAATGGGCACTATTTTAACACTACTTTGACTAGCTTCATAAAAGATAACCCACATAAATTCTGGCGTTTCACTGCTGCTCGGAAAAAAAGGGTTAGCCACATTTCGCATAATGGTCACCTCCTCGCCGATCCCAAAGTTATTGCTGACCACTTCAATAGCTACTTCCACAGCGTTTTTTCACATTCTTCCCTGCCAGTCGAAAATAAGCACGCTTTGTTTTCCTCCAGTTCCCAAGTTATCTCCTATTCTTGTGTACTGAACATGCTTCTTAGATTGAAAACAAAATCATCCCCTGGTCCCAATATTATACCTAACGCCTTCCTTCGGCGTTATGCAGAAACCTTGGCTAGTTTTCTCGTTCCCATATTCCAGGCTTCACTTAGATCAGCTACTTTGCCTCCTGACTTCAAGATAGCCCGTGTTGTTGCCGTTCATAACAAGGGTCATCCTCTTATCATTCCTAACTATCGGCCTATTTCAATAGTCTCTTCAGCATGTAAACTTCTTGAACATATTGTAGCAACTTGCATCTCTGATTCCCTGGACCAGTACAAAATATTGACCCCTTTCCAACACGGATTCCGAAAATGCCTGTCTACAGTCACTCAACTATCCACAGTAATTCACTCTATTGCTTCCACTCTAGATAAGCGCGGCCAGGTTGACGTCATTTTTCTTGATTTCAGTAACGCCTTCGACTGCGTTCCACATGACAAACTAATTAATAAGCAACGTATAATAGGCATTCCTCCTTTCCTTCTGGCATGAGTTTCTTCCTATCTCACTAACCGTAAGCAGTATGTGAGCTTTAATGACCACTTTTCCGATGTCCTCCCAGTTTCATCTGGTGTTCCACAGGGTAGCGTACTTGGGCCCCTACTTTTTCTTATCTATTGTAATGATATTGTTGATGTTGCTGAACCTGTACAAATACGTCTGTTTGCCGATGATTCCATTCTGTTTAATAACATCCACTCATTAGATGACCAGACAGCCCTAAATTCTTCTCTTAAGAGTATTCTTTCTTGGTGTACGCAATGGGGCATGAGAATTAATTACGAGAAATCAGTTTATCTTAGAATTACCAATAAAACTCACCCCCTCCAGTTTTCTTACATGATTTCCAACAATCCCTTAGCCGAGGTTAATGAATATAAGTATCTCGGTGTTACAATTAATAACAACTTAAGCTGGAATACCTATATCAGGAAAATTTGCGCTTCAGCGTTCCGTAAGTTATGTCAACTGAAGCATAAACTTAAAGATGCCCCCTCTCATGTTAAGTACCTGGCCTACACAACCCTCATAAGACCTAAATTAGAATATGCTTGCACAGTTTGGGATCCGCACACTAAAGTTTGCATTAGCAATCTCGAGAAAATCCAAAGAGCTGTACGTTTCATCTATTCCAAATATAGCCGTCTTGATTCCGTATCTCAACTAATGAACACGAATTACATCCAAACTCTTGAACTAAGGTGCAAATTTCTTCGCTTGAAGTTTCTGCACCAACTGTTAATAAAAAGCTCGGATTAGATAGTAGTTTGTATGTGAATCCACTCTCAACCAGAACCCGTCACACCCATGACAAATCTCTAACCCCATTTTTTGTTAAGACTAACGTTTTCAAATTTTCATTTTTTCCCCGAACTATTGAAGAATGGAATTCGTTACCCGTTTCTGCACTTTCTACTGTTGAATCCCTCGAAGCTTATTTTAGCCGAAATGCCACTGTGCTGAGCTGATGCCTTACCCTTGTTAAATGCATTGTTCTTTCTTTTATGTGTTTTTTTTTGTTTTTATCTTTATACCTTGTATTGTTCCTTGCAACTGTGACTCAAGTATTCTTGTATTTTGTAGTTTCTTGTCCACTCCTGCTTGGGCTGTCAAGCCTGCAGTATTGAATAAATAAATAAAAGTAAATAAGACCGCAGGCCTGTTTTGCGGAACGAACTTTGTTCTGTTGTAATTTCACCATCTTACGTTCCGGCGTATTTAGTTTGAAATGCCATACAAAGACAGATAAGGATTACTTCGTTTATAGTGGGTTCGACGCCTAGAAGAATGCGCTTGTTATCTAGGATTGTAGCGCAAGCCAGATTGCAAATTTTTACCTCTACAACGAATATCGGGTATAACAAACTAGTTTACTACCCCGACACTACTTCGTTATAATGAGGTTCCACTGTGTATACTGTGACGTGGCAGCAGAGGGACAAGTTACAACAAAATGAATTAACGGGTAAATACAATTAGGCACCGCCGGTAGATAAAGCGGTTACAACCCCCGAAGCACACAGCGCATCCTAACGGCTCCGAGCATCGTCTTCTTTCCCAAGACCATGAACGAGCTTGGTTTCCAATTACTGCCTTCGCGCGTATTCCTGGATGAGATGTTGGCCATCGCGGAATGCCTGGCTGATCTTGAATCCGTGTTTGAGGTCTTTCCCGTGACAACCTCTGGCGGCGCAAGCACCATCCCAATGCAAGTTTCTGTCGCGGGAATGATGAGTTACATGGAGGTGTTGCAACGTTGACTGCGATGATCGCGGCGAGGGTGTTCGATCTCTCGGCCCGCTGCCTCCTCCGACCAGGAAGACGACGAGGCAGTAGAGATAAACGCGAGCTCGTGCATCGAATCTGTTGGGGCACGGTTCGGAAGCTGGCCGCATCGCCAATAAACAGTTTTCTTACGCCTTAAGTTTCGCTTTTCGGTATTCGTGGCTCAATATGTTTGGTGCCGACGACCCGGGACATTGACCGGGACATCTCGAGGTTTTCGAGGAGACCGAGCGTCATGGAGAAACTGAAGTGCAAGGGAGAACCGAGGCGGGCGCAGAATTCCAAGCTCATCAACGAGGAAAGTGCTATTCTGATGGAGAGCGGCGCTTCGGTAGACCAAGTGGTGTCGTTATACGAAAGACTTACAACGAATAACAACGAGCTTAAGATGCTCAACAATGAACTCGAGAGCTACATTGAGGACGACGCGTTCCAGGCTGAGTACAACAGCGTGATTGAGTACCACGACCTTGCGGCACGCATCCTTTCCGAACTGCAAAGCACGAGTGCTCGACTGTCACAGTCTCCGACGGTCATTTCAACGACCGCTGAGAACTCGAAGCCTGAAGTCGTCGTTCCACAAAGAAACGGAGCAAACCTTCCGAAAATAGCCATCACTCCCCTTCTACGGAGATGTGTGCAAGTGGGACGAATTCTGGGAGCAGTTTGATCAGATTATCAACCAAAACGGCGGTCCTACCGTCTCCGATAATTATCAATTATCTTCGGCTCTTTTTGAAAAAAGAGGCTGCCTCAGCTGTCAGTAGCTTACCAACGACAGAAGCTGCTAAAAGGATGCTACAGGAATACTAAAAAGGCGCTTCGATGACAACATGCGTCTTGAGCAAGAGTATTTCGCCAGACTGCGCATGCTGAAACCCGTCAAGACATCCAGCAACACAGTTGCGCTTCGCAAGCTCTACGGGTTTGTGCTCTTCAATATACAAGGCATGGAGACTCTGGGTGTAACGAAGTCATTCGTCTCATCGATTCTCTACGACATTCCTTTGCGGGCTCCACCCCATGACACTGTCGTTCATTTTCACCGCAAGTGTGCCGCTCAAGTACCTCCTCAACGTACAGACGCCTCTGAAGAGACAGACATCGACCTCCCGCTGACGTTTTTTGGCATGGAGCTGGAAAGCCTCTAGAAGAGCACTTTTAATACCAGCAAGGGCCAGCAGCCCATACCAGGTCATATCGAAGGTAAGGGCTTCCATTTCCGTGACCACAAAACCACATCGTCCGCATTGCACTACAACACCAACAAGACGGCCGAGTGCTGCGCCTTTAGTAAGTTGACGCAACAATTGACAGAAATCTGCCCTGCAGATATTTCTTTGCAACAAAAGAAGCAACTTCTGGCCAAGGGCATGATATGTTGCCACTGCACATAGAAAGGGCACAAAGCCCGAGATTGTCGTCGGAAAGTGTCATGTGGCAAATGTGCCGGCCATTATGTTTCGAGCATGTGATCCCGACAGAAGCCGTTCACCAGCACTACGGAATACCGGTGTACTCGATGCAAATGCGGCGGTGTGCGCGTCCTTTCAAGGTGTCAAACGAGTGGTCCATGAACAGCGGAGTTTTGCTCTTCAAACCTTTCGAGCCTGCGCTGTGAGTGATGATGCTTGCAGGAATGTCAGAGGCGTTTTCTGCGGCGGCAGACAGCGCACCCTTGTGACGGAGGAGCTGTGTGCGCATCTTCAGCCAAGGAGGATTGTTTTCACCACGATTGCGATGGATACGTTCGCCAACGTGAATACCCAGCCACCTACGAATGTCGCGTCGTAGAAATCCAGCTACGTAGCCAGTTCACAGACAGTGAAGTTGTGTTGTGTGCAATTGATACCCCACATCTGCTACAACATTCAGGCGACCTGCATGGAATTATGCTCCGTGGCGACCTTTAAGAAGTCCGGGAACGAATTGCACATGAACTCATGCAGCCGACACTCGTAACTACAGGTGGCATAACGTGTTAATAGGTTCAGACCAGATGAGGACTGTGCTAACCGAAGAAGTCTCGAGATGTGAAGAAAACGAAAGCCTAATCGGGAAGAACTCAAAGTTCGGATAGAGCTTCCAGGGTACCACAACCGCTTTAGCAACAAACAGCAAAACCTCGCGCATGATGGTTTACGTGCTAAGAACACATGCAGTCGAGTCCGACGAGATTGTCTGCTCAATTTGGGAGCTTGAGAGCATGGATATATCGAAATCGATCGACGAATGTTCCCAGCAAACCAACCACTCAGGACTTCGTTAAGACCATTCGTTTCCTAGATGGGAGGTACGAGGTTGCTCTACCTTGGAAGGACGGCTTCGAGCTCTCTAACAGCAAGCAGGTTGCCACCACAAGTCTACAAAATCTCTTATGCAGGCTGTTCAATAATGAGGGACTGCAGAAAATTTATGACAAGATGATCAGAGTACCTCGAATCAGAACACGCTGAAGTAGCAGAAACCCCTCCGTCAAACCAAGAGAAACTCTACTACATGCCTCACAGAGATGTGATTAGAGAGCAGGCCCTTACCTCAAAAGTGGGGATCGTATTCGACTCATCGTCACATGCCCAATGAATGCCTTGAAAAAGGTGACAACTGCGACAAATTCTCCTCCGGTTCCGGACTCACCCCATCGCCATCATGGGTGACACAGAAAAAGCCTTCCTTCAGACATCGACCAAAGAAGATGACAGATGCGTTCCGATTTCTCTGTTTTAATGGAAGTAGCTTACAATACGTTGAGGATGAGCTCCAGGAATGGCGAATGACAAGAGTTCCGTTCGGAGCAACATGTAGCCCATTCTTACTTACCGCAACAATCCTTCGCCACTTGAAGAATACAGTTGTAGAAAAAGCTGAAACGGCGAAATTGCTCAGCGAGTCATTCTACGTCGATGACCTGGTCCCTTATGCAGCCCCAGAAGAGGAGGTCATCGAGGTTTGCATTGAAGTGGAAGAAATTATGGAGACGGCAGGAATGACACTGAGGAAGTAAACGACAAACTCGGACCAAGTTTATGCAGCAAGAACAAAGGGTGGCGAACAGAGAAATAATTGTCCTTCAAGAATCCGCGGTATAGGTTCTAGGAATAGTTTGGGATCCCGTGAAGAATACCTTCTGTTTTGTTCTGACTAACCTGATGGATTTCTTGAAATTACGAACACAAAACGCCCTGTCTGAAAAACGGATTCAGGTGTTTTTGACCCCGGCGGATGGTGTGAACGTCTCGGGAGAAGTGTTAAAACCACATTGCGAAAATTTCTAGGTAAAGCTCTTCTCACCTTACAAGAAGTATCAATAGTTCTTACCGGCGCCGAACCTCTGGTCATTTCAGTAGCGTAGAAATTTGGGCTTGCTGGTACATAACTTTCAAACATGTATACCGCAGAAGACGAGAGGCACAGACAAGTAGACATACACGGCGCTAACTTCCAACACCTTTATTGAAAACGATATCACACATATATAGGCAAGAATCCCGTGACGTCACAGACATGCACACCTCAGCGCGAACCCAAGTAGGCAATCTCTTTTTCAGACAAGAGAAGTAGAACTTACACAGGAGCTTCCTAACCTGGTTATCTTTTCCGCCTCAGTGATTTCACGTGTACACTTGTTCTTACTCTCACCAATAATAAAACATTTATCAAGGAATGGTCTGCAATCTGTACATGCGTTACAGTGCATAACTAGTAGTCCATCTTGTTCATTTTTGTTGTTTACATTGCGATTGTGCTCACGAAGGCGATCATTTAGACAACGACCGGTTTGATCAACATACTGTTTACGACAAAAGAGGGGAATCTGGTAGACAACACTATCTATACATTCAACGAACGGAGTTTCGTGTTTCTTTTTACAATTATTAGATATCTGCCGATCACCCTTATTTATCTTACAAAGCCTATCCAACTTCTCAGGGGCTGAAAATACAACTGGCACATCTATACGTTTCGCAATACGTTTCAAATTGTGGGACAGTGTGTAGGTATGGCATCACTACCATTTTTTCGTATTTTGACCAAAATCAGCGACACAGGGATGGTCTACAGATTTTAGGTTCCTTAACAAGGCTTCAGCAACAGAGACTTGAAGATGGCCGGGATATCCTGCGAGCGAAAGCCTGATGCACTGTTGTAGAAGACTATCAGACATTTCTTATAGTGGTTGTAGGTTACGCTAGGCCACTGTCGTTCTTTCCCAGCGGGAAGCAAAGCAGGCGTTTTACTTTCCTGCCGATTGGAACAGACCAATGCAGAGCAGTACGGCATCGCTACTCTGTCTGGCGCTTAAGAACGCACTCTCAGCGTCTCATACAGCCGAACTGCGCCCCGAAAATTATCATTTATCGAAGAACGCGCGCATGCGACAACACGGGGGCACCAACATTTTAGCGCCTATGGGTATTCCGTGGTAAACAAATGTCTCGTCACGCGTTTCCAGCAATGGCCACTGTCGGCGGCATCCAGCAGTGAGAGGAAAGAGTGCCGATACTCTGAAACCTGATCTAGCGACTTTTGGTTCAACCATGCCAGATGACGCTCCCTGGGACACAAACAGCATTTCCTCACCAGATACGGATTTAGCAACCCTAGATGAGTACATTTGCTAAAAACCTCTCAACGATTACACTCACACTATCGGCCTTCAGCCACTCGATAAGCGTGGCTGCAGATCTTTGAGAGTGGCCTTCTTACTGCAGTGGACAAAAGCGGGCTTAATATATGATACAAATATATTCGCAGAATAGCAATATATGGCACGAGAGGTTCCGTAAGAACACACATCAAAGATGGAGTCCTTATTGCCAGTGCTATTCGGCTATTTAGAGTTGCTTTGTAGAGCCCAGTAAGGTTTTCTCTTTTTTTTCTTCGTTTGTGATACAGTTGTGATACACGGATGAAGAAATCAAAGTCGAGAAAAAACCCGCAAATAGCGGAATGGGGAGAAACAGAGACGGAAATTCCGGTTCGCCGAGCAGGGGTCACGATGTTATTTGTGTCTACATACGAATGTTTTCATAGCGAAGCCCCGTAAGCACGCAAGACTGCGCATATGTCAGAAGTGCTGTCCTAGAGTGCCACTTTTTATCTGTGCCACGCGATCGTCAAGTTCCAACCGAATGGGTAGATGGGTAGGTCATCAGCAGTGTCGTGAAGAAGATAGGAAATTAGGGCGGTACGGCGGTCACTTGATTTACAACGCGCATATTTGTGCAGCACTCACATCAGTGGGGAAAACGTCCTTGTAGATGCTGGTGTTGACGCAGGGGGAAAAGAAGTTCACATTGGTGCTGTTCGGGGTGTACCAGCGCGCCTTCAGCGTGACCGAAATGGCACGTGAAAAATTACGCTCTGGGTAAGATTCATTGAAGTCCCTCAGAAAGGTCAAGGCGGCCTCCTGTTAGAGGAGAGACACAGTTGTAGTACTACACTCTGTACTAGAATTACTTGTGCGTTTTAAATGCATGCGCAAAATCGTGACTACAACCGCTGAAACGATTACAGGCAATTTCCACACCCCATATTTCTGGCACGGCTCAGTAGAGACTTCCGCTGCTGTATCGTCCATAAAAACCATTTCTGATAATCCTATTCGCTATCTTTTTGCTCCCTTTTGTTTCTGTTCGTTTCTATGTTTGAATATTATCGCAACGAATGGTTTATATATACTACACGGTTTTCAAAATTCAAAAACTCTCCTAAACAGGTAGCTGTTTACTGGTGCTTACGTATTACTGTAGCTTTTTCTACAAACAAGTCAGAGCTCGTTAGTGGCTGGTAACATTGGAGACTGCCGAGTCAATGTTCCGGTATAAGAGCGCGTTAGTGATCGCTAGAGACTTCCGTGTCAATGTTCTCTGTATAAACAGCAGAGTCGAGCATAGAACCAGCGCAGCGTTCCTATAGATATGTGCAGGCCTGGCTATAGGTCCGTCTTGTAATGCGCACTTGGTTTATGCCGATTTCCTCTCCAAAACAGGGTTACTGTGTCGGCGTAGGTACGGACGATAAAAATCTTGGGAACGTTTTTCCTAACCGTGATTTTCCTTTTAGTTGACGAAAACCGTCCGGCAATTTTTTTTTATTGATAATGCGACACGCAGATGAAGACTTATTCCACAGTGTCCGCAGCACTTACATCATCATCATATATCACCAGTCTATCTACGCCCAGTGCAGGGCAAAGGTCTCTACCATTAATCTGCAATTATCCCGGTCCTGCGCTAACTACGACCACTTTATCCCCGCAACCTTCTCGATCTCATCTGCCCATCTAACTTTCTGCCACCCCCTGCCACTTTGCTTTCTCTAGGGATCGACTCTGTTGCCCTTAATCACCAACGGTTATCTTGCCTTCGCATTACATGCCCTGCCCACGTCCATTTCTTCTTCTTAATTACCACTATGTCTTTAACCCGCGTTTGATCCCTGACCCACTCTGCTCTTTTCTTGTTTCTTAACGTTACAGCTATCATCTTCCGTTCCATTGCTCGCCGAGTCGTCCTCAATTTAAGTTGAATCCTCTTAGTGATCCTCCAAGTTCCTCCCCGTACGTGAGTACAGGCACGATGCAGCTGCCATAGACTTTCTTCTTCAGGTACTTTCTCCTTCAGCAGCACTTAGGCCGCTTTTATTAAAGTCAGTTTCATACCAGCTGTATTTTTGAGCTACGCATTTAACCTTAAGTTCTAGGCTTTGCTTCTGTCGTTTTTGCTAAGAAAAGGCAAACAACTAAAACGTGCTATACCGCACAGGATCCTTCGCCTTTCTCAAAAATTTTACTTTATGTTACGACTTTGGCGGGTATTCAGTGCATTGCTTGAAAAATTACTGCAGGTGCCCTGCAAAAAGCCGCATGCTTTTTCAAATGTCCAGACTGCATAACGTACGGAGCTCTCTTCTTTAGGATTACTAGTTACGTAAGAAAAGTATTTGTCATATATTATGCGCAATAAAACCTATCGAAAACAAATACTTAACGTAATGTGTGCCACAATTTATCAAATTGGCAGGTTTTAGCAGACTACACAAAATTACATGTTTCGTCTTTTCCACTCGCCAAAAATACCCAAACATTTGCAAACAGTGACGCGATAAAGTTTCCGAAAGCCCGTGAAGCCTATTCGAGAAATCGCTCGTTCCTTATTGCATTTTATTTGAACCTTTTATACTTGATGGAAACTCAGGACTAGAAGAAAATACACTAATTATGAAACCAATTAGGCATCGCCTATTTATGACTCGCTCTAAAGCTTGAAGCAGCGCTTTCGTTCTTATAAAATTGTTTTATACGAGTTTTAACAGTTATGAATTAGCGCGCAAGATTCCAGTATGAAATGGTTTTAAAAATGGCACGACGGTGCTTCTTATGACCTGGGATGGGTGAATGGAAACGGCCCAATCTGAATAAATTTGTCCGCAGCAAATCTGTCTTGAAAATGCGCAACAAATTTTTGATCGCTTCATTTTTGATCGCTTCATCGCTTCCAAGCTTTAGTGAAGTTAATAAATACGGAGATTCACGGGTTTCGGATGCTTTTAACGATCTTGAAGTCGGCAGTTTTATAAAGCGCTTTAAGAGAAAGCTTAACTTCCCCACTCAGATATACGTTGTTCTCATTCTCGGACCATCGTGTGTCTCTTAAAAATCGTAACAGTGCCAGAAAAACTGGACGGAGGAATGCAAACACGAACAACACAAACGGGTGCTGATGCCTTAACGGCGTTTGTGTCCTGCGTGCTTCTATTCCGCCGTCCCATTTTGCTCGCGCTGTGACGATTTTTCGCGAACATGAACCAAAAACTCGCACTAAGGTCACTTTGCGTGTCTACACGATGCAAAATGATTTTTCTGCAACACTGACGTGAAGGCGGCTGCGACGTCCTTTCTTTGCTAAGTTGTAACGGTGGTTTGACAAAAGCTCCCTCAACACGGTCGTAGCTCAATCTGCGCCTTTTCGAACGGCGCCTTGCCAACTGCAGAAAACCCTGGCATTTGAATATATCCATGAATGCTTACACAGCAACATTTCCACCAACTATCAGTGGGCTAAGTACAACGGAGGGGAATGAGAGCGCAGTTCCCGAAAAATTGTACTCGTTATTTGAGAGTACATTTTTCATCTTTTTTCGCCAGAAATAAAATATTGTGTCCGCCTTTGCAGTATAACAACACTGGGTTTGTGTTCTCAACTTTATACACTGCTGTGAAACAAAAGACACATTTTGCGCGGCCCATACCGCATGCGGCAAGCTTACGATGCTGTAGTTGTAAGTAAGTCCAGAGGCGCTTTTCGGAGAGGGCAGCGTCGTAGGCCAAATGACGCAGTCAGTTGATTTTACTGAAGCTGATGCCAAGTTTATATCATCTGGTGGCAGGTTGAAGTTGGGGAACGAACTGTGGCTCAGACCGATGAGGCACGCGTTAAAAATATCATTTCTAAGGCTGAAAAATAACACAGCGGTGTCAATACATCGAGTGCGGTGCAGTTAGAGGCTTTGATTGGTTGCGAACGGCACAAGGCATCTGCAATATGTAAAGACAACTGGTATTCCAACGGGGGATTTACCGTGCACGATGAAAATGAAGACCGGGCTTGAAAAATTAAATTTGTGCTTCTTTGGCGGGTGACGCCCGTTTCTAAGGGTTTCTTCAAAATATACGCGTTAAATTTTCTACCTTTTTTATAGTGCTCCCTGGATTACCATAGTGCGACAGCAGGTATTAAGGGCTTTCCATGTCCTTTTTCACCTAATTAAAATTACGACCACGCAGCTTCTGCCTTGAATTAACCGAGGCCGGATGTTGACCGGCATGATATAACACAACGCGGCAGGGCTGATGCGAGGATGTACGCGCAGTTGAAAAACGGAGCTACAGTCAGATGCGGTGTATACGAAAGCACCCAAACGTTGAGAGCGAAAATGTGACGCGATATGTTCACGATATTCCTTGCCTCACGTAAAAATGGGTGCGCGCCGTCCCGCGGGATGACGACATACATTTCATGTGTCTGTATTCTTCTAGCTGGCACGAACATTCTGTGCACTTCTTTCGCACGAAGAATCTAACCAGTCAGTTCTATCGAATATTCGCCTAGGTAAACGATAATAAAAGCTTAGAATCAGTAGCTTTGTATTATTTTAGCAATTCAGTAAATTCTGTGGGATCCGTCGACCTCCAAGGACGAAACTCGACCGTCAAGTGGGGAGAGAAGCGACCATGGAGGTCTGTCTTTAATGGAACGTCGAGCGGTAAGGAGAACAAAAAGAAGCAATGCGTGCGCTCGTGAAGCGCGATCCCTGATGATGATGATGCCAGCAAAGGGAGATTGGCCGGAGGCCATCAAGTCGATTAAGTTAGCTGGCTGCAGCAGGTTGATGGCGGTCGATGGCGATGCAGCTGTGATCTCAAAAGGATTCTACATCTTCCCGGCCCCCAACGACGTGGAGCGAGCATGCTTATAAAGGGTAGTGACGTTGAAAGGGCAACCATGATGCAAGTCCCTGCGCAGTCTGTGCGTAGTCTGGCGTACCCGACGGCACGATACAAAGTGGTGTCGTTTTCGCACACTCTTGTCGGGGTCCAGTACGAGACGAATGGCCCTTGTATTGGCACCGTAGAAAATGTCGATGTGGACGCGGCTCCCTGAAGAAGCAGTCTTGGGGAAACGTGGTCCTTTCAAGCCGTGGATACCGTAGTCCTCGGTTATCCAAAATTTAGCAGTAGTCGGAAGCGCAGTCGTGGGAAGCCCGCGGATTCGTCTCCGGTTCCGAGGGCTGGAGTCGGTTTGTAGCAGAGAGCCCAATGGGTTATTCGCCGCCGAATCCGAGGTACATATCTTAATTTTAGAGGTCTGTGGACTTGTTTCCTCGGTTATTTGCTGTGGGTGCATAGGGTGAGTTGCTCCTAGAAGAGATCCCTGAGGTTCCCTCCCACGACGCCGAATGCATCAGTGGCTGGCTTTCCGTTTTCTTTGATAAGCTCTCGTCTGAGGTACCGCTTCCTAGGGAAACGTTCTGATCATCGTTCTTGGCCAAGGGACCAGTTCTTCGCTCTGCTCTTCGGAATTGTCACCTAGCTCACCTTCGGAATTGTTACATGCCTGGTTGGAGCGAACAGCAAGTTCGTAACTTGCGCCGGCAAAATACATGTTTTTGGCTCTTCTAGGTGTTCGTTGCACATTGAGGGAACGTGCCGTCGTTTGCAATATGGGCAGACAATCTTCCTTTTACACTGTCGAGCGATGTGTCCATGCGTCGGGCAGCGGAAACAACGTCCGTGTTCTGCGAGGAGAGATTTCCTTTGTCCATAGTGGTTTTCTTATCCGAGCAAGATCCCGTATCGTGCAGGCCGGAACAGAAGAGGCACTGTCGCGTCTCGTTAGCTTCGGCATACAGGGCTGCCACAGAATGTCGATGTTTGAACGTTGCTGTTTGACGCTGTTTCCTTGGTTCATCATTCACCTTAAACTTCGTTCTCGGAGGCCCGCTCAGTATAACTGCTTCCAGACATTCAAGCTCGACACCAAAGAAGTTAATTAAATCGCCGAGCTGTTTCTTGTGGTCTGTTCCGGTTGACGTTGAAGCAGTAGGCAACGCTTTCGAATGCCGGTGGTGTCTGAGGACCATGTCTCGCGGGAGTGCCCGAAGAAGTATCTCACGTAGCATGGCACAATATGTCTCTGGGCTCGTACCAAGTGCAGTCAAGCTTCTACAGTGTATCTGCACGTCGTCGTATAGCTTTCGTAGTTCCGTGGCGCCAGTTGATGAGGAAACAGGTGGTATGTCAATGAGAGCCCGCAGGTGGTCTCGGGCAATACGAGTTTGGTCACCGAACCGGTTCTGAAGTATTTCTATCGCGTCATTGTAGCACTGTTCGGTCATGGGCAGTCCAGAAACTGGCAGCGGCCGAGCTGGTCAGACGGCTGGTCCAGTAATAAAATTTCTCCGTTGCCCGCAGTTCTGTGTTGTTATGTACAGCGGACTCGAATAAACTCCAAAATCTGATCCAGTTTTGACGGTCTCCATCAAACTTCGTTAGTTCTATTGTCGGAAGCTTCGTTCTAGTGGTTGCGGTTTCGCTAGGCGGCGGTGTCGTTAAAGATGGCGAAACGAGAGACTCACCAGCCTGTTGGCATCGAGATCTGTGTTGAAGCTCCGCTCTTATCTTCACTACCTTGTCGTTGTAGACAGTCGTGTTGGAAGTCTCTTCGGCGACCATTTCGTCCGTGATGTCCTTCAAAATGTCCTCGTCCAGCTTCAGGATTGGTCGATACATGGCCTCGATCCTCTCCAAGGATACTGCTGCGTCCATCACCGTGGTCAGGGTGCCACTTCGGAGGCCGTCTTCTATCTCGGACAAGGCGGCTGAAAGCTTGTCCCGAAAGGCGGTTCGTCGCAGCAGCTTCCGCTCGATCGAAGTCATCCTTGGTTCTTGAAGGTAGGTCCGCCGTTCTCTCAAGCAGAAGCCGTCGAAGAAAGGCTGTCGGTCCTGCTTGTCGGTGTCGGCCTGGCAGACACGAGTCCCGGGTTTCGGCACCAAGTTGTGGGATCCGTCGACCCCCAAGGACGAGACTCGACCGTCAAGGGGGGAGAGAAGCGACCATGGAGGTCTGTCTTTAATGGAACATCGAGCGGTAAGGAGAAGAAAAAGAAGCAATGCGTGCGCTCGTGAAGCGCGATCCCTGATGATGATGATGCCAGCAAAGGGAGATTGGCCGGAGGCCATCAAGTTGATTAGGTTAGCTGGCTGCAGCAGGTTGATGGCGGTCGATAGCGATGCAGCTGTTATCTCAAAAGGATTCTACAAATTCTATCTAGTACGACCTGTATACAGTCCGTAAAGCGCTCATCGATAACACGGCTTTTTTGTGCTCCTGGCCTTCTCCGGTGTTGGCTTCAAATAATTAAGAGAAGATTAGTGCGCCATCCTGAAGTCTACACCGACCAATTAGGCCCTACAAACTGCGTCGAAGATTATCCGTCAGAACCTTCCAGCTAGAGCCCATTGAATTAAAAATCGCTGTTATAGACAGCCGCGTTACCCACTGTACATCTAGCACACGTTTCTTGGCAAAGGCGAATTCGGCTTTCCTAATACAAATATTAGATGTTTGGAAATATAATCTCCATTTTTTTGCGTCTGCAAGGAATATATTGTTACGTGACGCTCTAAATACAGGGAAACGACGAAGACGACGACAGACACTGGACGGCGCTCGGTTCGAGAAAGACGAGGAGGTCGATCGGCCAGCTTGCGAACTGTTCGTTTATGCGCTGCTGCTTGCAAGCATTCCAGATTGTGTGAATATCGCGAATACGCCTCATTCTCAACCTAACATTGTGGTGGAGGTTGCAGAGTTGGTATCACCCCCTCATCCCGTACCGCTCGCCCGGGCGTACTCCACCCACCACGGAGCTTCGTAGTGGACGCTCCGTCACTCGCGTAACAATGCCTGGTGATGGAGCGACCGCGTCGACGATCCCCCTCGTCATCGCGTCTCATCCCCGAGAGCCTGGCATATTCACCGGGACGGACGACAGTGATGTGGACGACTGGCTCAGCCTCTTCGAGCGTGTTAGCGCTCTCAACCGGTGGGATCCCACCATCATGCTCGCGAATGTCATCTTTTATCTGAAAGAGGAGAGTCCTGCACGCAAGTGGTTTTAGACTGACGAGACGGAGTTGACCAGCTGGAAAGTTTTCAAAATGAAGCTGCGAGAAGTCTGCGGAGAGCCTCTTGGTCGCCAGGTTGCTGCCCGCAAGGAGGTGGCATCGCGCGCCCAGACGTCGACTGAATCGTACGCCGCATACATCCAGGACGTCTTGGCCCTGTGCTCGAAGGCTGACAGCACAATTCCGGAGGCCGACAAAGTGGGTCACATATTGAAGGGCATTGCGGACGACGCATTCCACCTTCTTATATGCAAAGACTGTGCCACTGTAGATTCCATCATTAAGGAATGTCGGCGAGTCGAGGAAGCCAAAGGACGCCGTATAGCCCACACCTTCACACGACTTCTACACACAGCAGCGATCTCTTCGAGTGAAGACGGCAACCTGCAAGCCCCTCTTCTCCGCCTACAAGATCCCGTTCCATCGTCGTCGGATATCACCAAAATCGTGCGCCGAGAACTGGAGGCTATGACCCCTACTGCTGCGGTGCCATACATGCCCGATCGGAACGACCTCCACACCGTTGCCGTTATCCAGGCCATTGTCCGCGACCAAATAGCCAACATGGGCCTTCACCATGTTTACTCGATTAGCTGTCCGTTTGGATATGGTTCAGGCCGCCCAGTCCCCACAACGAACGTCCTATTCTACGCTACCCACGCCGTAACCCCTGCTGAGTGGCGTACCGCGGACGATAAACCAATTTATTTCCATTACTCCTGAGTTGGCCACATTGATCGGCACTGCCGCAACCGCCGGGTATCGTTCTTCCGCAACAGTTACTCCGACTATAGTCCTGGACCACCGTTTGGCTACTCCGATGACCGGCAGAACTGCTTCTCTTCCCGTCCTGAGCTGAACCCGACCAACTTTAGCAGTCCCACCACCAGATTCAACCGTTCGCCGTCGCCCCAAGGCCGCTAGTCCCGCTCCCCAGAGCCTCGTCGCCCATCCCCAATGTCCGAATACGCTCGACCTCTTTCGGAAAACTAGGTAATGCAGCTCCCGCAGGTGACGCTGCAATCCCGACCCCGCCCGAAAATCCTGCCTTGACCTCGGCTACCCGGAACAATTTACTGGACGTTGAAGTTGACGGCGTTCCTGTCAGTGCCCTCATCGATACAAGAGCGCACTTATCTTTTATGAGTACTCATCTTCGCCGCCGTTTACGCAAACTTATGACGCCACCAACATCACATCTCGTTAGAGTCGCTGATGGAGGGACACCTGTTTTGATCGGAATGTGCTCTGCTCGTGTGACTGTAGCTGGTTATCAAACGACTGTTTTGTTCACGGTGCTTTGACGTTGCTCTGATGACCTCATCCTTGGTCTTGACTTTTTATCTGAGCACGCCGCCCTCATTGACTGTTCTACCGGCGTCCTTCGCCTCGAGGTGGCGCTTTTACCTGCTCCTGACGACGCGCCGGACGGGAGGCTTTCCTCCAAAAAGCACATTCGCTTGGCACCGAGAGCAATATCTTATGTTCCCCTGTCGTGCGGCTCCCAAGTTTTCGACGGTGATTACGTAGTGTCACCAATCATTGATGTGCTGCTTGCGCACAGCGTGAGCCTACCTCATGCCGTAGTGAGTGTTACCAACAATGAAGTCACGTTGCCCGTCCTGAATTTCAGCTTCTGTCCGCAGGTTCTTCCACACGGTATGACACTCGCCACGTTGGCGCCGGTTTGTGATTACGAGGTTTCCGCAGCAACCTTTCGCGAACCTCCAATTGATGTTGAAACACGACGCCCGACTCCTCCACGGGAGCATGCCGAACTTTCGAAGATGATTGCAGCTAATCTAACGTCAACGCAAGCTCAAGAACTGCGTTGCATTTTGGAGTCATACAGTGACATCTTCGATTTCGGTGGTCGTCCTTTGAGCCAGACATCCATCGTCCGTCATCGTATTAACACCGGAAATGCCAGCCCTGTGCACAAACGGCCCTATTGTGTGTCCCACGCTGAGCGGCTTGTTATCCAAAAAGAGGTGGACAAACTGCTTAATACAGACATCATTGAGCCATCCTCAAGTCCTTGGGCGTCACAGGTTGTCCTGGTTAAAAAGAAAGATGGAACCTGTTGATTCTGTGTGGACTACCGGCACCTTAACAAAATCACAAAAAAGGACGTCTATCCCCTTCCAAGAATTGACGATGCGCTCGATTGCCTTCATGGTGCCGCGCACTTTTCTTCCATTGATCACAGCTCCGGCTACTGGCAGGTCACTCTCGATGACAAGGACCGTGAAAGGACGGCTTTTATCACACCGGTATGACTCTACCAATTCAATTAAATGCCATTCGGACTTTGTAATGCCCCAGCTACGTTCGAGCGAATGATGGACTCTCTCCTCCACGCCTTTAAATGGTCGACGTGCCTTTGCTATCTTGATGACGTTATCGTCTTTTCTCCAACGTTATGGAACCACCTCCAGCGCCTGTCGGACGTTCTGGCCGTTTTTCGCCGAGCCGGACTTCTACTTAACTCTTCCAAATGCAAGTTTGGACGACGGCAAATCACCATCCTCGGCCACCTGGTCGATGCTAAAGGAATGCAACCTGACCCCGACAAGATTGACGCTGTGCGAAAATTTCCCGTTCGACGCTCAGCAACAGATGTGCGCAATTTTGTCGGTTTGTGCTCTTATTTCCGCCACTTCGTTCGAAATTTCGCCGAAATCGCCAAACACCTTACCGAACTTCTCAAGAACGATACTCCATTTGCTTGGGGCACTGAGCAAGCCGCAGCATTTTCTCGCCTCGTCGACACTCTTACCAGCTCACCAATCTTCGACCACTTCGACCCTTCTGCTCCCACGCAGGTGCGCACTGACGCCAATGGCCATGGCATGGGTGCTGTGCTCGCCCAAGTCCACTGTGGCCACGAGCGGGTGATTGCTTTCGCGAGCCGCCTCTTGCCACCGGCAGAACGGAACTATTCCATCACGGAACGCGATCACCTTTCGCTGGTGTGAGCTCTCGGAAAATTTCGACCGTACTTATATGTTCGCGATTTCACCGTAGTGATAGACCACCATGCCTCTGCTGGCTATCGTCTTTAAAAGACCCCACCCGGCGGCTTGGTGGTTGGGCACTACGACTACGAATTGTTTCAAAATATATTCTACTGAACAGTTATGGTTTCAGCTCCCGAGGGGTATCGTCCTATACAAAGGAAGTTTTTTACATTGTTATCCGAACTTCGAAATTTCGTGTCAGTAGTTCATGTGTCAGTACTTCTCGTTGGAGTGTACCTCTAACGCGTCACAACGTCGATATTGCTGTCGAGATGCGGCTAAGTAAAATGGCCCTCACTGAAGATAATACTGAAGCATCGTGACACAGTCCCCTCGCGATAAAAAAGGCCTCATCCGAGATTTAAAAGGCCGGGCCCGGTGTGTGCGTCGGTAAGTTTGGATATGAGACCTCTAAAATGTAGGTACTGAATGCGTTGCCACCCAACAGTAAGACATAATCGGGGCACCGGCTATAGCATTTGTTTTCACAGCAGAGCTGCTTACTTTTTCGTTCTGCCGCCCAGCGTTGCCAGAAAAACTGGCCACGTATCTGCTCTTTTCGTGGCAAAGGTCCACGAAAGACGACAGTCGGCTGGCGCCCCTGCCAAGTAAATGACTCCCTTCTCTTTCCCGCTCACCCCATGCTGTTCCTCTCCCGTCTCGTTCCTCCCAAGGTGAACACGCTGCAGGTTTGCTCAACTCAACTTAAATTTACCGCATTCTACTGCTCCAAGTCGGGTACCTCGATGCCAGCGCTGCATTACGGTGGGCACGCGCGTGAATCAAATCACCTTACTACAACGTTTGTAGAACCACGTTGCCCTACTCCCCGAGCATGCCAAGCGGAACGTGGAGCCTATGTAGTCGAACCTGTCGTTGCGCTTGCCGTTTTATTCCTTCAATGTCGCCAGGAGCTATAGTAGCGCGGGCAGCAGCAGGTGGCGGCTTTCTCCCGTTGATGTATTTCACTTGCTATTGCAAAAACCAAGCATCCATGAATTCTTAATTAAAGGAACACTGCAAATATCACCAATGTATTGATTTTTCGCCATTATATTTGCGTAATGCCTTGTTCAACAATGTTGACAAGTATGAACATTGACACCGGACATAGACGTTTAGATTTGGCTGTGGGTTGATAAGCCTATAAAGCAGCTTTTGTTTCACTTTGGCCGGGTGGCTGAATCGAGTCACGGAGAAACAGACCAAACTTTCTGCGTTTAAGTAGTCGAAGAAAAACTATGTCTTCAAAAAATACAACGCAGAAATATCCAGCCTTCGTGGTGTGATTTCTTGCGTGCTGTTCTCCGCCCTAGTTCACGTGCATTCGCGCCTGAAGTGGGGAGCACAGACGCCAAGTTCGCCAAGCTGGTTGCCGCGGGTTCAAGCGCGCACTAACGCGTTCCACTTTGGAAAAAATGTGAAAGCCCACGGAAAAAAAACTATCTGGGGCTGGCAGTCATAAATACCTTTAGGGGGCAAGTTCGCAAATCAATGTAAGGTGCAACAGCTGGGTTTCACTCGAAGGGAAAGGGGCCACAAAATCTGTTGTTTCTCCAGCCTTGCACAACCATTTCCGCTACTTTTTTTCCAAATCTTTTTTTTTTTGCAAAACCTCCTGATTGCTTTTTGCGCATTTTCGGAAATAGCTAGTTGCACGCTATGCCAAAAACAGCACTACAGCACAAACCAAATAACTTTGATTTCGCACTCTTTGTCAGAGACAACTTTATTACGCAATAATATGAGTGGTTCCTCAGTTCAAGAGCCCAGTTGCTGTCCAGGCTGCCGTAGCCCTAATTTCAAGCACGAGCTGGTCCTCAGGTCGACAGCTGGACAGTTGTATCTCCCACTTCTCAGGTGAAGGGAACGGGTTCAGGGGTGAAAGGTCTGAGTTTTTTGTGCAGAACCCTGTCGTCGGTGATGAAGCAACCACTACGTAATTATGCTCTTTGTCACATATGCTTTTGCCTAATTAGAAAAAACCAAACACATACTCACGAGAGGGTGCCACGCAGGTTCATTAGGCTCTTACTAATTGCAGTTGGGCCAAGTCCTGCAAAAATACCGAAGCTGCCGGTAGCATTCTTTCGA
Source organism: Haemaphysalis longicornis (assembly GCF_048455015.1). NCBI lineage: Eukaryota > Metazoa > Arthropoda > Arachnida > Ixodida > Ixodidae > Haemaphysalis > Haemaphysalis longicornis. The sequence goes on along the minus strand of NW_027526295.1, from coordinate 27,402,688 downwards.
AGGGTATGGTATATTCTCTGGAAAACAAGTAAGACAGTCTTGAAAATCGCGGAAAGGAATATAAACCCGCTCTTAAGAAAAAGCCAAGCTTTGTTGCAGTAGGCCATCAACGGCCACATACGTATACCCAGCCAATTCGGGGTTCCATTACTGTGCGCCAAATATGCACCAACATCATGCTCCGCAATGCTCGCATATTTCGAAAGGGTGCGATGTACACGTGGTCTAATAAGAAAACACACACGAGATTTGCAATTGGGCAAAAGTACGCAAAACACAATTGGAAGCGCCCTGACGCATCACTATGGGACACCGTAGCGTCGTTGGCACCTGCCTTGCCAACCGCAGGATTTCCTCGACGCGCACTTGGAGCACCCACACATGCCGCCACCGGGCCATCCGTTCCTTGCGTTGTAATGCATTTTTGAACCGCAAGGTCGGCACTTTCAGCGCGCCCATCAAATTAACCGCTTTCAAACATACACCCGAAATAAGATTTTCTTGACTAAGCATTTCATTTCTCACGAAACCTAACAAAACTGCGGATAGCGACAGGTTCGACGACCGAGATGCTTGCTGTTGCAAAAATAAATGAGCGACACTAAAAAAATTATTCAGCAGGAAGGTCTGAACTGATTGCGAATATCTTCTACGAAGGTCACGCTTTGTAGAATATATACCTTGGTATAGCGAAAACAAGCTGGTTGCCCATGGTTTCTTGCAATAAAAATCTTTCTTGTGGGCGCAGGCTAACGCGTTTCGTTCATTTGCATACAATCGCATAGGCGGAAAATACTCGACCAGCCCTTCTCTCATGCGATAAATTTGGCTTTTCTTCGCAGAACAAAATCCCAAGAAGTGCTGCCGTGTGCATTATATTCAATGGGCTAGATTGAAAATTGCGACCCTTACTAACGATGTCAGTAGCAATAGTCCAGCGGTTTGTGAACGAAAGCTGTTAAAAAACGGGTACCTATCATCGTAACTCCCCATATTAAAAAAAACTTCAAGAGATTTTGAACCGAGATTTCGGTTAGGAAACTCTCGGCGACCCAAGCAACAATCCAAACTTCAGGTAATCTCTCAAAATGATTATCAACCGTCAAGAATAAAGATTACAGGTATAATGAGTGGAACCGGTGAGTATCAATAATGAAGAACAAGGGTCAACGCGTAGTGGAATTGAAGGTTGCTGATAAACGCAAATCAATGCAAGAAAAGTTGCAATTACTACAGCCCAACGACCGGACAGCGGTGTCTACGCCTGGCAACAGAGGACATTAACGTTGCCGCAAAAATACGAGGTGTGAAGGGATGTCGAAATGCATTTATTTTTATCGAGCGAAAACTGACAGGACAGTCCTACCGTAAAATTTGTTGGCGGGCTTGTTGGTCTCATACTTGAAAGGCCATGGATGATGCTTTTGTATGTTCGGTGCATGCTCCAACATCGTCTTATATTTCAGGTCGTTAGCGCTTGAATAGATCAGTTGCGCTCCTCTGTTGTCTTGCTGCGCTGTGTCTTCCTTTCTGCGCCATTCTCATGGCTTTCCAAGTCCTACCGTGAACAACTACTTCCCTGCCATAGCGGATGAACAACTTCAAAAGCCGAATGTTGCACCGTACAAGTAATGAACAATGCTGAAAGGCACGATGTCGAAAGCTGCACGGTTTCATTGTGTGAATGAGGAAAAACTATTTTTAGGAAAGCTCGAAATGCCCCATGGGTACCCATTGGCTTCCGAGCTATCCCCCATCCACCGGTAACTCGGATGAAAATTGATTGAGCGCCAAGCAAGATCCAACTGGAGAGAGCGTCACACGCAAAGCTCATCAGAGGCCACGCTTTAGCAGGCCGATAAAAGCGCTTCATGGCCAAACGACTGCCGTGTGCATGGCGTGTGCAAACCCGACGGTTAGAGCGGTGAACAGGCAACAACCCGTAAAAAAACCTTCCCAAAGCGACACAGCACCATGTCACAACACAAATGATAGGCCAACTTAAGTGTAACGTATTCAAAATAGCCGTCGAGGTAGCGTTACACGTTGTGTAGAAATGGGTCTTTGTTTGCCCAACGCAATGGTGCCCGGAGGACTACTTGCCAGTGCCCTGCGCGTTTTTCCCCTCACCGCTGGGAAGGTGAAGGGACGCATTGCTGGGACGGCCGCCTCTCTCTTCCGAATCGAAACCGCCGTTGTACTCCTGTTTGGGACTGTGTATCTGCCTGGTGGAATAACGCCGTTTGCCTACGGCGGCCGGCTGCTGAAAACGTGAGTTACCATTTCATTGTGCTCGCGAGAGCTCTCGCTCCTTCCAGCCTCAACTTAAGCAGTCGTTTATGACGGTGGGCGAGCTTGAGTGCTGCTTAGCGTTGGTGCTCGCGAAGAATTAAGCGGTCACACACATGTGCTTCCATTTGTGGAACGCCAGTTCTAGACTATCTCTCTTTCCGGCTTTGTGTTTTCTGAACAAGCGGCCGTGCTTCCAATGCAGACTCACGACGTAAAGCATGCGTTGAAGCAAGACTCGTGTGCAGTGTGAGAGTTACGGATGTATTAAGCTGGCCTCGTTAAACGTTAGCTATCAATGAACTTTTGTTCCGTTATTTTCGTGAGCTACATTGAGGTATTGCCGAGCGACAACGTGATTACACTGCCTCTTGGCTTCTGCGGCGGGCGCGTTCGCTTCTGGCGCGTCGAACGAGACAGAAGTGACCGACAGTGACAGCTACACCATAACCAGTTTAATACCCTATCAGTTAGGTGCGTAGCGTCACTCGAAATTGTCGCTTTATTTGGTTACCCCTTAAAAATACAACGGATTAAAAGGTCACACGGCTCCTCATCTACCCGCAGGCCGGCAAAGATGTCTTGCGAAAAAAACCTGTGAACGTTCGAGCGCTTCTGACCCAGTGTGTAGTGCTTTGCTTTGTAGTCTCCGATCCCGTGTTGTTGGAAAACCAAACTTGCGCTAATAAAACCTTGACGGCACTACATTTCTGTCTGCTGCTATTGATTGTTTGTGTCACTGTTCAACAAACATTCACGCTACCGCTGGCGTGTTTTTATATTACCTTGCGCGACTGCCATAGTGTAAAGCACATTTTCAGCACAATTTCGTACTTTTTTCTGAACAACGAGTCACGTAATTGCTATGGTAAAGAATGGTATTGAAAAATAAATAGTAGTAAGTGCATTACGCTTCATGTCTAAAAACGAGTGTTAACAAGCTAAACGTTTAAGCGGAATACTTTCGCATGTGCATGCGTTAAGGATGGGATAGGTGGTGTATTTAGTAAGCCGCGTGCATTTGCCATTGTAGTGAAGGCGTTTTTTACTTATTACAGGCTCTACAACGTAAAGGTGTTTCCCCTGGACAAGTGGCAGAGGCAGCAGAGTGAAGACGTCTCCCAAGCTGGACGATTCTACAACAGTGCTGTTGAACTACATATTATGACCTTGGCAGATCGACGAACTACCGAAGAAATAGATCTTGTTTTCATTTACATGAATGACACTGTTTTGTTCTCAAACAGGTAAACGAATCATGGATCGGTTCGGGCTTCATGAGCTTTTTCATTGTTTGTGTACTATTGTGTTTGTGTTTTGCTTTCGTGTTTGTTCTGAACAAACTTATGTCATATTCTTGCCACCGGTAAGTCAGGTTACTGGTAATTTTGAAGGGAATAATAAAAACTAAGTACGGAGATCTGCTGCGGTATGGTGCTCAATTGTTTTTGGAGGTAACGTGAAGTGCTTCCTTATTTGATGCACGGTATTTATTGTGCGTTGCGTCTTGATTTTTCTTTTGTACATTTCATTGTACAAAACATTTAATTCGTGCACAATAAATACTTTTCTTTATAATAGCATGTATTAAGCAGGAATAGCGCCGCGAGGCAACTCATAGAAGAGACATTGGCCATAAGCACTGCCCAGAAATTTGCGTTAGAAGTGCATGGGGTCGACTCATACGAATTATGATGACAATATTTCAATATAAGTCAACAATTGCCCAAGCTTGGACAGTTGTTGACTTGTCACTTTTCTCAAACACCAGCCAATAACGGCGGCCGAGGTATTGCCGCGCTCGGACACACTGGCCACTGATAATTTGCCATGCTTGGGCTGGGCACTTTCTGCTGCCCATATTCACGGGTATCTCCTGTGCCTCAGCCCCTTCCTTTGACCGCTCAGCGCCAACTAACTGAGGCTGCACTTCACGAAGGTACCAAGTGCGAAATAACGTGGTTAGTTTATCGGACCTCTTAACTCCCGAAATATCCGACCGAATTCAAGCTAACGTACACAACAGTACTCTCCAGTTCTTGAAGATGTTGCCTTTGGGCATGGTGTCGTTACAACGCATAGTCTAGGACACGAAGATACTGCGTGTAGGACCTAACAGAGTCAGGCGTACAGCAATAACGTGTGCTTCGTTGATTAACACTGACGATGGTGTTACGCAACGCGAACACGAGATCATTGCAAGGATTTCCGTCACCTGGAGCAATTAACACTGCGACGCGTCGATATCTTGGTAGCCAGCTGAGTTACCGCTGCGGGAACATTCAGATGGCGTAAAGGCTACAACATTATGCGAATTCCACGAAATGGAAGGGCCACCCTTTGGGTGACGTAACACTGAACTCCTGGCTTAAGGAAAAAACACGAAATAGCTCTTTACTGCATGGTGACGCAATCACCAACTGCTGAAACCAGAAATATAAGTACTGAAGAATGTCTTCAAATTCTAGAAACGTTTCATGGAATATGCCACATGGAAGAGTTTAATGCAATATGTTCACCCCTTCAGTTATTTGTACTAGCCCTTTACGTTGCACAAAATATAAAAACCACGCAAGCAGTAATATTGCTCGACCATAACCTTAGGCGATACTTTGTTTTGTGGGCATTAAAACTTGATAGATTACGCAGCAACTGCTTAAGGTAGCTAGCTATACGTTGCTTCACACGTCGCGTCACGGTAGAAAGGCCGCAGAGTGCCGAGGCCTTGGAATCTTAATGCTCTTGTTGCTTCCAAAGGAGCAGGCTGGAGAAGTTTTCAAAACTGGAGTCGTTATCTGCCGTCTCACCGCGCATGTACCATAAAACAGGATGTTCTACCAAAGCCTCAGTCACCAAGCAGCATCGTCCTCGAGCAGCTCTAAGCATAAATTTCTGTCGTTCCTTATTCGTGCTAGCGGAATTAAGGGAGTTTTCTTTCAGGACGGAGGATGCAAGGAGGCAACTGTCTCTTCAACAGCGTAATCATCAGTGAATTCCTCTTGCGCGTCTGACCGCAGTTAAGAGTGAGGCATCAGACTCGTCCTGCATACACGACTCCTTTTATGAAAGACCAGCGGCGTGCCGAAATGTTAAGTTGAAATTCCTAATACTTTTGTGAATGTGATTGATTAGGTTCATCACCGAAAATCAATTGCCTATATCGATCCAACGGTCAAATAAATCGAGGATCCTTTAATAGTGCGCAATACATTCCGAAATAGAGATTCTTCCTCAAACAGGCGCAATATGCCGAAAGCCAATGGTAAAGAATTTTATGGGCTTCATACATGCCTATGCAGTCTTAGTACTCCTCTATGCCATGATAAAATAGAAGGTAATCGAGACGCTTCACGTCAATTTTTGGCTGGGTTATGAGCCAGGACAGCCAGCCAGCCAGCCAGCCAGGACAGCCCAGGTAAGCCGAGCCATTCCCAGCCCACCCGGCCCGTCCGGCACTTCTAACGTCACAGCTGTGTACTGCGCAGGACACAATCTGCCCCCAGAACAGCTCATATACTGTTCCAACATAGACACTGCGAAATGCGAAGTGCTGATAGCTGCCTCTTTTAGTTTTTCTATCCCACCAAAATTGTCATGCGACAGACCATTCGTTAAGTTGCAGTATAGAGGGTTGTTATCCTTCCTATGCTCGAAGTACCGTTTTGGGCGGCCGAATGCATGCCACAGTAAGGCTTGCAGCAGCGATACGTTTAGAAACGTTTGCTTACGCTATTGCTAGGTATAGTTTTCCTGGGTTAGAGAAGAAATATTCAAGTCGAACGTAAATGCTTTGCGTCTTCGACACATACTATCGAAGTAATACATACGGGGTCATTTCTTCGCTGCTAAAAAAATAGCATAACTTCTCTTTAAGGTACAGTGCTGCCTCTCACACCACCGGCTTTCTTCTACGCACTTGGATTTACCGGACGCCGAAGAACAGCGATGTTGCAAACCGATACCTCCCTTGTGGCTACCGCCTTCACCGTATTCATCCTGCCGTCTACCCCTCCGGGATTGTATTGCCTGTGAAGAAGCAGAAACACTCGAACATCTGCTTTGGGACTACCCTCACAACCCATGTCCCTCTTATCACACGGTGGGCTCGAGGCTGAGTCGCTGAGCAGCTCCGACCTGATTATCCAACGGGGTAACGGCGAGGGCTGCTAGGTTACCGATACCCCGGTCACCACGCCCACCGTGAGAGGCCTCTAGAGCCTAAATAAAACGTTTGCTTGTCTCGCATAAAGGTGGCAACGAGTTGGGGAGAAAAATATAATATTTTCATGATTGTTACAAAAAATTCAACAAAACAGACTCACCGCAATGTAAAAGAAAGTTTGAGTGAAGTGCGGTGGAGATTTATAATACTCAACAACTGCGTCGAGGATGGCGTAGTAGTACAGCTGGGAATTTTTTATCTCGTCCTTCACCTTGTTTTCCAGTCTGGAAAAGGTCCGTGGGTCGGAAATCCGACGGCTGGGGAATAAAAAGGGCACTTATTATGACTTCTCAAAAAATAAGCTATACCACAAATTTTTTCTCACGGTTTCGTTATCTAGAAAATCAGAACTAATTTTCAGATATGCCTGATTGAACAGGCTGGGGTCGAGATCGTATGGCCTTGATGTTTACGACCTGGCTTCGGGACGAAGATAGCCTAGCATCCTGTTTTAAGATTCAGCATTTTGAAGATTGATTTAAGCTTGATTACTAGCTTTTAGTGGCTCAGAACGTAAAAACTGGCATTTTGAAAATGAAAAAATATAGTCAACTTGGCTTTGGTTATCTAATATAGCTGTAAGCTCAAGCACCCTTTTAGTAACCGCGTCGTAGAAGACAACTCCTTTCAAAATAGTGTTGCGAGAATCAGTAAAATTGTATCTTCAAGAAAACATTAACAGGTGTTCAAAGGTCACATGCTGAAGGACCTTCGCGCATGCAGATAGTATTCAGACAGTTGTCTGTGACTGTAATGCAATATTAGACCGGCTACATTTTTTTGATACCGGAGATATTTTATCTTGTCCGAAACCTTCAGGTACTTGTGCTAAGGTCAATGACTTCTGCTACATAACGTAGACGTACTGTGAGAAGTAGTCTGTGTCTATAACAAGGAATGCGTAGCGAATGCTGTCTATACCGGGTAAGTTTTTGTAATCTAAATTGACAAGTAATGAAAGTGTGCCGTGCTGAGTTATTACGATATTATTATGGGGCTCACGTTTTCAAGATGAGCGAAGTGTTGAAGGCTGCGATCAATCAGCAAAAAATGAACTCTTTAGTTCATCAAAAAAACTTCATAACTTTATCACGTATTGGATTTTGGGTCACACTTTCCCGCAGGAACCTCATTCGTTATGGGTGCAAAGCGCAGGGGAAACTTGATGCACTGGCTAAACGGGGACCAGTGGGGAATCTAGACGCATCGAGCACCTATTCGAAATTCTTTCAAACGCGCATGCACCGCGCTTCGTGCTGTTGCATCGTCGTGTTCTGTTTAGCGCGAAACAGCCGGAAGTTTTGATCAACTGCGCTAAGTGGGGAAGGTAGTAGAGACCAATAAAACGATCGGTCAGACTTGGATGACGAGTCGATTACATTCCTTACGGAGGAGATAAATCGGACCTGGTAACCAGGCGCGGTTCCGGAGTCATGGAAGCTACCGTCGGTCGTCCTGTTCCCGAAGCCAGGGCGCCCTCCAGACATGACTAACCTCAGACAGATCTCGCTCACATCGCGCATAGGCAAAGTGGCGGAACACATTATTAACAACCGCATCATCAAGCACATCGAAGACCGCGGTGTCTTTCCGTATAACATCATTGGCTTTCGACCGTCCCTTTCGACTCAGGACGCCGTGAAGCTGATCAGGTATCAGATCATCGATAGGAACACAAGGGACGTTAGAGTCATCCTAGGTTTACATCTAGAGAAAGCCTGCGATACCGTCTCGCATGCCCACATACTCAATTCCATCTCGCAGCTGGGCCTTGGCTAGAACTTCCACGGGTTTATCAGCTCGTTTCTGAGACACAGAAAGGCCACGAAAGACCTCAAGTCAGAGCCCATCGAGCTTGGAACCAGGGGGTCACCGCCGGGTTCGGTGGTATCTCCGCTCCTGTTTAACATTGTCATGTGTAAATTGTCTCAGAGACTCTGGGAGGTCAAGGGCATCAACCACACTCTCTGCGCCGACAACATTGCCATATGGCACGTCGGAAGCTGCGAGGGAAGGGTAGAGGAAGCACTTCAGGATCGCACAGAGGCTTTCCTCGCTGGGACGGGGCTTCGCCTCTCCTCGAGCAAGTCAGAGCTCCTATTGTACAGACCTAGTAAGAGGGGGAGGTCCCACTGTCAGAGATTAACCTTGTGCCCCGAACGAGCGAGGGACACCCCATTCCCTGAGTTTAGGTTATTAGGGTTCTCGGTATGCTCATCGAGTAGAACGGTTGTGACTGGCACACCATCGCCAAAATCACCGTTAAGACGGATAGCATGAAACGGTTTTTCACTCGGGTCTCGAAGAGTTATCAAGGATGACAATCTCTTGAGGCTCTTCCACGTATTCTTGACGAGTCACATCACGTA